>NW_015505223.1:1469765-1491421 GCF_001515645.1 Sinocyclocheilus grahami
CCATTGGCAGGGTAAGTTAATTTTGGGCTCTAGTTGTGGACGACCACCTCACTGTGTTGTAAAAAGCAAAAGCAAAAGCAAATTCTATTTGCAGTGAACTCCAATTGACCGCTGAGTGTTTCACCACCCAAAAGTAGCGCACTCTAATTGGCCGTGACATGCGTTTAGCGCTCCAGGTTTCCTCCCTACCCACCATCAAACAGACATGAAAAACAATCCGTAATGCGCAACAAAGCAACAAAACCAGCACGGTTATGTATAAGCATGACTCATATTGCTGTTGTTTTTGTCCTAACTCCTGTTGTTGTGTAGATAAGGTCTGTGAGAATCACTGTGCGGTATTAGCCCGCTACGTGCTAACTGCTGTTGTACTGCCAAAAGCCGGGAGTCAGTGCGTGTCTCTGCAGCTGTGTTTGGAGCCGAGCACCTCCAGATGAACTTTCCCTCACCCTGCCTCCCACAACCGCTGCGACTGCCACTAGCTTGCTTACAGGCCTCCTCTGAAAGTGACAAAAAGCCTCTGCTGTGTGGTGACGGGCCTTGTTCTGTCTCTCTCCTTGTCCACCCCCATTTCCCATTCCCACTGTTTCTCTCACAAGATGGGAAGCATAAATGTGCATGTGTGCGTGTGTGTGTGTTTAAGACAGTGAGAGAGAGAGAATGAGAGAGAGCAGGGTGTCTCTGTCAGCTCAGCAGAAATCCCTCCCTAATGAAGTCCTTCCTGTCACCTATAGCGTCTGTTTACTTTGTTCTTCCTTTATTTTGCATAATATATGTGCATATAGGCTTGTTTGAGTGCGCGTTTGAGTGTGTCTCAGCTCCAGCCATATGTGACTGAGATAACAAGTTCCACAAATTAATGATGCTGTCGTAAACATATTTTTGGAGCCATGCTAAGTTCATATCATATAGTCTATGTGTTTAAGTGTTTGGCTTCCTGAATTTTGCATTATATTAAGAAATATTTTGTGAAATTTTAGACTGTTGCTTGATCCGGTTTCTGTACCCCAAGAGGAAATCCTGACAGTGCCCCTGGTGGTTATGGATATGAATGACACCTGATGGTTTTCACCTGACGGACGATGAAACATGTGGGAAAAAACAAAAAAAACCCTCATACTTTCATTGGAGGAATGGCCCGAGTTATAGAAACCAAAATGTCTTGGAACACACTAACACCTGCAAATCAGCATCCTGAAACCACTTATATCACCTTAGCAACCACATATCAATGACATGGAGACACCTTAGCAACTGCAGAACAATGCTCTAAAAACACTTAGAACACCTTAGCAAAACTGCATAGTAATCACTCTAAAAGCACTCAGAAAAGCTTAGCAACTGCACAGCAATGCTATGAAAACTATTTAGAACACCTTAGCAACTGTGTAGCAACGCCCTAATAAACATTCAGAGCAATGCTTTAATAGAAAAGCCATGAAAAACATTTTGAACACCTTAGCAACTGCATAGCAATGCCCTAATAAACACTCAGAGCAACATTATCATAGCAACAACATGAAAACCATTTAGAATACCTTAGCAAGTGCATAGCAACACCCTAATAAACAAACAGAGCATTGTTTTCATAGCAATGCCATGAGAACCATTTAGAGCACCTTAACAACTGCATATCAACATCCTAATAAACAGTCAGAACACCTTAGCAACTACATAGCAAAGCTTAGCAACCACATACCAAGGCAACAAAAAGCATTCAGGAAGCGCATAGCTTGAGCATTCTGGTTGGCAGTTTTTGCACAGGCAAACACCACTGACATTATCTTTAGAAATTGTAAAACTGTATTTGTGAAAGCTACAGCTGCTAACTACATTGGCAACAAGTGACTAATTAGCTCAGACAGAAAAAAACATAATGGGTCCCTGTCTGCTTAATTAGCTTGAATCATTAATGAAGAGTCCACATGCTTAAGATCCTCTTATGGTCTTTAGAGAATCGTAATCGATATGAAACAAGCCGGATAATTTCACATACACTCTTGAATGGCTGAAACATGAACTATGCTAACATGTTGATGCTTCTGATATCTCTGATCCAAGGAATAAAGGTTCAAAGTGCCGGAGGTCCAAAATAAAGGAGATTTTTACATTTTCTGTAGAAAATGGGAGTAGTTTTTTTTGCCATGGAAACGTGCCACCACAATGCCAGGTGTTTTCAGAGCATTGCTAAGGAGTGTGTTCAATTTTTCCATGTTGACAAAATTTTCATTTTTGGGTGAACTATCTCTAAGCTGAAATGTTTATCACTACATAGTACTATACGACTCGTAGATTTAAGCCTTTGTGATTATGTACTTGCATTTGAGCTAGAAAAAATATCCAAGAAAACAAAAAATTATTTGTGAGAAAACATTCTACAGTACAAGCGTGCAACTTTCATTGCAAGAATTCACATACTGGTTTGGATGTGCCAAATTTGTCCGTGACTTCACATTTTTTTGATGCAGGCGAGTTAATGTGTTTTGCACTGTATTCACTGCAGCAATAGTAGCAAAAAATGTGAACATATGAGTTTCTTAATTTGTGATTCGTAGAATAGGATTTGTGCACCTGCATTGAAGAATTCGAGAAGGTGTAACTGTTGTGTTTATGGGAGAGAGAAAAATAATGTTCATGTGTGCAGATTTGGGCCCAATCCCAATTCTATTTTATACCCCTTCCCCTTCCCCCACACCTACCCCTTCCCCTTGCCCCTTGAAACAGAGTGTCAAGGGGTAGGGCTGAAAATATTCCCCTAAGAAATGGGACACCACTACTACACCATTACACGTCATCATACGTCGTCGCTAGCTCCTACGTCAAAGAAAATGGACCGATGTTTATCACAAACTCAGACGTGTGGTAAAAGATAAGTTACCTGCCACCGGACTAGTATTTATGTTGTCAAATTAGTGGCTATCAATAAAATATGTTGTGGAACTATCGTGCAGTCAATAACATTAGCGATCTTTTATCATAGTGATTTTTTGCAAACGTTTCGTTGGAGGACATAACCGTACATATGAACACAAGATTGAATGCAACATAAAACAAATGATTATTTGTTATTAAAATCCTTATATATGCCAAAAAATACATACATTTATGGGTCTCTCTGCTTGCTCAGGCAGCCATATTGCCGTATGCATGGAAATGTATCATACCCTAGTATAGTGAGCTATATGACATCTTAAAGAAGACAAATTATGCCCCTTTTTACAATATGTAATATAAGTCTCTGGTGTCCCCAGAATGTGTCTGTGAAGTTTCAGCTCAAAATACTCCACAGATCATTTATTATATCATTTTGAAAATTCCTATATTGAGTGGAAGCAGAAACACACTGTTTTTCGGGCCTGCTCCCCACCCCCTTTTCTAGAATAGAGCTGTGCCGTTACAGCTCGGACCTGCTAAAAACATCTGTTTTGCTTCTGATTATCATATTTATCGCGCTGAAATCATGCGTTTTTAACCATGTGAGTTTAAATTTCTAATATACAGTTTTCTGAGAGCACACATCCGAAGCACACGGACAGAAACGTCTCGGGTTACTTATGTAACCATGGTTTAATGAGTAGGGAACGAGACACTGCGTCCTCTAGGGGTCGCTATGGGGAACGCCTCGTCGTGACCCGTGTCTGAAGCATACATTGAAAAAACAGCATGGCAGTACGCAGCATGGCAAGAAACCTAGAGGACGCAGTGTCTCGTTCCCTACTCAGGGAACCATGGTTACATAAGTAATCCGGTGCCATGGGTGTAAACTTACAGATTAAGGGGCGGTAATATTATAATGAGATTAATTTTTCAATTGTTTGTCGTAAATAAACATCTCAGAAAAACGTTATGGGATTTCAAAGCGAAATATGATTTTTTGTTATGAAACAGGACATAGTTTTCATACATGTCTTCTGTAGAGGACACCAGGACAAACATCATGTTAATCAGGCATTTAGGGGAGACAAAATAAGTCACCAGGGAAATAAATTATATATCAATATTCCTATGAAATATGAGATATTATTCTTAAAATATTGCCAAGTTATTACTCCCGTTATTACACTTATTTTTTCATCATGGTTTGCCCCAAGAACACATGAATAAGCAAATTAGATGCAATGTATAGATACATTGTATAGAATGGGAATACCAATTTATGCACATTTTATGGTCAACATTGTTTTTGCCTATACATGCCTTTTCATGTCTATTTATTTTTTGAATAACTTAGTCCTTACGTCCTCTACAAAGGACAGAATATAATATGAATAAAAAACATTTTTTTTTTTATAAACTTTTTTTTCTGGTTCTGAGGAGGATAAGCAGGCCCATCATCAATTATTTCTTAAATATTTAAATAAATAATAACACATCCAGTTTACTCTGCAGCCAATGTAACTCTGTTGCACCTTTGCTAAGGCTTCTTATCCCAACAGCAGCTCATCTTCATGGAGAATGTGTGCTTGCGATGCATTGGTCAAGCATTCATATTTAAGTTTGCTTGCTTGGGTCAAGTATATATCTGGCCTTGGAGTTAAAGGTTTGTTCAATAGTAATAGGCTTTAGCATGCAGAACTATTTCTTCAATGAGAGCACTTAGAATATAATATGAATAAAAAACATTTTTTTTTTTAGAAACTTTTTTTTCTGGTTCTGAGGAGGATAAGCAGGCCCATCATCAATTATTTCTTAAATATTTAAATAAATAATAACACATCCAGTTTACTCTGCAGCCAATGTAACTCTGTTGCACCTTTGCTAAGGCTTCTTATCCCAACAGCAGCTCATCTTCATGGAGAATGTGTGCTTGCGATGCATTGGTCAAGCATTCATATTTAAGTTTGCTTGCTTGGGTCGAGTATATATCTGGCCTTGGAGTTAAAGGTTTGTTCAATAGTAATAGGCTTTAGCATGCAGAACTATTTCTTCAATGAGAGCACTATTCCCAAAAGAACTCAAAGTTTCCCAGTTAATTTAATCAGTATAACTAGTTAAAGTAAAAGTGTGATTCTGTCCTAAACAAGCTAATTGAAACTGTCTTTCTTAACCTGGATGAATGAATATGAAACCTGAGTGTCATCTCAGAGTGATTAATCATAATTAGGAAGCCATTTAATGGTCATACTTCATAGCAAGGCATCATGTCTCTGCCTCTGATAAAGTGATACTTAACCCCTAATCATCTTCTCTCTCGAGGTTCATCACCTTCATGATGATGGAAAAAACATACCAAACCACTGAAGTTAAGAGAAGCACCAGTGCCATGATAGCAGTGTCCAAAATTATATTTTTGTATTATATATATATATATATACTGTATATATATATATATATATATATATGTAACAAACTGAAAATACTTATTTTAAATACTTATTGAGTTTAAATACTCACTTGTGACTAAAATGAACCAATTGTGACTTCTAATCAATTAAATATTTTAAAACATGATTGTATTGTATACTAATTTTATAATAAAATTGATTCTCATTTAACAAGATTTGATTTCGCTGTTGGAAAAAATAAATAGCTTTAGCTGGTTTAATCTGGTCTCTCAACCTGACCAGTTAAGAAAACCCTATAAATCCAGCAAACCTGCTTGACAAGGCCAGGAGACCATGTGAAACCAGCTTAAACCAGCAAGCCAGCCTAGGATTTTTATTTTACAACCCCATTAATTTGAATTAAAATAATGTGATTAATATAAACTATAAAGACTGCTTCTTTTAAATGTGTGGTTTTCCCATATTTTGAACAAACAAGTTAAATTTTGTGTGAATTAGGCTTTATTCAGCACTGAAATTAACAAAAATATAAGATTTGCTCACTGAATCAGCTTATTTAAATCGTTGTTAAAGCCATTTGCCAAAAAGGTGTTTTTTCCACTAACCTTCATTGTGGTGCATGTCTAGCACTAGCTTGTTTTGTGTGTCATAGCGAATTCTGGTTATTTTTGTACCTTCGTCATGGTTAGCAGAGCTGCAGGGCTTCCCAATGTGATTAGCTTAAAATTGGCTCTGAATCCTGCCGTGGAGAAAGTGATTTGCTGGTGTGTTTGAAGTTGGCGGCAAATTTAGGAAGCCTTTGAGTGGCTGTTTGAACTGAATTTGACCCGTTCGTTCCATCCTTTCAGTCTTTGGTCTGGCGTTCGGATGCTGTTTGATTAAAACTTCACATTAGCCTTGGATGAGAGCAGGCTTCTCCTTTGTAGTGCACGCTCCATCTGGAGCACCGGCCACCATACATACGGCTGCCATCTTCATTGTGACATGCTCACATGCCCTCCAGCCACTGTTAAAGCGATAGTTCGGCCAAAAATAAAAATTCTGTTGTCAGGATACTCACTCTCCAAATCCATATGATGCATTCTTTTTGCATTGTCTTTTCTTCAAGGAAGAAAGATCAAAGAATAGTGCTGCTCCTTTTATTTTACCACTACTACTAATAATGATAATTGTTAAAATAAATATATACATTTGTAAATATTTTACATTATTTTTATATATTTATATAATCTGTTTTATATATTTATATAATCTATATGTATAATATTGTTATATATATATATATATATCAATAATTTCCTTTGAGTTCTCTGTGAAATTTGACCTTGATGTTTGTGTGTTTTTTTAAATGTATTTATTTATTTACTTTATTGGATATAACAATCATCTTTTGCTGAGGAAGGTTCTGTAGCTTATGTCAAATATGCATATTTTACCCCCAAATTCACTTAATGCAAACATATAAATAATAATAAAAAAATTAAATAGTTTAGTAAATATATTTTCATATTTAATATATAATATCTTTTTTTGTTTCAAGCAAGAAAGATTGAAGAATATGGATGCTCTTTTTATATTTAATATATATGTATATTTTTAAATAAATGTGTTTAGCAATATTTCATGAAAAACTAATTATTAAAACAATTTTATACTATTATATTATATAATTTTTTACATTTATATAAATAAACAAATATTACAAATATATAGCCTTCATTTTCTATTAACACATTTTATTTATTCATCTATTTATTTATTTATTGGTAAGATAACAATCATATGTTTTGCAGAGGAAGCTTCTGCAACTTATGACAAATATGCACATTTTACCCCCATATTCACTTAAGTCTATATCCACATATGAATATAACAACAAAAAAAAAAGTTATATAAATGTATTTTGATATTTGCTGTATAATATATCCTTTTTGTTTCAAGGAAGAAACATTGAAGTACATGGCTGCTGTTTTCTGTGCAATGATGTCCGGAGCGTTCAAGCTTCAAGACACAAAAGCAGCATAAAAGTAGTGCATATACCATATGCATGAAATGATAAGTCTAATAAAGTCATATAATATACCAAATTTATTTTTGGGTAAACTACCACTTTAAAGTTATCAAACACCCAGAAAAGTCTTTGTCTGTGAGTTTGTCTCAGGAAAAAGAGCAAAGCAATGATGTAATAGCAACAAGAGAACAACAAGTCCTGCCAATAGTAGATGACGTCAGACAACAATGCATGCCATGATGTGTTAATACAGAACAGCATTTTGTTTAATACAATATTTTTTCATAAAATACTTTCATTTTATCCATTTTCTAGGCATGAGCATGATTCATCGCAATACTAATTACATTTATTATGTTTTCTCCATAAATAGGTGAATCCATTAGACTACACAAGCGTGCTGCTGCGGGTTTATATATAGCAGTCACTCTGCGTCCAGGACCCGTGTAGTGACCCGCACCATCTGCTGCCACACAGTGCCACAAAATGGCAGGCCGTGGGGTAGCCAGGCAGGTAATTCAAGGCTGGCGTGTGCATCAAGCGCACATGCACGTCAGTTCCCCAGCAGTGCTTCTCCTGCTGCAGTATGTAAGGGTTTATTAAACACTTGGAGGCTGGTTAGTGCAGGCCGTCCCGCATGACAACACATCAGGATGAGAGCGGACGTTTGGGTGCTTGTTGCTTGAGGGATACGGCCAAAGAAAAGTTCATTTTAGTAGGTGAATATTGCTAAAGTTATCTAGAACATGCCTGTGTGATATTTCATGCCAAAGATGAAAAATGTAAATAAGAAATTAGATTCTCATTGAGGAAAATTAAGCGCATTTTTAAGACCATTATAGTTGGCATGAAATGGTAATTTACCCTTCCTATTTTCTTAATGCATGTTGATGATCTTATGGTGAACAGAACATATGTTTAATATAAATTTTTTTTTTTTTGACCTTGTAATTTTTAATCAGACTTTCATAAGTTGGTCTTTTCAGTGAAATGAGCAGCAACCTGTCTTTTATTTTTATTTTTGATAATACATTTGTACATCACAATATGGGAGAAAAAGATTTGTCATTACATTCGTTGCTTCGTAACTTAAAGATATTTTAAAGATATTCCCTAAATGCAAACATGAGTAATAAAATATAGATATTTTTAAAATATTATATTTAATATCTCACTGTAAAAAAACGTGCTGCCTTAAATTTAAGTACAATCAACTTAGCTGTTGTGTTGGGTATCGTTTGGGTTTAGTTCGATACCGGTTCCAAATCGATACTTTTAAAATGGTTCCGGTGCCTGATACTTATTGAAAAATAAATAAATAAAAATTCCTCAAAAATGATGGATTGCCCATTTGCATTATAAACACATGATGTCTGTTTCATTCATACTGGACGCCAGAGGGTGCCCTCGCACAGAAAATCCACATATCCAGTCACAGAAGTAGCAGAACTCATGACCCTCCAGGAAATCCCTAATATGGACAAAGGCATCCCTATTATAGCTGTAACTCAGTAAACAGAACATATAAACGTTTTGAATGATAAAACAAAGACAATTAACACTCGACTGCGACAATATAGTTTATCTGTGTTATTCAAGCCATCTCTGGTATTTTCATAATAATTAAGTATATTTATAATCTATTGCTAATCGATGTATTCTTTTATAAAGTAGCCTATGGAACATATTTTCTGCCTCATTCTGACAAGAAGCCACATCAGATCACAAAAGGAAGCACTTGACTGCTGTTGTGGAGTAAAACGTTTATAATGTTCTCTTTTGTTGGACAACAAGTTTAGAAATGTGAATACAAGGAAAGTTTAGCTTTAGGCATTTTAATTTAAGCATGTTTAGCTTAGTTAATGGGAGGCTACCTGCTGCCATCAGAGCAAGTGTAAATACTGCATTCACGCGCTCCTCGGATGCTCTCATTTCCCGAGTTGTGCCTGTGTCGGAATGTGAAAACAGCATGGACACTCTCGTTACTACAAAGATTTGTTGGATTTGTATTATTAGAGCTTTCCGACTTGAGTTCACGTGCATTTTCTCAGTCGGGAAGTTATTTTTCACGTGTGGTGCCGGTGAAGATGCTTACGTCCGTTTCAGAGAACCAGAGGACAAATATTTCAATCGATCGCTCAGGCATGGCACCGAAATCTGCGTTCGGATTCGGTTCTAGTACATACTGGTTACATAGGTACCGATTTTAATTTAAGCATGTTTAGCTTAGTTAATGGGAGGCTACCTGCTGCCATCAGAGCAAGTGTAAATACTGCATTCACGCGCTCCTCGGATGCTCTCATTTCCCGAGTTGTGCCTGTGTCGGAATGTGAAAACAGCATGGACACTCTCGTTACTACAAAGATTTGTTGGATTTGTATTATTAGAGCTTTCCGACTTGAGTTCACGTGCATTTTCTCAGTCGGGAAGTTATTTTTCACGTGTGGTGCCGGTGAAGATGCTTACGTCCGTTTCAGAGAACCAGAGGACAAATATTTCAATCGATCGCTCAGGCATGGCACCGAAATCTGAGTTCTAATTCGGTTCTAGTACATACTGGTTACATAGGTACCGGTGCCATATTGGTACCGGGTTTCGGTACCCAACCCTACTTAGCCATGTAAGTCATTTCAACTTAAATTACATTAAACTGACTTAAAATTAGTTGAATCTGGTATAACTTATTTTAAAAAGTTGAAAGTTGAACTTATTTTGATGATATATATATATATATATATATATGTATATATATGTATGGATATTTCTGTCATGACAGCTCTCGTAGGGATTGGCATGGTAATGTAGATGACAATGTTATTGCATTTGGTCTTGGCGGAATAGATCTGCTACGCTACTGCTGCGGCAGAGCAAGTACCGAGACTTGCTAGTGCTAATACATCCACAACATGCTGCTGTGAGCAGATACGAAATATTGCTGCTGCAAATATAACATACATGAAATAACCCCCATATGAATCACCTACATGACATGATGTAGGTCAGTGGTCGCCAACCCGTCGATCGCGATCCCAGTAGATCCCGAAAAAAAAATGCATTACATTTATGGGGTTATATTAATGTATCACTGAAGGGAACTGTCTTGAGAAAAGTTTCGATAGCAATGGCATTTTCTTCTCCTCCTCTCTCCATTGTAATCGTTAATCAAAAACTGAAAATTGGCTTCCGCTCTGAATGCCGTTCTGGCTCTGATGACGTCAGTTTGACTGCTTCGGGAGAATCCTCTTGTTAAGTCATGATGTAAGGACTGCTGTTTCCAGGTCCAAGCCTCTACTCATTTCATTTCAGAATACTATCTCAACAGCCATTTATGAGCGTTATTTAATTAATATTACATATTTAAGCTAAGCATTTAAAAATTTGCTGTGCACACTACAGTCTCCGTGCTCAGTGTCTCAGTAGTTCTCAGTATATCTCTAATATTTTAGCTGAATCACTGTCAGGCCATCTGGGATTTCAGTATGGAGATAAAGGTTAGGGTTATAATTTTTCAGTATTACATGACATCGTGAGTGTATATATGTTTGTTGTTTTTTGGGGGGCGTCTGGCAGAGCATTTGGACCCAGAAGCAGTGAAGCGTGATGTCAAACGTAACAAGCAGATATTCTTAACCACTCCTATCCAACCGTGAATCTGCTATGAGCAAGAGGTGGAGCACCACAATAAAACCCTGCCCTTTATTCAATATTCCATTTCACTTAGAAATGCATCACAACACTGAAGTCAGTTGCAACTTCTGGTTCACGGGTACTTTGATATTGATATTTTTCAAGGTATCGAAGTTGGAAATTCCTGTATCATGACCACTAATTGACATACTTTTTCAAAAAGATACAATTGGGTTTTGTTCAAAGTAGCTATTATCCACATAGATCTTTGATATTAATATTTTTTGGTAGCCTAATTCATTAAAGGGGTCATATGATGCAATTTTATAGTTTCCTTTCTCTTTGGAGTGTTAAAAGCTGTTCGTGCATAGATAAGATCCCTAAAGTTGCAAAGACTAAAGTCTCAAACCCAAAGAGATATTCTTTATAAAAGTTAAGACTTGTCTACGCCCTCCTAAAACACCTCGTTTAAACACGCCCCCACATGTCTACGTAACTGTGTGGGAAGATTTGCATAACGCCGCCCAAATGTTCACGCAAAGAAAGAAGGTGGAACTTTGATTCTCGCTGTAGTATTGTAGCCGCCGCCGCCATGTTGTGGAGACGCTGTGTGTTTCATTGTGAAAGTAAAACTACTTTGTTTGGCCTTCCGAAAGAGGACACAACTAGAAATCAGTGGTTTAGTTGTATTTACAACACCGTTTCAGAACAGTTCAACCCAAATATTCAGATGTGTGCAGCACATTTTTTTACGGAGGACTGTTTCCTGATCCTGGGAGAGTAGACTACAATGCGTCTGTGCACAAAGGCTGTTTCTATAAAGTGGTTCCAACTTTGCAAAGACAGTCTGGTGCTTCTGACTTACAGCCAGTAAGTATGTTTTCATATTTAAAGAATTTGCCACTGATGATTCAAACGCGAATTTTGAGCTGTGTAGAGTAGCGCTTGTTTTTTGTCGTTTCTCCGATCACAAATGCAGACATGGTTTTATGTTTACGTGGCGAGATACGCAACGCAACGCATAAAAAGACAGTATAAGTCATTATAATCAGTAATTATGTCCCCACTGGATGCAACAAATGCCTCGTTTATAATGGGTTTTATTGGTTTTGTCTCGCCGCTCCGGCCGGGACACGGCATCACAGTATGGTAGGGGTGTAACATTTCCGTCACACGCTTGAGGTATTCGGCCAATCACAACGCACTGGATAGCTGGCCAATCAGAGCACACCTCGCTTTTCAGACCGATGAGCTTTGTAAAAATCGACGCATTTCAGAAAGGCGGGGCATAGAGGAGCAAAAATAATGTACATTATGTGGAAAATAATTAGTTTTTTTTAACCTTAAACCGCATAAACACATTGCATTACACCAAATACACAACATAATGTTCTTTTTAGAAACGTCATATGACCCCTTTAAATATCGCCGGCTAAAAAGTAACTAGTACTTTTGAGTAGTTTTTGAAAGGAGTACTTTGTATTTTTACTTAAGTACTGTTTTGACACCAGTACTTTTACTTGTAATTGAGTATTATTTCAGCAATGTAACAGTACTTGTACTTGAGTAGAAAATTTCTGTACTCTTTCCACCACTGATATGGATGGAAAATATGACCTGGACATTCTTTTTTTCTTTTTGGAGATTACGTCTGTATGTTCTGCCAAGGAAACTTTAATAGCTTTGTGAGGAAAGAGAGACTCCATGTTGTGGTGAAGGTGTTGACGAGAGATGTTTCAGTCCCGCATGATCCGTCGATGTGTGATCCCTTCTTCTTTCTCAGTTCTCCTCAGTTCCTTTTCACAGAGCGACTTGTCACACGTAATTTTGATCGTGCCTTAATGATGTCCCATTGACAGTTTCTTAGAAAACAAAGAGCTGCAATCAATGAGAAATGAAATATTCTTGATTTTAATGAGAGGTTTTGCTTTTGAGCTGAGAGACATATGGTTTACATTGATTACAAGTTCTCTCTCTCTCTCTCTGAGAATACCTGTCATGTATGCGTTGTTTATGTTCAGTCAATGAAACAAAAAGTGTGTTTTATAATTTTTTTCTTTGAACTTAAATCAGGCAGAACCTGAAATAATGATAAACCAGCATATGTGCAGATTTGAGCACATCTGTATTTTTATAGAATGTTTTCAACGTTTTTGTTTCATTAGTTTCTGCAAAATTGCTGAGAACTCAGAAGTCATGCAGGTGATATTTAACTTCAATGATTGCTCATCAAAGCAATAATAGTGTAGAAATATATGTATTTATGTATCAAACAACCATTGAACACATCCATAATGCAGGAAGCACTAAAGCAGCTTTGATGTTGAAATGTAATTATAGCATTTAATCATTGGATTGTTCTTGTGGCGCGTCTGAGTTTTTAGGTAGCATCGTTTGTGTGGGTGTTGCTCCACGTCTGGTGAAAGGCGAACAGCTATAAAGCTCAGACGCTGGGCTGCTCTCGTCTCCTCCTGAGGATTAGTAACTAAAGAGCTAAAGAAGTCTCTGCTGGTAAAACGCAAATACTAGTGCGTCTAAAAAGCACACTGCTGAGGAAACGAACACCACTGATATGGATGGAAAATATGACCTGGACATTCTTTTTTTCTTTTTGGAGATAACGTCTGTATGTTCTGCCAAGGAAACTTTAATAGCTTTGTGAGGAAAGAGAGACTCCATGTTGTGGTGAAGGTGTTGACGAGAGATGTTTCAGTCCCGCATGATCCGTCGATGTGTGATCCCTTCTTCTTTCTCAGTTCTCCTCAGTTCCTTTTCACAGAGCGACTTGTCACACGTAATTTTGATCGTGCCGTAATGATGTCCCATTGACAGTTTCTTAGAAAACAAAGAGCTGCAATCAATGAGAAATGAAATTTTCTTGAGCTGAGAGACATATGGTTTACATTGATTACAAGTTCTCTCTCTCTCTCTCTGAGAATACCTGTCATGTATGCGTTGTTTATGTTCAGTCAATGAAACAAAAAGTGTGTTTTATAATTTTTTTCTTTGAACTTAAATCAGGCAGAACCTGAAATAATGATAAACCAGCATATGTGCAGATTTGAGCACATCTGTATTTTTATAGAATGTTTTCAACGTTTTTGTTTCATTAGTTTCTGCAAAATTGCTGAGAACTCAGAAGTCATGCAGGTGATATTTAACTTCAATGATTGCTCATCAAAGCAATAATAGTGTAGAAATATGTGTATTTATGTATCAAACAACCATTGAACACATCCATAATGCAGGAAGCACTAAAGCAGCTTTGATGTTGAAATGTAATTATAGCATTTAATCATTGGATTGTTCTTGTGGCGCGTCTGAGTTTTTAGGTAGCATCGTTTGTGTGGGTGTTGCTCCACGTCTGGTGAAAGGCGAACAGCTATAAAGCTCAGACGCTGGGCTGCTCTCGTCTCCTCCTGAGGATTAGTAACTAAAGAGCTAAAGAAGTCTCTGCTGGTAAAACGCAAATACTAGTGCGTCTAAAAAGCACACTGCTGAGGAAACGAATTCATTTTAATCTGAACACTATCTGGATATTCTAGTGCTAAATGCATAAAGGAATGTATTAGAAAGTATGAAATCAATCCATATGATTTAGTCACCCATTCTTAAAATGTTCTGGTCTCTTTTCCACACTGCAGAGGCACAATAGATGTTCTTGGCCCTAAAACAGGCATATATAGAGGAAGGAGCCTTAAACACTGCAAAAAGTATTGTTCCTTGTTAGAGCTTTGTCCTGGAAGATAGCGCGTTATGTAATAATGTTCTTTGCATTTTTTTTCTTTGTCATAATACATAGCTTTAAATGAATGTATAATACTGTACAAAAGTTTGAGGTTGGTTAGATTTATGATGTCTCTTATGCTCACCAAGGCTGTATTTATTTGATCTAAAACAGTAATATTGTTAAATATTGTTACAATTTAAAATAACTGTTTTCTATTTAAATATATTTTAAAATGTAATTTATTCCTGAGATGCAAAGTTGAATTTTCAGCATTATTACTCCAGTCTTCAGTATCACACGATCCTTCAGAAATCATTCTAATATGCTGATTTGCTGGTATTGACAACAGTTGAGCTGCTTCTTTAATATGAATTTAATGTATCCTTGCTGAATAGAATGATAACAGACACCATACTTTTAAACGGTAGTGTATATGTAAAAACATGCTTTCTACATACATAATGTATATTTTATAACAATTACCATCTTGACTCATATATATTAATTACATGATGGGGCATTTACTATAGTAGTTGTACTACATTTAGCCACTTGCACATTGCAGATGCTACCATCTGGTTTAAAGTTGACGTTTCACATTCTCAGCAATTTGTTTCTTGTTGCCAAGCAACATGCCACTTTTATTATATCTCTGGGAAGGTTTATTGTCTGCCAGGCAAAGATAATTGAAGTCTGATCACTAAAAATGAACAGCAAACCACACCTTAAAACTGCATGATATGAGGAATCATGATGTCTGTACAAATGTTGTGGTTCGAGTTACACGTTGAAGTTTAATACTTAGAGTTAGAGGTTTATTCAAATCATTAAAGGAACAATTCACCCCAAAATGAAAATTTGCTGACCCTTAGGCCATCTAAGATGTAGATGAGTTTGTTTCTTCATCAGAACAGATTTGGAGAAGTTGGAGAAGTGAATGGGTGCCGTCAGAATGAAAGTCTAAACAGCTGATTAAAAAAAAAAAAAAGGATTATGGACTTTTATTTTAGCCGGAAGCAACATTTAAAATGAAAAACATCTTAATGATGAGTTTGTGAATTGCAAACACATATTTTCACGAGACGTTAATTGATGGACTGCAGTCGTGTGGATTACTTGTGGATTATTGTGATGTTTTTATCAGTTGTTTGGACTCTCATTCTGACGGCACCCATTCACTGCAGAGCATCCATTGCTGAGCAAGTGATGTAATGCTAAATTTCTCCAAATCTGATTCCATGAAGAAACAAACTCATCTACACCTTGGATGGCCTGAGGATGAGTAAATTTTCATTTCTGAGTTATCTGTTCCTTTAATCTTAAGCATGATAATAACAGAGCAGTAATAGCATTTGAACAACATATAAGATCTAAATTGGCCTGGGGTTATAAACAGAGGCTCATAGACTCATCCAAATGTCTTGGCCCTCTTGCACGTAGGCATCTTGCTCACAGGAGGGACTGAACAGCGCGAGCTGTGACCCAGCACAACATCTTCCCTGTGTTCTCAGCCTGAGCAGGAAAGACATTGGCAGGCGAGATGCAGACCCTCACTTTGGCTCCGAATCCCCCCAGTGTCTCTCCTTCCCTCTTCCTCTCATCTTCTGTCTGTTTCTCCCGCCCAGCTGCAGAGCTAGAAATGGAGCTAGACTGGGTTATGGTATCACTGCTTTACTTTAAACTTTTATTAATGACATTTGACAAACATTCTTACATGTTATGATGCTTATTACAAAACAAATCATTCCAGTTCTGGTTAGAAGAGATGTGTAATTCTACTATTCTACTAATATGACTCTAAGAAATACTTGATTATATGACCATTGTCCCGGCAACAGATTTTTAAGTTTTATATCTCTCAATCTCTCATTGCACTTTCTTTTTGCATAGTATTATAATTGGGTAACATTTGACAATAAGGTTTCATTTATTGACATTAATTAATATGAAATATACGTCTACATCCATTATTAATCTTAATGTTGATTTTTAAAATGTACTAATTTTTACTTCAAATGTATACATTTTTCAAATTAAAAGTTCTATAAAGTGAATGTTCTGTAAGCTAACACAAATAAACAATGAACAAATATATTTGTATTAACTGTTATTAACAAAGGTTAATAAATGCTGTATGTAATGCATGCTATATTTTTTGTTCATGCTAGCCAATGCATTCATGTATTACCAATAATTTCAACTCAAATCAATATTTGTTAGTGGTCAGGAGAATATTTTTGCAAACAAAAAAAAAATACTAGTGCGTCTAAAAAGCACACTGCTGAGGAAACGAATTCATTTTAATCTGAACACTATCTGGATATTCTAGTGCTAAATGCATAAAGGAATGTATTAGAAAGTATGAAATCAATCCATATGATTTAGTCACCCATTCTTAAAATGTTCTGGTCTCTTTTCCACACTGCAGAGGCACAATAGATGTTCTTGGCCCTAAAACAGGCATATATAGAGGAAGGAGCCTTAAACACTGCAAAAAGTATTGTTCCTTGTTAGAGCTTTGTCCTGGAAGATAGCGCGTTATGTAATAATGTTCTTTGCATTTTTTTTCTTTGTCATAATACATAGCTTTAAATGAATGTATAATACTGTACAAAAGTTTGAGGTTGGTTAGATTTATGATGTCTCTTATGCTCACCAAGGCTGTATTTATTTGATCTAAAACAGTAATATTGTTAAATATTGTTACAATTTAAAATAACTGTTTTCTATTTAAATATATTTTAAAATGTAATTTATTCCTGAGATGCAAAGTTGAATTTTCAGCATTATTACTCCAGTCTTCAGTATCACACGATCCTTCAGAAATCATTCTAATATGCTGATTTGCTGGTATTGACAACAGTTGAGCTGCTTCTTTAATATGAATTTAATGTATCCTTGCTGAATAGAATGATAACAGACACCATACTTTTAAACGGTAGTGTATATGTAAAAACATGCTTTCTACATACATAATGTATATTTTATAACAATTACCATCTTGACTCATATATATTAATTACATGATGGGGCATTTACTATAGTAGTTGTACTACATTTAGCCACTTGCACATTGCAGATGCTACCATCTGGTTTAAAGTTGACGTTTCACATTCTCAGCAATTTGTTTCTTGTTGCCAAGCAACATGCCACTTTTATTATATCTCTGGGAAGGTTTATTGTCTGCCAGGCAAAGATAATTGAAGTCTGATCACTAAAAATGAACAGCAAACCACACCTTAAAACTGCATGATATGAGGAATCATGATGTCTGTACAAATGTTGTGGTTCGAGTTACACGTTGAAGTTTAATACTTGGAGTTAGAGGTTTATTCAAATCATTAAAGGAACAATTCACCCAAAAATGAAAATTTGCTGACCCTTAGGCCATCTAAGATGTAGATGAGTTTGTTTCTTCATCAGAACAGATTTGGAGAAGTTGGAGAAGTGAATGGGTGCCGTCAGAATGAAAGTCTAAACAGCTGATTCAAAAAAAAAAAAAAGGATTATGGACTTTTATTTTAGCCGGAAGCAACATTTAAAATGAAAAACATCTTAATGATGAGTTTGTGAATTGCAAACACATATTTTCACGAGACGTTAATTGATGGACTGCAGTCGTGTGGATTACTTGTGGATTATTGTGATGTTTTTATCAGTTGTTTGGACTCTCATTCTGACGGCACCCATTCACTGCAGAACATCCATTGCTGAGCAAGTGATGTAATGCTAAATTTCTCCAAATCTGATTCCATGAAGAAACAAACTCATCTACACCTTGGATGGCCTGAGGATGAGTAAATTTTCATTTCTGAGTTATCTGTTCCTTTAATCTTAAGCATGATAATAACAGAGCAGTAATAGCATTTGAACAACATATAAGATCTAAATTGGCCTGGGGTTATAAACAGAGGCTCATAGACTCATCCAAATGTCTTGGCCCTCTTGCACGTAGGCATCTTGCTCACAGGAGGGACTGAACAGCGCGAGCTGTGACCCAGCACAACATCTTCCCTGTGTTCTCAGCCTGAGCAGGAAAGACATTGGCAGGCGAGATGCAGACCCTCACTTTGGCTCCGAATCCCCCCAGTGTCTCTCCTTCCCTCTTCCTCTCATCTTCTGTCTGTTTCTCCCGCCCAGCTGCAGAGCTAGAAATGGAGCTAGACTGGGTTATGGTATCACTGCTTTACTTTAAACTTTTATTAATGACATTTGACAAACATTCTTACATGTTATGATGCTTATTACAAAACAAATCATTCCAGTTCTGGTTAGAAGAGATGTGTAATTCTACTAATTACAGAATATGACTCTAAGAAATACTTGATTATATGACCATTGTCCCGGCAACAGATTTTTAAGTTTTATATCTCTCATGTAACTCATGCACTTTCTTTTTGCATAGTATTATAATTGGGTAACATTTGACAATAAGGTTTCATTTATTGACATTAATTAATATGAAATATACGTCTACATCCATTATTAATCTTAATGTTGATTTTTAAAATGTACTAATTTTTACTTCAAATGTATACATTTTTCAAATTAAAAGTTCTATAAAGTGAATGTTCTGTAAGCTAACACAAATAAACAATGAACAAATATATTTGTATTAACTGTTATTAACAAAGGTTAATAAATGCTGTATGTAATGCATGCTATATTTTTTGTTCATGCTAGCCAATGCATTCAAGTATTACCAATAATTTCAACTCAAATCAATATTTGTTAGTGGTCAGGAGAATATTTTTGCAAACAAAAAAAAAAAAAAAATTGGGCCTTCAGGTTGACAATGCAAAATATCCCTTAAATATTCTTTATAATTATTAGGGGATCATTAATGCATATTCCAACACTTACAAAACCATGATTTTAGGGTTGTTACCAAATTTCTATATAAGCTGGTCACATAGAAAAACATTCAAACTTATTGGTTGACAGATTGTTTACATTTGAGAAAATCCGCTATATGCATAAAGTAAATATACTGCAAATTGGCATAATGTGGAATATTATCTTTTCTGTGGCTAAAAGGTTTGTGTATTTAAGCATAAAACTGAAATTGGTTATGCAAAGCGTGTTGATGCAATTTTAGGCGAGTGATACTAGCAGAAAAGCAGTGTTCTGTTATGAGAAATTTAGATTTTTTTTATGGATTAAGTTGAATCAATGTCAGGAAAGCAAATAGTGACCCCAGTTTGGAGGTTGGAAGTCTAACTGAATCAGATATTGCCATGAGAAATGCTCTGAAAAAGAGACGGAGCTGCAAGCTGATATGCAGACATCATTTTATCTGCACCTGAAGCACTTAATCAGAAAATTTAAAACTGAAATTGGTTATGCAAAGCGTGTTGATGCAATTTTAGGCGAGTGATACTAGCAGAAAAGCAGTGTTCTGTTATGAGAAATTTAGATTTTTTTTATGGATTAAGTTGAATCAATGTCAGGAAAGCAAATAGTGACCCCAGTTTGGAGGTTGGAAGTCTAACTGAATCAGATATTGCCATGAGAAATGCTCTGAAAAAGAGACGGAGCTGCAAGCTGATATGCAGACATCATTTTATCTGCACCTGAAGCACTTAATCAGAAAATCCATCAGACGATGGCGACGGAGGTGGCCTCTTGTTCATAAATAATAACACACTGATCTGAAATTGAATGTCCTGCTTTTTTATCTGCTAAAATGAGAGAGGAAGGATTTTTAATAAACATATCCGATGCACAGCATCAGTTTGAGATGATAAAGATTCAGATAAAATTGTTGGTAATATTATGTTATTAAAGTAATCCAGTATTGTTGAGCATTAAATAAATAAAAAAGTACTATATTTTGGTATTTATTTAGTAGATACCAGTCGGGATAAAAAAAAATGACACAGGAACTGATCCAGATATTGAAAATGTGGGGGGAAAAGCTGAATAGATGTATCTGGTTCTACCATTTGATATATTTAATCATATTAGATTGTATGTTGTATTTTAGTACTGGGCTTAATTGAATTATTTGCTGTTTATGTTTATGGTTTAAGAAAAAATATGCTGTCATACAGGTAAAAAAAATGTTGCCCCTGGGTAAGGAAATTATTATTTTTGGCACCTTATTAAATTTAATTAAAGTCTTTATTATGTAGAAAATCAACATTTTAAGCATTACATTTCCAAAAATTAATTATTAATTAATTATGAATTATTAAAAAATAATAATATTATAACACACACACACGTTTTGTTTGGTAATCCAAACAAAGTGTTTAATGTTTTAACATCTAAATTAATTTCATCTAAATTAATTTAATTAATTGTTTTTATTCAAGTCATACATATTTAATATGACTGAATAAACTCAACTGCATTTTTAAGCTGCACAAATCAGTTTGTGTTCTCTTGTAATATGCTTGTGATATTTTCCTTAAACAGAAGGCTTTTCTATTATGATTATATATCATTTTTTTGACCATTATTACATTTAAAAAGAATAATAAAAAAAGGAAATCAAAATGTGTTTATTTACCTTAAAAGCTGTTTTCCTTATTTTCTTTAAACAAAAGTCTGATAGCGATCAAATTTACAAAACGAAATAAATAAATAAACAAACATTAGGTATCAGTAAATATCTGCATAGGAATGTGGCCGCAGATGAGACATAGGAGGTGTGCTGGATGTAAAACTAGGAATATGCATATTCCAAACCCTGCATTCTGATTGGCTGCTCTCTGTGACAAGCAGCACTGGACACGCCCCCGTGCTGCTCCTGGTGGTGTTGAATGTGCCCAAGTGCAGGCAGGCAGTTTTGAAAGCAGTTCCTGATAGAGACTACTGCTCCGATTCTACACTGGCAGAGAACGAGAGAGGGAGTGAGCAAGGGAGAGGGGAGAGCGAGCGAGAGAGAGACAGAGAGAGAGAGAGAGAGAGAGAGAGAGAGAGAGAGAGAGAGAGAGAGAGAGAGAGAGAGAGAGAGAGCACGCGCCCGGGGCACCGCGGGCGCACGCGCGGCCTCGCG
>NW_015505223.1:1491812-1502848 GCF_001515645.1 Sinocyclocheilus grahami
ATAAAATTGTTTGGGTGTCTACTGGCTTCTTTTTTATGGACAGAGAGAGAGAGAGAGAGAGAGAGAGAGAGAGAGAGAGAGATTTCTCCCCGTGCACCGGGTCCACATTTGCACGATGGCATCAGATCCAGGGCTGCTGCCCCTCTTAGTGTGGACTATATCAATGCAGGTCCTGGGCTCCAGAGGAACGTCTAGTAATGAAGGTAAGTGTGTGTGTGTGTGTGTGCATCATACGGATGGGATATATATAGAGGGAGACCGGGGCTAGTTGTCACAGGGGGAAGTTGTAACAAGGTCCATATCTCGGTAACTATATGATTTTGAGTGTAAAGTTAATCAAATGTGTTTTATCTAGCAGAACGTCTTGAATTCTAAGTTTTTTATTCTGTCCTCCAAACTAAAATTCCTTTATCATCATATTTTTGTTACAGCTGTTAGATAAACCTGGTAAAACAACAGTGACGTACATTAAAATAAAAGCCAGCTATATAATGAACATAGTTTTGAATTGTGTTAATTAGGACAAGGGTATTCATAAGTATGTAATTGGGGAAGGTTGTCCCAAGTTGTTTAAATGTTGCAATAGTTTAATATTTTTCTTTTGCATTATTTGGTTTGAATTCCACTGGAAAGGCTGTTTAAAGGCAGGTTTTCATTGTGACTTAGTCTACGCAGCGTCACTACATGCCCTGCTATCACTAAAGGTCAATGTCTGTTCAGTCAACTGTATTTTTTTCCTGCCAAATAATGATAGCTTTTTATGTTTAAAAATATTGGCTTTCAAAAATAAACCTTCCCTGAGAAATATTCGCTGGAGTAAAAAGTGTGACAACTAGCCCCGGTCTCTTTTTAGTGTTAGTTGTATGCATCAGTGCAAATGCCAGAACAACTTTATTTTAGAGTGACATGCATGTGTGTGTGTGATAAAAACAATTATGCTTATGGAAAGTCCTATAATCATATGGATGTAAGTGTGTGGGGGCTGATCTGTTCCTGTGAAAGAGAGAACACACTGCCTGGATCTGTCTGATTGAACTGATCCTGTCACTTTTTCTGAGTTCTGCTGGGCTCATCGGTGCGACAACATACACAAAGAGAGCGCTTCTGATTCGTGTTAGGGTTTCTGATATAAGTACTACTAAGTACATGTGATTTTCCAAAGTAATATACAGTAATCCTATATTTTTGAGCATTAAATTGCCAAGAAGAGCACTTTTGGGGACATATTAGGTTTTTCTTAATGATGTACAGCGCATCATATCTAGCATCAGATTATCTTTTGAGTTGATCTTTTACACACACACACACACACACACACACACACACACGCACACACACACGCACGCACACACGCACGCACGCACACACACACACACACACACACACCTGCATTTGTGATATTTGTCTAGAGCAGAGGTTATCAACCTTGTCTCCACCAGACTTTTTTCCTTCTTTTTTTATTTCAGTAATTTATTATATTAACAAGCATCACAGGATGTTAAACAAGTGTTGCCATCATTTCTCAGTCACAGTTCCTTTGTCATCTGTTACTGGGTCCTGGTTTCATTGTAATACAGCTACATGTCTGTATTACATTACAGTCTGAAGATGTCAGCACATTATCTCATGTGTAATCATAGGTGTTTGTTCATAAAAATCGACAACATCATATTTACATGTACATATTTAATTAATCTCATTTATTATAAAATATACTTTAAATGACAATATATTAAACATATCTGTATATTGAGATGTACGTGCATTTAATTTCATTATATGTATATATATATATATATATATATATATATATATATATATATATATATATATATATATATATATATATATTCCATTAACCTGCACAAAAGTCCTTTGAAAATCCCTGTCGAAAAGCATTTTTACCTGGCCTATAAAGTACTGTAGCTTTTGTGCGAGTGCAATATTAAGCTGGAGTTTGAAGCATCCAAGTAATTTTACTCTGTCGTGATGATTGTTGTGCATATTCTTGTGGAAAAGATGAATCGTTTTGCCAGAGATGCTAAAACACAATGTATGTTTTGTCATGATTAAAAGTACATTAGAAAATGTTGACATCAAGCATACTAAGAGAGAAAGAGAGAGAGAGGAGTGATTATGAAGACAGAGCACAATAATAATAAGAACAATTGTACTTTTTATTTAATTTTTTTATCATCAGGCATCCAATCAGACATAACTACAAGTAGAATGGATTTGGATAATTTTATGAACACATTGTGAAGGTTAAAAGGGGTCATATGATGCTATTTTAAAGATCATTATTTTGTGTACATTTACATGAGTTTCCGCTAAGATCAGGAGTTTGATTGATTAATTTAATTTAATTTAATTTAATTTAATTAAAACCATTAACAGAGTAAGATATATAATTCCACATTCATGCTAACTGGAGGACAAGTGCAAGGAAAAATATTATTAAGAGACAAAAAAGTGCCTTAACATCTAGAGTTTAGTTCTCTGCTGTGTAATTTTCTAGATTGGCCCATAATCCAGAACATCACTGGAATACTTATCAGTGGATCTTTGCAATCTATATTAGAAATTAAATCAATTTTAGTCAGACAGTTTCTCAAAGACCCTATAATGCATGGTGATAAATCAATGAAATCTTGTTTGAAGAGTGATTCTTTTTCCCCGCCTACATGATTGGCACCTTTCTGATTAGAAAAGATGAGCATGAGTGTTGTTTTTGTCAAATATTAATGCTGTGCTCTGCTCTGATGATTTTACAGCACACTCAGATATTGAACATGCATCTTTTGGGGTTTGTAGGGATTGCAGATTTGGGGAAACCCTCAAGGCCCGTATCTGAATCACTCTAGTAAGAATCCACTCTTTAAAGAACATTAAAGAACATTCAAAGCTCTTCTGAAGTCTCTTTCTCTTTATAAAAAATGATATTATTACTTCATTGATCCTGTTACATGATGTAGTCATCTTAATGTTCTATAAAGAGTTTGACAGTAGAAATTCATACACTGTAAAAATGATTTTTCATGCAAAATGAGTGTTTTATTAGAAAATACTAGGCCTATTTCAAACTTTAATTGTTTAATTTAATTGTTTGCTTTTTTTTTTTTTTTTTTTTGAAATTAACTGAATTAAATTGAGATGGAACTATGTCCAATCATATATTTATGAACATAATAGGAACTAGATTCTGTTTCATTTACATAATGACGCAAATAAACACACGATGTTTCAGACATCGTTTAGAATAGTACAAGCTATTGTACTAATGCATTCTTTTAGTATTAATGAGATACTATTATAGATTCAATTACTATTTTGAATCTGTTTGTATTTTCATATTTTTATATATACATTACTATATATACATACTTAGTTTTCATTATACTTCATATAATTTTTTAGGTATTTTAGTAATTGCTTATTTATATGTCTGTATGGTTTTTATTCAATTTTATTTCGGTTTTAGATATTTTAGTACATCAAGTTAAACTAAATTAAAATGAGAAATGTTAAATTAGCTGAAAAAAATTGTTTTTATTTTATTTCAGTTAATGCTTATTTTAAGTAACAAAAATGTGTTTTTTAAAAATGGTTTTAGTTAACTATAATAACTGGCTAGATTATAAATACCATTCAGTTCAGTGCGGTTGTGTTAAACTGAATTTTAAAGTGTTTAGTTCATAAAACCATATTTCATGTGTTCATAAAAACTTAAAATATGTAGATTTTGTGCTTTTGCAAAATTAAAAGAAAGTGTATAGATAGATCTTATAATCTTCAGATTTTAGTAAGATTGACTTAAGTGAAACATCTTAAAGTGCATCGAACAAAATTCTTCAACATCCAACAGAACATTCTATTTTATATTTAATACTTGTGCAGTATGCGATCTAAATTCTACACACTTACGTTTCTGCATGTAAGTTGCATTAAAGCTTCAATGCCTTTAAAAGACGGGAAAAAAGTGTCTGTTGAAGTGTGACAGTGGGAAAAAAAATTCCCAAAGCAAATCCTTATCTTCCCACGAAGGGAACAATAATTCCCGAACAAGACTGTCAAATCCCTTCTCTGTCTTTCTCTCCATGCGGGAGGCCGAGGAAAGAGACAGCAGTCCTGCTCTGTAATTGGGGTCTCAGCATCACAGGGTTCATGCACGATTTCAGGTGGGTCACGCACAATTTCCCCGACATGTCCTGCTGTTTTGATACCTCGTACCGCCTTCCTTTTGCGGGATGTGTTTGCTCTGATCTGTTTAGTTTTTATTTTTATTTTTTTTTAACTGAGCGTCTTGTGTTGATAAAATGACAGGAATGCAGTATGTGAGATGCATTATGATTTCTTACATGTCCGTCCTCGTAGTGTAAAAAAGCAGAGCCGAAACCTGCATGTGGCTCTCTGTGTCTGGGGAATCTGATATTGATTGTGGTCCGTTTGTGACTTTGATAAGTGGGAATTTGGCAGTGGCTTTTCAAAGGAGGCTGTAGTGCTTTAGCATCTGACTGATAACACAAAAGGTTGTAGGTTCAATTCCCAGAGGAAAACAAGTGGGACACTAAGATCACACAGGGATTTACACTCCATATAATCATCTTACATAGCCTTGGTTTTTGTTGCTATTGCTTGCTAAAATATATAGGCTACACTACCACTGCAACGTTTGGGGACAGTAATTTTAAATAAATAAATGCTGTTGAACTTTCTATTCTTCCAAAAATACTGGGAAACAGTATCATGGTTTCTACAAAAAATATTAAGCAGCACAACTGTCTTAACATTGATAATAATAATAAATGTTTCTTGAGCAGCAAATCCGCTTATTACGATGATTCTGACGGATCACTGAAGGCCACTGAAGACTGGAGTAATGATGCTGAAAAATCAGCTTTACATCACAGAAATAAATGACGTTTTATAATATATTATATTGTATAATATTTTTTAAATATTACTGTTTACTATATTCTTGATCATATAAATGCAGCCTTGGTGAGCATATTTTATTTTATTTTTTTTACCAACTAAAACTTTTGAATAGAGGTGTACAGTAAACATCCTTGAAGATATTTTTATATAAGAAAAAAAAAAGAATCATTGAATTGAGTAAAGGAAAATTGTAAAAAAAAATAAAATAAAAAAATTTAGAGAAACCAATTAGATGTATGTATTTTTTTGTACTAAAGTGATGTGGTAGAGTAAAAAAAGTCACAATATTATTTGGTAAAAATGTTGTTATTAATATTTTACTATAAGTAATAAGTAATAACTACTTTCATGATATGGGATTCATTATTCAAGGAGAAACATCTAAATGTAGTACTGTACTGTAGTAATTTACTCAGCCGTTTACATTTTAGATTTGTAAATTAATTCATATATAGGCCATTTATGTTTATCCTTAACATTTATAAAGTCAAGCATTTAAGTGTAATGTATTTTTAAGATCATGAGAAACCTACGTTTACTTAAAGGGGTCATATGATGTTGCTAAAAAGAACATTATTTTGTGTATTTGGTGTAATGAAATGTGTTTATGCGGTTTAAGGTTCAAAAAACAAATTATTTTCCACATACTGTACATTATTGTTTCTCCTCTATGCCCAGCCTTTCTGAAACGCGTCGATTTTTACAAAGCTCATCGGTCTGAAAAGCGAGGTGTGCTCTGATTGGCCAGCTATCCAGTGCTTTGTGATTGGCCCTACTCTACCAGGATCAGTAAACAGTCCTCCATAAAATGTGCTGCACACATCTGAATATTTAGGTTGAACTGTTCTGGAACAGTGTTTTTGGAAGACCAAACAAAGTAGTTTCGCTTTCACAACGAAACACAGTGTCACACACGGCGGCGCTGAGTGAGCGGATGCCTGAGGGCTAGAGTGAGCGGCGAAGTTGATGTATTTCCTCAGCGACCAGCACGGATCAACTCTAAGCAGGACGAAGCGGATATCGTCCTCTTTTGGAAGACCAAACAAAGTAGTTTCGCTTTCACAACGAAACACACAGTGCCTTCACGACATGACGGCAGCAAAAATACTACAGCGAGAATAAAAGTTTCGCCTCCTTTCTTTGCGTGAACATTTGGGCGGCGTTATGCAAATCTTCCCACATCGTGACGTAGACATGTGGGGGCGTGTTAGAACGAGCCGTTTTAGGTAGGCGTAGTTGACTCTTAACTTTTATAAAGAATATCTCTTTGGATTTGAGACTTTAGTTTTTGCAACTTTACAGATCTTCTTTATGCACCAAGAACTTGTAACACTTCAAAGAGAAAGGAAAAATTGAAATCGCATCATATGACCCCTTTAAATGCGTGCAAACGTTTGACTGGTAATGTATGTTAGTTCTGTCTGCATGACTTGTAAGCATATTGTTTGGTTAAGGCTGAGCAATAAAACAAAGTTAGTTAAGTGCCTGGCAATTACAGTATATATTTCCTTAAAGTACACCAACCATTCCAGTGTCTAGCTTTGCTGAAATGTTTGTTTAAGACACAAAGTTGTCTGTTCACCATCAAACAATGCACAATCTTTATCAGACAACAGTGTTGACTGTATGTGTTTGCACTAGTGAACTTGTGTTACAAGGATTTCGAAATCAGTACAGGCAGTTTGGTGTGTTTAGTGCCAGCCAGGGCTTCAGACGGCTAAACAAGGAGAAGACTCCAGTTTGGAGACTTGATTCACAGAAATAGGATGTTATTTGGTCTTGCTGAATGTATTCTGCATTTCTGTTCCTGACCCTATAATGAAAAGATGTGTCAGTCCATGCAATTTGCTCTCTGCCAGCTGTATTACCAGCCTGAATAAGACGAACAGACCTGATGCATGACAGGGAGAAAAAAGAGCCACTTGATGCTGTTTTTCAGGAGCAAGGGAAGGAGATGGAGAGAGGGAGAGCGTGAGAACGAAAGGAGATAGATGGCGTTTCGGAATAGTGGAAAATGGAGTGGCCCACAGCAGACATAAACGAATGCATGTGTTGAACTTTATGGCAGTGCTTGTGCTGTGACAATCTACTGCCCGTTTCTGTCACGCTGACCAGATGCACCTCAGCATCCCACCGTGATGGAGAGCGGAGCAGAAAGCCCAAACTCCACTGTGTGCTTGTGCCGCAGGAGCCCTCAAACAGTGATCCTCCAGCCTGCAGAGATGCTTCCTCAAACTAGAGATCAGCCCGCTCTTAAATGAAGGAACTAATCTGGTTTGAAATAATTGGACTAGGTTTAGTCCCAAACATTTATTAAACCAACAGTCGCCATTAATTGTGCCAGACCAAGATTATGCTTTATCTGAACAGACACCTTTTAAAGTTTTGCTTTTTGCATCTCATTTTCAAATTTTTTAAAACTGATTTTTAAAATCATTGAAACATTAAAAATGCATTTTATACATAAAATGACTTAAATAACATAATGTATATATTTTATTGTATTTATTTATTTTTATTGTATTTACTAAATTAAACTTATTGTATGGAATTCAATCTTATATTTAATTCAAAATGTCATATTAGGAGATGTAATGAAAAAAGGCTTTCATAGGGTTTATTTCATTTTTTGTTATTTTATTTTTTAAATATATAAAATATATTTTTACAAAATATAATATTCTTATAAATATTGTATATAATTTTAATCTAATATTTTAACATGACAATTATAATATTTAACAATACAATACTATGAAAAGACAGACAGACAGACAGACACACACACACACACACACACACACACACACACACACACACATACATACATACATAGACAGACAGACAGATCATAGATAGATAGACAGATAGACAGTCAGATAGATAGATGATACATAGACAGCCAGACAGATCATAGATAGATAGACAGACAGACAGATCATAGATAGATAGACAGACAGACAGATCATAGATAGATAGATAGACAGAAAGACAGACAGAGAGAGAGATAGATAGATAGATAGATAGACAGACAGATAGACAGACAGACAGACAGACAGACAGAGAGATAGATGATAGATAGACAGACAGAGAGATAGATAGATGATAGATATATAGACAGACAGACAGACAGACAGACAGATCATAGATAGATAGACAGACAGACAGACAGACAGATCATAGATAGATAGACAGACAGACAGATCATAGATAGATAGACAGACAGATAGATAGATAGACAGACAGAGAGATAGATAGATAGATGATAGATATATAGACAGAAAGACAGACAGACAGACAGACAGATAGATAGATCATAGATAGACAGACAGACAGATGACAGACAGACAGACAGACAGACAGACAGACAGACAGACAGACAGATAGATAGACGATAGACAGACAGACAGACAGATAGATAGATAGATAGATAGACAGACAGACAGATAGATGATAGATAGACAGACAGAGAGATAGATAGATAGATGATAGATATATAGACAAAAAGACAGACAGATCATAGATAGATAGACAGACAGACAGATAGATAGATCATAGATAGATAGACAGACAGACAGATGATCGATATATAAACAGACAGACTGACAGATCATAGATAGATAGATAGACAGATAGATAGACAGACAGACAGATAGATAGATCATAGATAGATAAACAGACAGACAGATGATCGATATATAAACAGACAGACTGACAGATCATAGATAGATAGATAGACAGATAGATAGACAGACAGACAGATAGATAGATCATAGATAGATAAACAGACAGACAGATGATCGATATATAAACAGACAGACTGACAGATCATAGATAGATAGATAGACAGATAGATAGACAGACAGACAGATAGATAGATCATAGATAGATAAACAGACAGACAGATGATCGATATATAAACAGACAGACTGACAGATCATAGATAGATAGATAGACAGATAGATAGACAGACAGACAGATAGATAGATCATAGATAGATAAACAGACAGACAGATGATCGATATATAAACAGACAGACTGACAGATCATAGATAGATAGATAGACAGATAGATAGACAGACAGACAGATAGATAGATCATAGATAGATAAACAGACAGACAGATGATCGATATATAAACAGACAGACTGACAGATCATAGATAGATAGATAGACAGATAGATAGACAGACAGACAGATAGATAGATCATAGATAGATAAACAGACAGACAGATGATCGATATATAAACAGACAGACTGACAGATCATAGATAGATAGATAGACAGATAGATAGACAGACAGACAGATAGATAGATCATAGATAGATAAACAGACAGACAGATGATCGATATATAAACAGACAGACTGACAGATCATAGATAGATAGATAGACAGATAGATAGACAGACAGACAGATAGATAGATCATAGATAGATAAACAGACAGACAGATGATCGATATATAAACAGACAGACTGACAGATCATAGATAGATAGATAGACAGATAGATAGACAGACAGACAGATAGATAGATCATAGATAGATAAACAGACAGACAGATGATCGATATATAAACAGACAGACTGACAGATCATAGATAGATAGATAGACAGATAGATAGACAGACAGACAGATAGATAGATCATAGATAGATAAACAGACAGACAGATGATCGATATATAAACAGACAGACTGACAGATCATAGATAGATAGATAGACAGATAGATAGACAGACAGACAGATAGATAGATCATAGATAGATAAACAGACAGACAGATGATCGATATATAAACAGACAGACTGACAGATCATAGATAGATAGATAGACAGATAGATAGACAGACAGACAGATAGATAGATCATAGATAGATAAACAGACAGACAGATGATCGATATATAAACAGACAGACTGACAGATCATAGATAGATAGATAGACAGATAGATAGACAGACAGACAGATAGATAGATCATAGATAGATAGACAGACAGACAGATCATAGATAGATAGACAGACAGACAGATCATAGATAGATAGACAGACAGACAGATCATAGATAGATAGACAGACAGACAGATCATAGATAGATAGACAGACAGACAGACAGACAGACAGACAGAGAGATAGATGATAGATAGACAGACAGAGAGATAGATAGATAGATGATAGATATATAGACAAAAAGACAGACAGATCATAGATAGATAGACAGACAGACAGATAGATAGATCATAGATAGATAGACAGACAGACAGATGATCGATATATAGACAGACAGACTGACAGATCATAGATAGATAGATAGACAGACAGACAGACAGATAGATAGATAGATAGATAGATAGATAGATAGATAGATAGATAGATAATTGTTAAATATTATAAGGGTCTACATGAAATATTATTATTGTAACATAGGAGCTCATGACTGTGTTAAGGTTGGTAATTTTCTTAAAAATATCATATAATTAGATTTTTTTGTTTACATGACAAAATAGTTTGACCTCAAGAACACATCATAAAATGATTTATATGTTTAAAAAGAGAATATTCTGTTACTTTTACAATTTTATGTTTTTTTGAGTCCTTATTTCAAAAAGTGTTTTTATACTCTATGAAATCATCATGAATACATATTTTTCACTTCTGTGAACTCATTTCTAAGTAAAATTTTCTTGCGATTTCATCATCTTTGGTCACCTTTTTTGTCATTGACATAAAGATTTCAAGATGCCTAAAACAAGATTTGAGTTTAAATATGGATTTATTGTGACATCAAGTCCTATTTAGTCTTTTGGGGGGGGGGCTCTTCAGGTACACATCATAAAATTATTTATATGTTTAAAAAGAGAATATTCTGTTACTTTTACAATTTTATGTTTTTTCTGAGTCCTTATTTCAAAAAGTGTTTTATAACTCTATGAAATCATCATGAATACATATTTTTCACTTCTGTGAACTCATTTCTAAGTAAAATTTTCTTGCGATTTCATCATCTTTGGTCACCTTTTTTGTCATTGACATAAAGATTTCAAGATGCCTAAAACAAGATTTGAGTTTAAATATGGATTTATTGTGACATCAAGTCCTATTCAGTC
>NW_015505223.1:1503655-1519930 GCF_001515645.1 Sinocyclocheilus grahami
ACAGACAGACTGACAGATCATAGATAGATAGATAGACAGACAGACAGATGATCGATATATAAACAGACAGACTGACAGATCATAGATAGATAGATAGACAGATAGATAGACAGATAGATAGATAGATAGATAGATAGATAGATAGATAGATAGATAGATAGATAGATAGATAGATAGATAGATAGATAGATAGATAGATAGATAAATAGATAATTGTTAAATATTATAAGGGTCTACATGAAATATTATTATTGTAACATAGGAGCTCATGACTGTGTTAAGGTTGGTAATTTTCTTAAAAATATCATATAATTAGATTTTTTTGTTTACATGACAAAATAGTTTGACCTCAAGAACACATCATAAAATGATTTATATGTTTAAAAAGAGAATATTCTGTTACTTTTACAATTTTATGTTTTTTTGAGTCCTTATTTCAAAAAGTGTTTTATAACTCTATGAAATCATCATGAATACATATTTTTCACTTCTGTGAACTCATTTCTAAGTAAAATTTTCTTGCGATTTCATCATCTTTGGTCACCTTTTTTGTCATTGACATAAAGATTTCAAGATGCCTAAAACAAGATTTGAGTTTAAATATGGATTTATTGTGACATCAAGTCCTATTTAGTCTTTTGGGGGGGGGGCTCTTCAGGTTCTTCCTGCTGTCTGAGATTGAATTGGGGAATATTTTGAGTCTAGAAGATTCTTCTGTGTTCCACCTCGCTCTGGGTCACGACGCCCCATGTGATGCAGCGTTTCTGAAACTCTCTCTGATCCTCGGTGATGGATTCCCCCCGCTCGTTTCATGGTGGAAATGTATTTTAAACCTCATAATCTGCGCATAACCTAATTCAGTGATGGGGTGAACGTGGTGGAAGTCTACGGTGAGATCTCCACAACCAACACGCTCGCCGCAATATCGATGCTTCGCGCTCGCACATTCATCACATTAAAAAGTGACGAATAAATTCATCATTTAAAGCAAGCGCAGATGCTACCGAAGGTAGAAAAATTAATAACGATTATTTGAAGGAGAGAAGAGCAGCAAACGGAGCTCATTCTGAGGAAAAAGATTTATTTAATATCTCTTTCACCCCGTTGCATCAGCGTACAACAAGTTTTTTAGGCTGCGGCCCAGATTATTGGAGAAATTATGTAGCTTGCGCTCTAAAGGTTTAATAGAGGTCTGAGCGAGGCTTGCTATTTTTTCACGTTAAATAATCACCTGTTTACTTAAACAACACACTTTTCCGAGGCCACAGATTTGTGGAAAATCAAGTTATAGTTTAGTGATGAAAGAAATAATCTCTTTTCCCAAGCGTCAAGTTTTTTGTTTCGTTTATTTTTAGACGTTTTATTGAGAAGCGTAATAAAACAGCCCAGTGTCATAATGCCATATATCAGTGGTTTTGAAATGCATTGGCCATTTTCAGTCGAGCGTGTCTTGTCATTTCATGGAGTAGCCTACGGCTAAAATTGTCACACGCAGACAGTTCTATCAGCGAGCGATCGCTTAGTATCTACTCTATTGTACTGGACTTATTTCCATTAAATGCTATCAGAGTGTATAGATTCACCTCAGTGCTTCTGATGAATGGCAGCTCAACACTAAAGGCTTTTATATGGATTAAAATATGTCTATCTATGACTGTCAATAAAAGACTCATCGTTGTTCATCTTAGAAAGACTCGTGTCGCGTCTTATCCGGACATAATGCTATATGAGAAATCGTGCATCGCTGTGAAGGATTTACTGATTTAGTCAAATGATTTTGTCTGACACGTGCTGAATGCAAACACAAATCTGGCTTATTTTTGTCAAGCACAGAAGACTCTGAGTGAGAAGTACAGTTTAAAATAAATTAAATAAAGAGGCTCTTTTATAAGCAATGCAGATTTGGGTCCCCTGCAGAGACGCAGCAGGCCCACACATAGCATAAAGACGATCTTTCTGTGACTTTGAGGTGTATCTTTTAGAAACAGACGGACACATAAGCTTGGCGGGACGGAGCTCGAATTTTTTGAGGGACGATCAGGAGCCGGTGGCCTTATAATAGTATTTTCATTTTGGTTTAAAGTGTGCATCGACTAAAGTTTTGTGTTATGCAAGTATCATTTTTATCGGCTCATTAATTAAAACATTCCATTTTCCAGAAGAATGTTGTCAATGTGAATTTAAACACAAATACCTTTTTATGATTCGTAAATACTCCCAAGTAGGTTCACTTCTCAGCTATCATTACGTGTAATGTCAAGAAAACTCTCTTTAATTCATCTGTAAAGTCAAGATGGTATTTTCTAATAGTGATTCAGCAGTTTAGTATTACATTGAGATGCTATGTGTGCAAAAATACAGTCTATTTTTGTGTTAAATTGTTGCTGTTTTCGCAAGTCAAGCACATTTATTTCTGCTTTATAGAAATATGATTTATTTCTATAATACAGTATAAACCTGATGCAGTGTTTGTTTTAAGTACTCTGTGTGCTGATGTTATACAGAGTGAAACTGGTCCACAGTTTAACTTTGGTAGTGCGATATTTCTGTGAAATGTGATTTTTAGTGAATAAAAAAATCGAGGACTGGACTCAACTTTATGCACAGGGAATTGATTTAGTTGGTTTTAGTTAATATTTGTTTAGTTGGTGACCAGTTTAATAACCTGTAAAATGATTTTTTTCCCCTTCTTTTCGGCTCGTTTACTTCAATGCTCGGTAATGTTGTTACTTTTTACTCTTTTTTTTCTATTTGTTCTGTTGGAAGCAGAGTTAATAAAGGATACATACACTTTATTTTTTTAATTTTATTATTTTATTTTATTTTGTTTATTTTTTTTTACCCAAAAACGTCTGTTTACTTTTTTCTGTCTTCTATAATTTTTTTTAATTTCAATTTAATTTAATTTTAATTTACTTTATTTTATTTTTATCTGAAAAACTTCTATTTACTTATTTCTGTCTTCTATTATTTTTATTTTGTTAGATTTTTTTTTAAATTTTACTTTATTATATTTTTATGTAAAAGATACATGCCATTTAATTGATTGTTATTATTATCATTATTATTATTATTTATGTTATGACTTCCTTCAAAATGTTTCTGTTAACATTGCTAATTTTATTTAATTAATATTTAACTTTCTAAATAAAGTAGTGTGTTCATTATTGTATATGCAGTTTTTTTCTGAGGTATCCAATTTGGTATTGAGTATAATGAAATTTGACTGGCATTAGTATAGAAATGTATATAAATTCAGATTTTTTTTTTGGGAACATTTTAGGCCGGGATTTGGTTTTATCCATGACGTTTATTAGGATGTGAAAAGTAAGTGTTTAGAGAACTGATCAGATTTTTTTTTTCTCAAATTGAACATGAGTCTGTCAATGGTCCGAACCATTTAAACCCCTTTGAACGCTATAGTGAACATTAATTTCCCAGTTCATTACTGCTACTAACTAACTCAACTGGTACTAGCTGAACTATGTTCCACATAGTAGTTCTGCTGTGCTTTCCCTCGTCCAAAAATAGCTTTGCAGGTCTTTCCATTCCTCCAGCAAACAAGTGAGCAAACAGTCCTCTGGGACCGTACGGCTTTGACGCCGCGTGGCCGTTTGTGCCACCGCATCCTCCAGGGACCCACAGAGGCTTGTGTTCGTGTATCTTCAAGTCTCCGCTCACCTCAAGCTGAGGAGAACACAAAGCACTGGTGTAAACCAATCCGTCCGACAGACAGTCTCCCGAAATAACTGAAGGAGAACAGACAGCGGGGAAATTTATCTCCGTTTCTGAACACCATCAACAAATCATTACAGTTCACTGAAGTAGTCTTGCAACTGTAAAAACAGCCGGATGTTTGATGCAGGCAAAAAGTGGCAATCTAATGGCCGTTTTCTACAAGCGTGGTGTGTTTTCAGCGGAGGGCCTCTTCGGGGCCTTGAGGATAGATCCTGAAATGAGTCCTCAAGGATTTCTTCACTTCAGATGATAAGCTGAAACAGAATGTTGTTTTAAACGTGTGCATCGTGTTGCTCGCAGACTCCCTGCAGCAGCTCTCCGCCGAGCGCGAGGGTGTTTAGATGTCCTACCTTTGTTGTTTTCCTTGTGAAGTGTTGAAAGCATGTGTCATTTCAAACGGAGAGAGATGGCCGGTTTTCTCCCTGAGAAACAAAAGCACTGGCACATAGTCAACTTAATTATTATTGAAAAACAGTATTTGTCAGATCGGCTTCCTGGTTAGGAGTCCTAACGTGAAATTTGCCTTAATCAGTTGCGGCGTAGATAACTAGGCAGCTGGGTAAGCCGGTTTAGTTGGTAACCAGTCAAGTTTTTCTCCAACTTCTGAATGTTTACTGCAGTGCTTGATAATTGTGTTATATTATATTTTATTTGTCAACTCAATACAACAGCCTTGTTTAGTAGGTGACCAGTTTAACAATTAGGTTTTTTTCCTACAGTTTCTGAACACTGTAAAAAATGTCAACATATTTCAACTTAAAGTTAAGTTTAGTTGCTCCTTTACATTTTTAAGTATAATTATCTTGGTTGTACTAGTCATTTCTACTTGAAATTCAACAATCCGACTCAAAAAATTAAGCTGAATTTCATATAACTTATAAAAAAAAAGTTGTCATGACTTAATGATCATACAGTTTTTTACAGTGAATGTTTACTTCAATACTTGGTAAGTGCGTTCTTTTATTTTATTTGTTCAATTTCTTAAAGCAATGTTTTTTTTTTTAATTGAGAAATATAATTTTATTTATTTATTTTGTTTTGACTTCAATACTTGGTAATGACATTAGATTCCTAACAATGTAAAGATCAATTTACATTATAAACTGTGTTTTATTATTTTTATTTTGTAATTATTTATTTAGAAACCCTTTTGAGATTCTATATTCTATATACAGTATATATATATACTGTATATATATATATATATATATATATATATATATATATATATATATATACACACATTCTTTTGAATATTGTATTTTATTTTTTCAATGATTTTTCCTTCAACGCATATCTCCATTAATTAAACATTGCTAATTTATAAAAAAAATATATATAGAATTTTATTGTGTTATTTAAGTGTGTTCAGTATTATATTAGTTTTTTGCTGTGGTATCAAACTTTTATTGGCATTAGTATAGACGTCTGATAATTTTCACATAATGACAATCCATAAAAATATAGGCTAGAACTTTTTATCAATAGGGAATTGATTGGAAGCAGGATGTGGTTGTCACACCTGTAAATAATTCAACTTTGTGGGTCTAGAACAGAATTAAGAGCTCAGAAGGAGTGACCACCATATCTAGCCATAAACATGGTCAATTAGAAAGGAAGAAATAATTATATTTTTTCCAAGTGTTATCCCCAAGAAGGGATAAAACTACATCTTTGTTTGTTTTGGAGGACTTTGCTGTTATCTCTTTCATAGAGTAGCAGAGCAAAGGAGGAAGAAGTAGATCAGTGATTTGACTGATCAGGATAGAATCAGTCAGCTGTAGAATTACAGCCATATAGACATCAGAAGTCATCTTAAAACCTTCATCAGTACTTCGCAAAACTGCATCTGTTGATGTTGCTCCATCTGGAATAGGCACAGAAGGTACAGATAGCTGGTTTGAAATTAAATTTAGAAGAATTTTGCTCATTCTATTTAGGTATGTTAGGCATTTAGTAGCATTTAAAAACAGAAAGAAAGAAAAGACATTTACTTGATACTTCTGAATAAAATTGCAAATCTCAACACGCCGTATGATTTGAAAGATCGAAGATGAGTTGAAATTTAATGAGCTAAAGTTTAATATTTAGCATTCAACTTTGTTCAAATCCCTAACCTTAAGCATAAGCGATAATATTAGTGCTTAGGAAACCCCATTATTAAATGTACTGCCCTACTTTGAGCATTTGAAAATGTGCTTTGGGTAATTAAATATTCAAAAGAAAACAAACAAACACAGGTATATATTTAATTCTCTTGTAGATTCCTCCCCCGTTTGCATTATTCACATGTCTGTTCATTAAAAATACATTCCATACTAATGATAAACACAATGTTCCTGTTCCCATCAGGATGGCATACAGATGTCTGACTCATTAGCAAAAGCTTTACATTTGTAGCCAATACGTTCTGAGACTGTTGATGGTACCAATGCTTTATTTTATTTTATTTTATTATTATTTATTATTTTATTTTATACTAAAATAAAATAAATTTAATTAATCTTTGACATGTATGCTTAAAAGTGTTGTTTAATTAAATTATTCTCATTTCATTTAAAGGTGACATATCATGAAAATCTGACTTTTCCAGGTTTTAAGTGCTATAATCAGGTACCCGGTGCATCTACCAACCAAGGACATGTGAAAAAGATTAACCCAGTAACTTTGTTTTGGGAAGACTTTTTCTGCAAGCGTCTGAGAAAATGAGTGCGTCTGATTTCGCTCCCCTAGTGACGTGGCAAAGGGATCTCATTATAATATTACCACCCCTTAATCTGTAAGTTTACACTCACGGCGCCGTCATTTTGATTTTGCAAGCGACTACGGTGTACTAATGCCATGGCAAAAGTTTGAGCAACACATGCTAACTCTTCTGTCTTTGGCTACACAGACGAGCACAGAACACTGTTTAGAGTCCCAGCCTCAGAGGAGACAAGAGCAGTGGATTTATTGATTTATTTACTGTATATTGCTGCTGCCACACAGATCTAAAATAAACATGCAATTTATTTCCCAGCAGTTTACCTTCACAGACATAACCAACTGTTTTTGTAACTCGTTTGTTTGTGTGCGAATGAGAACTTAGTTTAGTACTCACATGCTGTGACAGCCGCTTTCTGTCCGTGTGCTTCGGATGTGTGCGCTCAGAAAACCGTATATCAGAAGTTTAAACTAATATTGTTTAAAACGCATGATTTCAGCGCGATAAACATGATAATCAGTTTTTAGCAGGTACGAGATGTAATGGCGCAGCTCTATTCTGGAAAAGGGGGCGAGGAGCAGCAGCTCATTTGCATTTAAAGAGACAGACACGAAAAACAGCGTGTTTCTGCTTCCACTCAAAATAGACATTTTCAAAATGTTATAATAAATGATCTGTGGAGTATTTTGAGCTGAAACTTCACAAACACACTCTGGGGACACCAGATACTTATATTACATATTGTAAAAAGGGGCATAATATGTCTCCTTTAAAGAGTATTTAACATTCTAAATGAAGAAGTGTGTTCAATATCATATTCGTTTTTTCTGTGGTACCAAAATTTGCATTGAGAATGGTGAAATTATTTGCATTGTGAATGGTGACTTCTGAAACAAGTATTCCTTAGTGAAATAAATATTCTACATTATTTTGAAAACACATTATTGTCTCGTTAGTAAAAGCTTTACATTTTTAGCCCAAAATGCATTGTGCTTAATTGTTCGGAGACTACGATGGTGCATTTTCTGAACTCGCTGCAACCAGTGCTTCACCCTGTGTCGTTTTAAACACCATAATTTCTCTGTCAGTGACCCCGAGTGTTCAGGCCACAGCCGCCCCCCATCAGTCCTCAGGTCTGATAGACGCTTCCGCCTGAAAACCCAGAAGAACTGAAAATTGAGAACAGTTTGCGGAGTGTAAAAGAAAAGATGGAAAATTTTAACCACAGCCTGCGGGACGTCTCAGATTGTGAACTGTAAACTTATTTCACAACAGGTCTCTGACTTTTCTGTTTTGATGGATAGACTCTTTAAAATGATATTTTCGGAGGGGGCAAAAGATTAAAAATTGTGTTAAAAAGTGTACACCTAATTCCCTGGAGAGATGCTTTTGTTGAGGAAAGGCATCCGTCACCGCTGACAGGCATCTCCATGTGTAATTGTGACATGGGCTTCTGAAATTGGCTGTAGTAAACAGCAGGATGTTGATATTAGTATTGGTGCAGCTATCAAGGTGGTCTAAAATACCTGTAGAAATCACAAGGTGATAAATCTGTCAGTATGTGGACAATACATGACTATACTGATTGGCTGATAGCACTACAAAAACAAAAATACAGGAACATTTAACTTTCTCGTTTCGCTTTCATGATTGTTTGTCAGCAAAAGTCCGCCGGATGATGCAAAGCACAATTTGGACCAATGTCTGTGAATATTAAATCACAAAAAGACTATTTAGATATGACGTCTGCATGTTCTGCGTGTCTCTATGTGAATGAATGGCGTGGTTTCTTTTGCTACATGCATGATGCCTGTGATGCTTCATCTCACTTCATGAGCACTTTACCATTTCATTTGACAAAACTGTCGTCATATCATTATACACAGAAACGTAAAGGTCTTCACAGCAACCTGTCCAAATAAAACCTCACTCCCACTAAAAGGATTTGACACTGGTCAAGCCTATCCAATTGGAGCAGACTGGGAGTGGCATTGGATTTTTATGTTATTGTCCCTTATCAATGCAACGTCGTCACAACATAACAAGGATTTATACTGATCTTGTCCTACTTTATAAATCCCAATTTGCCTAGGGTATTTCCAGACTTTTAGTGGAGACTCTATATATTTATACAGTATGTATGACAAACCAATTTGCCAAAATGAACCAGATTTCCAATGTCTGAGAAGAGCATGTTTGACTATTCTGTTAGATTGCTCGGCTGTAAAGCTCTGTGCACAATGCATTGCGACAAAATAATGTAAGGTTTTGTCATGCTGCACTGCTACACACACACACACACACACACACACACACACACACACACAGAAGCTTGTCACCCTTAGTTTTAAGTCTGTGACAAAAAGCCCCAGAATGTAGTTAACTTGCACATTGTCATTGGCAGTGTATGAAACATGATGACATGCAGATGCTAGTGCTTATGTCCTGAAGTGTGTACTTGGCAATGCTATTTTGAAAGCAGCTGTGCTACTGTCACACTACGGATAAATGTTAAGGTAGTAACAGCGCTACTTTTAGTTAGTACTGGTTTGTAGAAAGCACTCAAAGAGCGAGAGGGAAGAAAACCAAGAAGGAGAGAGTGAGAGAGGCCATCTGTTCCTACTTTCTGACCCAGTGCTCTAATCAGAAACAGCCTTTCCAAATTATAAGTCCAATCACCAAGTGCACTAATAGTGCTGATTACAGCCTGCAAGCGAGGGACGGAGATAGAGAGATCAGAGAGAGCTAAAATAAAGTTCTCTAAGTAGAAAATTAACCAAAGTGATGACATTTAAAAGAAACCGAAAAAAAAACCTTGCACAGACAACCTGTTAATGAACAGAATCAGAGAGTTCCCCTATAGTACTGTACTGCGTTTACATGTAAAATACAAGAGGAGCTCACCTGGGGTCTGATGTAGGGGTGGTTCTTCTGTTAGTATGGTCAGTTCATGTTAATGCATTCAGTTCCTTTTTCAAGGACAGAAAACTATGGATTTTTGTTTAATTAAATGGATAGGCCACCCAAAAATGAGCCCACCCATCATTTACACCCCCTCATGTCATTCCAAACCTGTATGGATTTCTTGTTCAAACCTGTGTGACTTTCTTAGAATGTTGGTAACCAAACCATTTCGGGTTCCATTAACTTCCATAGTATTATTTTCCATGGACATCAATGGGAACCGAAACCGTTTGGTTACCAGTTTTCATCAACATATTTTGTACTGATAAACGGGTTGCTTTTATTTGTGTGTGTGTGTGTGTGTGTGTGCCATTCTGAACTATTCCAACTTTCAGATTTGAACACAGCACAGAACCAAATGTGAAACTGAATAAACGTGTGTATAATGTTAAGCATGAGATATCTCAAAATATCTTTATCTTAAAATATTTAATTTGATATAAAATATAATCAGTATATTTTATATATATATATATTTTTTTTTTATATAAAACATTATATATAATAATTTATATTACATTTTTTTATACTTATTTACTTGAAACAATGTAAGTGTTAAAAAAACCCGGGAAATTCTACCCTCACACATTTGAGAATCATAAAAAAATATATATATGTATGTATATGTGTGTGTGTGTGTGTGTGTGTGTTTATTTTTAATTTTTATTTTTTACTACTCCAGTGGCCAAGTAATGAATAAAAACTTATCTTATGAAATTTGCCAGTGGAAGTATGTTTGAGTTGTGGTTTGAATTTCAGAAACAATGAAAACATATTCACTCAAATAAAGATCAATCTGTTATGTATGATTCACATGGCAAGATAATAGACACTGAAGTAGTCAAACAGATCACTGATCTGTGGAAAGGTCTCGTGACGGCTGTCTGGATAGATTTGATGACATAGTCCTGTTCTCAAGCAGGTGTGCTGTATTGTAAATGTTTATTATTATTATTATTATTATTCTATATAATTGCAACCGTCTTTCTAAAAAAAAATAAAGCAAAACAATCCATCTTGTACATCTCTTATTCAGTAGACCTTAGTGTTTACCGCTGGGTTAAATTGTCTATTGATCCAGCCGTTAAGGGGTTCAGACTCATTGAGGAGCCATTAGCCAAACCTTTAGGAAGATATTTGTAATGACTCTTCAGCTCTTGCCTTGAGAGGATGATACCAGTGACCCATTTTGTCCTGTGCCAGACACATTATATTATTGTCATTAGACAGTCTGCTTAAGGTCTGCATGTGACAAGGTCAAAGGTAAGTAAGAGCAGTTTGTTTGAATGAGAAATGTATCCTTATAAAGAGAAGATATTGATGCAGTCTATCAAAATATGCTCAGATGTGCATCGGCTTGTGTAATTGGATGTGCTTCAAGATAGTGGAGTTCCAGTAATTATGAGGAAAAGTTGTTTTTGAAAGCTGTTGTAACATGTTTTTATGTTCAATTTACAGTGAATCTCCTGGACACAACCAAAATATCAGGAGACTGGGGCTGGCTCACATATCCTTCACATGGGGTAAGAAGTGTCTGCTCCGTCATTATTATTTGTGAGCTGTCAAATTGAAGTGCATAGATAAGATGCAACTGTACGTCATTCATACGCTGACATTATGAAGAGTGTAAACACTGCAGCTTTATGGCGCCTTCAAAATGTTGTTTTGTTTGTTTGAACTGTCCAGCATGTCAACCTGTGGTGTGAGTTTGGCAGATGAAGTGTTTGTAAATCATATTTGGAATCAGTGATTGTTCTTGCAGTTCCATTGAATGACACTAGTGAATGAATTTGCTCCTCCAGCTCAAGCCAGCTGGCTTCAGACTGGCATTGTCTAGTCATTTTCATTTTCATTTTCATTCGTTTCCCCTCACCAGTTTATTGCTGGCTCTAACCCTGCGTTCTGTTGCACGATTGTACTGTTTGTAGTTTTATGATGAGTAGGCTATGTTATCAAAACTGTCTTATTGGCAGTGTTAGAGCCGGTGGCACAGAAATTACATAAAGCAGCTTTAAAGTCAGCATGAAATAAAAAATGAACTGTTTACTTTCTCAGTTCACTGGTCTTATTGTGAACAGCTGGTGCATATTATTCCAAAGAAGAATAATAACTAATAATTCCAAAGGTCCTTGTAATCATTCATCAAAATGTAATAACTTTTTTTTTTTAAACTAAAATGTTTTTGAAAGGCCTCTCTTCTGCTCATCAAGGCTGCATTTAAACACAACAAAAACAGTAATATTGTGAAATATTATTACAATGGAAAATAACTGGTTTATATTTTAATATATTTGAAATTTATTAAAATAGGTTGAATAAAAACATTTTATTTTATTTATTTGTGTGGGGTCAGAAAATACGTTTTGGGTCAGTACTTTTATTTAATGATGGATTATATCATATTTAATTTCATTTCATTTTTTTGTTTAATTTAATGTAATTTAATTCAAGGATGCATTAAATTGATAGAAAGTTTCACAAAAGAATATAAGGTAATTATTATGTTATTATAATCTTACAAAAGATTTCTATTTCTAATAAATGCTGTTCTTTTAAATATTCTATTCATTAAATAATCCTGTATATAAAAATCACTCTTTTCACAAAAATCCACTATATATATATATATATATATTCCTTTTCTTGAAAAATTTGAAAAACTCATTTTACTTCCGTAATTCAGACCAATTACTGAAAAATTTGTAGATATATATGTATATATAATTATATAATTCAAATTTTTAATATATATAATTTTTTTCCCCTTTTCTACAAATTTTTCAGTAATTCTTCTGAATTAGGGAAGTGAAATGAGTTGCAAAAACATATAATGTTGGCTTTAAACATTTCCACCTGTTGTTTTGATTTTAGTTTCTGCAAGGTTTTCCAACTTGAAAATGATTTTTGAATATTGTACATTTTAACTTGAAATATGTTCACCAACTCATCCCTCTCAGCACATATGCAAAAAACCAAAACCCGATTGCTGCCATATGCTTTGTTCTCTCTCTCACACACACACACACACACACACACACACCTCTATCTCTCTTTTATGGTACGGCTGAGAGTGGTTGAATAATGTGTCAAAGGGACAAGTGGAATAGAGGAGTTTGGGATTAGGGAAAGCGTGTGTGTGTGTGTGTGTGTGTGTGTATGTGTATGTGTATGTGTATGTGTATGTGTATGTGTGTGTGTGTGTGTGTGGGTGAGGAGAGGACAGAGCAGGAGAAGAAAAAAGCAAGGCGATGTACAAAGTTGGCTGCATTTGCATATTCTAATGGAGAAAATGATGCATGGGGTATTGAATTAGCGGCGCACAAAGTGATCTAAGCGTTGAACTGTCACAATTAGCGCGGGTGGCTGTCAGAGTCTGACGGCGGTGTGATGTCCCTCAGAGTGAGGCGACAATTAGCAAACCACGCGACACGTCGCAGCCACTGATGTAACAATCCCTCCATTATCGGCTCACATGTTTAACGCTGGCGGAACGCAAGTAAATTCCTTTCTTTGAACAGGACATGAAAAGGGCTATAATCGTCTGTCTTTAGTGCTTGCCGTGTGATGTGGATAGTTATCTGGAGATTGTTTTGGGGTTGCTAAATATTCTTATCGTTCCATTGGTAATGATGGAACTTGCAACCATAGTTGCTTTTGGGAAACGCACCCCTGGTCTCTAGATATGGCTCAGGTCCCTCCTTCAGTAACTCTATTGGGATGTGGGACTATCATACAGCAGGTGAAAATTGCAAGTTTGTTCACTTAGAAATATGTGCTACTCACCAGGTTGTCTTCAACATTTAGCATTTTTTTGGTTAAAATTTATATTAATGTTTATGTAATTTGGATATAAATTTGTAATGGTTTAAATTATATTTTAGTTTAGTTTTTTTTAATAATTTTATTTTACACTGCCATAGCTATAGTTTAGGGTAAAAAATATGGAAGCATATAGGTAGCAAAATTCAAATGCAATATGCAAAATGGCAATGCAATATTCAAAATGACAACCCAATATTCAAAATGGCAATGTATTTCTGTATTTAAATTTACATTTTCCATTACCCACACGTGCAAAATTTGTTGCAAAAGGAAAATGAAAATGAAATTATATAATTTACATTTGCCATTTCTAACAGTAGTCTTAATATGTAAACTGAATACAAATTTTAACACTTTATAAGTTGCAAAATGAAAATGAAAATATATAACACAAATTTATTTGATATGTAAAACATGTCCAAGCAGAAATGATAGCAAAATGATCATTTAAATGCTATTTGTCCTAAATGCATGTAAACTAACAGTTAGAACACTTCGGATTGCATTTTCATCATGACACCGCGGGATATTTGTAGCAAAATTCAGTGCGGCTTTGAAAATGCATTCCGAGCTGACCACGCCCACCCTCCGTCAATCATTGCTTCAAGGCGAGGATTGGCGGAAGCGTGTTACGTTTGGATCGTTCGAAACATGGCGACTGGAGATCTGATAAGATCGTTGAATTCACTGGCAGATGAAGTATCCAGGAACATGTTGAAGAGATGAATTGTAATGCTTGTAATGTCCATTTATAGTCTTTACACAGCAGCTTGGCTCCTTAAATGTTTAAAAACAGCTAATTTCAAGACGCTGACATCACGTGGGTAACCCGCAGTGCAAGACGCTCAAAGCTCAAGACGTTCGGTTTCACGTTCGATCGGTCGGTCGGTCGTTCGAACTTTTGAGTTTAGAATGGAGTACGCTTCATATATTTCTCTGTTCACGCTCCACTTCATCTGCCAGTGAATTCGACGATCTTATCAGATCTCGAGCCGCCATGTTTCGAACGATCCAAACGTAACACGTTTCTGCCAATCCCCGCCTTGAAGCAATGATTGACGGAGGGTGGGCGTGGTCAGCTCGGAATGCATTTTCAAAGCCATTTAATTTAATACTTTTATTCAAGGATGCAAAAACTATTTGAAAGTGTTACAAAAGTAATTATAATATTGTTATTATAATGTAACTAAAAATGTCTGTCTTTTGAAGTTTCTATTCATCAAATAGTCCTGAACAAATGGATCCCAGTTTCCACAAAAATATTAAGCAGCACAACTTTTTTCAACATTAGATATAATAATCAGAAATGTTTCTTGAGCAGCAAATCAGCATATTAGAATGATTTCTGAAGGATCATGTGACACCGAAGACTGGAGTAATGATGCTGAAAATTCAGCTTGTATAAAACATGTATTTTTGATCAAATAAATGCAGCCTTGGTGAACATAAGATACTTCTTTTATGAACAACAAAATATCTTAGTAAAATAAAACTTGTACAGTAGTGTATATTTCTGTAATGAACTATTTTTACTCCAATTTGGCACTTAGTAGGTGTGAAGTCTGTATCCTGTGTGAAAGAGAAAGCGCAATACAGAGAGAGAGAGAGAGAGTTTCTGAATGACTGTACAGTCATAAAGGGGCACAAATGAAATGGATTTCCTCCCGTACAGAGAGCACATTTACTATGACCTGAAAGCTAGAAAATGGGACATACATAATTCACTGAAGTGCGCTTTCAATGCAAGTCAACAAGCAGTAACACAGTAAATCTGCCAGATAACGAGCATCCACGTTTGCATTTGCCCTCTAATTACTGTTTGTTAAATGTATTCTCAGCGAATAATGCAAGCTATTTACTTGAACTTTGCCACCTTTTTTCATTCGCATCCACTCAGTCACGTAAACAGTGAAGGCCTGGAACAGCGATTAAATCTCATCTCTTGCAGGAAGCAGGCAGTTATTTCTTCTTCTCTCAACTGTAAAAATAATTTCTGCAAATAGATTATGTTAGCGTGCATATTCGCACCTGCACAGCGAACACCTCCTCCCCAATTATTACTTGACAGCTAGCTAAAATTAGTGGCATACTTTAACAGCTCGGCGTTAGTTATTGTACCTGTCTGATGTGACTGCGGCGGTCCCCGCTGAAATGAGCCCCGACAAATGCATCTCATTTACATTCCGCAATGCTCTGTTAGATACATAATCTCCTGTTTGCTTCTTTAAATGCTGGACTTTTCTTTTTTGTTTGCATTCTGCTTCAGATCTGTTGACTCCAAACACATACTCAGCAAATAGGAAAGTAAAATAACAAATGAAAGCTCTTTAATATCTCAGTTGGTTGGTATGTCTCATAAACTGGACGGCAATGAGATTAAATGTAGAGTCTTTTTAAGTTTTATTTCTGCTTAGACAAAGACCCTAGTAAATTCACATGCACAGTTTCAGAAAGAAAAATCTCAGCTACAGTACTGTGCAAAAGTCTTTGGCCATTAGTATTTTCACCAACAAAAAAAATGGTTTATAATAGCTCTTTATAATAGCTCATTAAATCCTGAATGAATTTGATGAGGATATATATATATATATATATACAGGGTTTGAAATTAACACCTGCCAACCCGCCAAATGCGGGTAAAAATCAGCTGTGGCGGGTAACGCTGTCAAATCACTAGCCAATTTGGCGGGTTACTTTTCGTAAGTTATGCTCACTCATTAATTTCTTGGGGAAGTTCATGCAAGCCAAATCTGTGCAGGTTTAGCGCAAATACTGAACTCGGGAGACATCATGACATTATCGAGTATATTGCAAAAAACAAACAAAACACACCTACAGAGGCAAACGTGTCGATTTTTACAAAGCTCATCGGTCTGAAAAAGCGAGGTGTGCTCTGATTGGCCAGCTATCCAGTGCGTTGTGATTGGCCGAATACCTCAAGCGTGAGACGTAACTGTTACGCCCCTTACCATATTGTGATGATACCCTGTCCGGCCGAAGCAACGAGACATAAACATTAAAACCCATTATAAACGAGGTATTTGTTG
>NW_015505223.1:1520087-1527101 GCF_001515645.1 Sinocyclocheilus grahami
CTATTATAACTGACTGATTAAATGTAAGAATTTGACTTAAAAGATGATGCACACTTTTAGAAAAAAAAATTCTTTATAAAGGTAAAAATGTCCATAAAAGGTCAATACCAATTTAAATTTATTGGAAAAGCTTAAATTCTATCACTGCTGTGAACTGACCACACAAAATATGAAATACTGTATATCAAAAACTTTAGGAGTCTCTTTATAAAGGTAAAAATGTCCATAAAAGGTAAAAACCAATTTAAATTTATTGGAAAAGCTTAAATTCTATCACTGCTGTGAACTGACCACACAAAATATGAAATACTGTATATCAAAAACTTTAGGAGTCAGCTGTCCACGGTAGTCCTTAAGATATCAGCACAATAACACACTCAGCAAAATATCGTCTAATTATCTTTATCGATAAAATCCCAGAAAATATTGAGATATTATTTTTTGTCAATATTGCACACCCCTAGTACTGACAAAATGATTTGTAACGGTCTGCTTCGTCACGCCCAGTGTAGACAGCCTCAAACTGTTGTTTTTTTTCTCTCTTTTTTTTTTTGAGTGAAAAAGTTAATTTAAATCCCTGCATATATATATATATAGTAAGCATAAATAGGTCATATTGAAATTTTGAAGATTTTATTGTCTTGGCAAATGAGAAAAAAACATCTCAATTTATTTATTTATGAGTTTTTATATCATATTTATTTCATATGATAAGCGATATCACACGAGCAGCGAGAGCAATATCACACGAGTGCTGTTTTTTGTCCCGAATAGCACGAGTGCAAATCTGATTTTAAACAACAGTTCAGTAAATAAGAAGTTAATTGTGTGTTCTATTTTAGATATACCCTATGATTCAATGGCCCATTCATAAAGAGAGCCATTTATTTGAATGAATCGGCAGTTTGAACGAATCGAACGAATAAATGACTTGAATTACTCATAAAAACATTTACTGCCACCTACTGACAGTTGTAGTTTCTTATTTAGAGTATCATTTCATACATACATACAAACATAGATAGATAGATAAATAGATAGATAGATAGATAGATAGATAGATGATTTTCATTGTATGATCAAAACATGTTTCTCAAATTATCTTCTTTTAGAAGATCATTTATTTTCTTAGGCCGTTTTAGCCTAAACGTTTATGTGTAGTAAATGTTATGTTGAATTAAATAAAATATTTCTTTCTAAAGCTACTTTTTGTAATATCTACTTGATATTTTTCTCATTTAACACTATAATGGCTTTAAATTATCTTTTGGGGGCATTTTGCTACAAGTTTGATTGCAACATATAATCATTGCTGTTAATAGTGTTCATCGTCTGTTTGATTGTCATTAACTGAATTTTACCGTACATTTCTGCCATATGTACATCAATTTGACATAGTCACCACTGACAAGATACTACTAAATATGTTGTAGAAACTTAATTTCCTGTAAAGCTGCTTCGCAACGATTTGTGCTATACAAATAAACTTGAATTAAATTTTCACAGCCAAATTTAATTTGCGATTATTTAATCGCCACATCATGTAATTAATTATACTACTAAATATGTTGTAAAAAACTTAATTTCCTGTAAAGCTGCTTCGCAACGATTTGTGCTATACAAATAAACTTGAATTGAATTTTCACAGCCAAATTTAATTTGCGATTATTTAATCGCCACATCATGTAATTAATTAGATAATGTTAATCGACTAACAGGCCTAATATAAATCAATATTATTGATTTATTTATTATTACTATTATTATTATTAAAGAGATCTCATCAGTATATACAGTATATATGTCTTTTTTTCAAATTATAGTTGCCCAGAACATTTAGTTCTGAATGAATTTGATGGGAAATAAAATATAAAAATAAAGAGATCATATTCATCTCAAACATCAATTTGAATGAATGAATGAATGATCTGAGACAAGGAGTCATTTTTTAGCTCTATACATTTACTCTATACATTTTATGGCTCTATACTCAACAATTGTCTAATTTCTTTCTGCGTGAAGGAATTTTTGGTGAAACACCTGAGACACATTTTGAGATCTCCGCTGAGTCTTGTGAACAACATCTGAGTGATAAACGATTCCTCTGAGACTTTACAGACAGTTCCTGTTTTTGGTCCAAACAAAACGCTCGTACATGCCGATCACGTAGATGTAAATACAGTTTGTTTGGTAGTCACAGGCCTGACCCTCATGTTAAAGTGCTATGCTGCTGTCTGCTGGAATCGCTATTGATGGATTAAATACTTCAGCCTGCATTGTGCCTCTGATTCCCATTTACAAAAGGATTTGCTGCATGGACACTTTCCTCTATATCCATTCGTCTTTTTCTAAAAATTACACTTTCTTTTTTACTTTTTTTATGTCGTCTGCTTGTGACGTATTCGCTGTCACAGCGGAGGGGCCGCCACGCCGTGTGTGTCTCATGGGTTTGATGATAAAACTCTTGCCATGGCAGATTGTGTCTCGTGAGGAGGACTTCTTCAACTCCGGGTCGCTTTACACACTCGTTGAGCACAGCTAGAAGAAAATGTATAGCACATGGTTCAAGCAAATCTGTCATGTGCTTATCATTTAAGTTGGAGTTGATGGCTGTTTGGACTTGATTAGAGACTTAGAGACCAAAATGAAGTTTAGTTTCTCTGACATATTCTGTAAAATTAAGTCTTGAACTGCTAATCATAAGCAGGTCTTTGAGTATGTACTGAAAGAAAGCTTTATCTCACTCATGAGAGTAACTAATATCATATTGTACTCTCTCTGACAGCTGCTCAACACATTTCATTTATATCTGCGTCTTGGCTCTTGGGAGGTCTGGAAACTTGTCATATCTCACGTTAGAGGGCCATATTTGAACAGTTTTAGTGGAAGGCTAGAGTTTAATGTTATAGGAATGATTTAACCAGTGAAGATTGCAATTGCGCCGTGTGTGTCTCATGGGTTTGATGATAAAACTCTTGCCATGGCAGATTGTGTCTCGTGAGGAGGACTTCTTCAACTCCGGGTCGCTTTACACACTCGTTGAGCACAGCTAGAAGAAAATGTATAGCACATGGTTCAAGCAAATCTGTCATGTGCTTATCATTTAAGTTGGAGTTGATGGCTGTTTGGACTTGATTAGAGACTTAGAGACCAAAATGAAGTTTAGTTTCTCTGACATATTCTGTAAAATTAAGTCTTGAACTGCTAATCATAAGCAGGTCTTTGAGCATGTACTGAAAGAAAGCTTTATCTCACTCATGAGAGTAACTAATAGCATATTGTACTCTCTCTGACAGCTGCTCAACACATTTCATTTATATCTGCGTCTTGGCTCTAGGGAGGTCTGGAAACTTGTCATATCTCACGTTAGCGGGCCATATTTGAACAGTTTTAGTGGAAGGCTTGAGTTTAATGTTATAGGAATGATTTAACCAGTGAAGATTGCAATTGAATACATGAATACCTGCATAGTGAATACTGACCCAGACTGAGACCATTTAAAGGCTCAGGAAACCTTTGCAGGTGTTTTTAGGTAATTAGCTGATTAGGGTGTGACACCATGACTTTCCAATATTGAACTTTTTCACAATATTCTAATTTTCTGAGACACTGAATTTGGGGTTTTCATTATCTGTAAGCCATAATCATCAAAATTTCAAGAAATAAAGGCTTGAAATATTTCACTCTGTGTATTGAATCTATATAATATATGGGTTTCACTTTCTGAAATGAGTGACAAAAAATATTGACCTTTTTCATGATATTCTAATTTTTTGAGATGTACCTGTATATACGTAAATTTTTATATTAAACCAAGAAAAAAAAATAGTATATAAAATAAATACATCAAATTTGTAAAGTTTTATATGATTTAAATGTATTTAATTATTACTTAAAATCCATTTTATTTTTAACAAATAAAAAACAAAAATTTGTCTACATTTAGTTTAAATGCTGATTAAATATATACAGTATGTGGCTTGTTATGGTTTTGATAGCTTGCACTATCCCTTCTTAAACTAATTATTGTGTATCTTTTCATGCGCTTTTGTGTGCACACATCTCTTTTGTACACGTTAGTATGAATGAAAAATGAGAATGGGCTGCATTCTCAGCAGTAACCTGACAAAAGGAATAAAAGCCATCTCAAACTCCGGCCCGGGGAGATGGATTAAAATTGGATTAAACCAGCACCTTGACTATGAAATCCATCACGTTCCCTCATGCAAGTAGGAGGCTTATGGAAGTTTGTGTGAGCATAAAGCAGAAAGGAGTGATGAGGAGCTGACATGGACTGAAAAGTGCAGAGATGGTGCTCTTTTTAACCTACTCTTGTGTGTGCAGTTCACACCTGTTGCGTGTGTGTGTAACCCGGGGTTTGACATGAATCAGGCTGGGAAAATTAGATGTGATACACACTGGATTTAGCCAAATCAATGATGTGAATGAAGTAGGAGCAAAAATCAGCAAGTCAAGAGAGAATACCTGCATGTTCACTTTTTTCTACTTATTAATGGAACACTTATTCATGATCAATATATACAGTTTGGGTAAGTATGATGTTTTTGATGAACAAAGTCTCTTCTGTTCACCAAAGCTGTGTTTAAAAATAGAGTAAAAACAGACGTATTGTGAAATATCATTGCCATTTAAAGTAAGTAGTTTTCTATTTGAATATATTATAAAATATAATTAATTCCTGTGATGCAAGGCTGAATTTTCAGCATCATTACTCCAGTCTTCAGTGCCACATGATCCTTCAGAAATCATTCTAATATGCTGATTTGCTGCTCAGGAAACGTTTCTGATTATTATCGATGTTGAAAGTGAATGTGTTATTCTTTTAGAGTTATAGAGTTATTCTTGCCTCAATTGTAAGGTATTCTGTGTGGTTGCCAGCAGTGTTTGGGGTAACGCATTACAAGTAATGCGAGTTACCGAAGTAGGAGCAAAAATCAGCAAGTCAAGAGAGAATACCTGCATGTTCACTTTTTTCTACTTATTAATGGAACACTTATTCATGATCAATATATACAGTTTGGGTAAGTATGATGTTTTTGATGAACAAAGTCTCTTCTGTTCACCAAAGCTGTGTTCAAAAATAGAGTAAAAACAGACGTATTGTGAAATATCATTGCCATTTAAAGTAAGTAGTTTTCTATTTGAATATATTATAAAATATAATTCATTCCTGTGATGCAAGGCTGAATTTTCAGCATCATTACTCCAGTCTTCAGTGCCACATGATCCTTCAGAAATCATTCTAATATGCTGATTTGCTGCTCAGGAAACGTTTCTGATTATTATCGATGTTGAAAGTGAATGTGTTATTCTTTTAGAGTTATAGAGTTATTCTTGCCTCAATTGTAAGGTATTCTGTGTGGTTGCCAGCAGTGTTTGGGGTAACGCATTACAAGTAATGCGAGTTACGTAATCAGATTACTTTTTTTCTAGTAACTAGTAAAGTAACGCATTACTTTTTAATTTACAAGAAAATATCTGAGTTACTTTTTCAAAAAAAACATTTATTTATTTCAGACCAGTCTCCTGTCCCCACACTGGGAGAAATCGGGAGTACAGAGGCGTTGTGTGTGCTGTGTGAACATGATGCTGCTGTAGTTCTAATTCATCCCACTCACAAAAAACTGATTTAGTATTCATCAAAATCAATTAAAACAGTGAAATGCAAACTCAGAATGACGCAAACCTGCAATAATTAAATATGTTAAATAACACAAATGTATCTAATTCCATTTTATTAACTGATGTCTTTGCTGCTGACCTTTGCTGATCTAGTTCAACCGTACTAATAAGCACAAATGACTTTAGATAAACGAACAATTGTGCTTCATTGTTTTGTTGTTGCTGAGGAGTGTTTCTTCTCCTGTGTTCTACTGTACAGACATGAATTTACTTTTGCTTCAGCCTGAGCTTTATTCATTACACTTTTTGGTGTGAAAGGGCTTTTATATTTGCTATAAATATAACTTATTATATTAAAAACAATCAAGCCCTGCTCATATTTAAAAAGTAATGCGAAAGTAACGCAAAAGTAACATAACGCATTACTTTCCATAAAAGTAACTAAGTAACGTAATTAGTTACTTTTTTAGGGAGTAACGCAATATTGTAATGCATTACTTTTAAAAGTAACTTTCCCCAACACTGGTTGCTAGAGTGTTGCTAGTTGGTTCCTAGAAAGATCGAAGTGGTTGCCAGGTTGTTCGGGCTCGTTGTCAGGGTGTTGCTATGCAGTTGTTTGGGTAGATTATTATTGTATTTATAATATTTATTAGTATTTTAGATTTGCTAAATTAGTATATTTAAATTGGTATATTTTCAGTGGTTACCAGGTTGTTCTGTGTGACTGCCAAGGTGTTGCTAGGGAGTTCTGTGTGGTTTCCAGGGTGTTGCTATGCATTTGCTAAGGTGTACTATTACAGTATTTCTAGTATTTATTAATGTTTTAAATGTCATGTTTATTAGATTGTAATACGTCTAATTACATTTCAGTTGAAGTAATTTTAGTTTAGTAATTAGTTTATTTATTTTTAGTAAATTTAGTCTAATTTCAGTTATTTGTCGAGACAACATTTCAGATTTTTGTTAAATATTTCACATTTTAAAGTTTTTCAGTGTAATTTGACAACATTTTTCTTGCTTGCAGTATTATTTTTTTATATTATTTATGTTATTATAGTGTTTATTAATGTTTTAAATGACTGTATATTTTTCATTTTAGTCATTTTGTTATGTGCTTTTGTCATTTTTATAATTGTTTTATTTATATTTATTCCAGTTTTAGTCATTTTAGTGCTGCAACTTGAACTATTTTATTTCAGTTAATTGTAACCCATTTCGAATGTTCTAGTTTTTTTAATTAATGTTTTTCAACCTAATATTTATATTGTATTTTATATAAGCTTTATTTCAATTAATAAATACAATTTGAATAGTTTTAGTTTTAGTTAACAACACTGGTTGTGCATCATTCAGAATTGAATTGAGAATTAA
>NW_015505223.1:1528444-1531469 GCF_001515645.1 Sinocyclocheilus grahami
ATTTGCTATAAATATAACTTATTATATTAAAAACAATCAAGCCCTGCTCATATTTAAAAAGTAATGCGAAAGTAACGCAAAAGTAACATAACGCATTACTTTCCATAAAAGTAACTAAGTAACGTAATTAGTTACTTTTTTAGGGAGTAACGCAATATTGTAATGCATTACTTTTAAAAGTAACTTTCCCCAACACTGGTTGCTAGAGTGTTGCTAGTTGGTTCCTAGAAAGATCTAAGTGGTTGCCAGGTTGTTCGGGCTCGTTGTCAGGGTGTTGCTATGCAGTTGTTTGGGTAGATTATTATTGTATTTATAATATTTATTAGTATTTTAGATTTGCTAAATTAGTATATTTAAATTGGTATATTTTCAGTGGTTACCAGGTTGTTCTGTGTGACTGCCAAGGTGTTGCTAGGGAGTTCTGTGTGGTTTCCAGGGTGTTGCTATGCATTTGCTAAGGTGTACTATTACAGTATTTCTAGTATTTATTAATGTTTTAAATGTCATGTTTATTAGATTGTAATACGTCTAATTACATTTCAGTTGAAGTAATTTTAGTTTAGTAATTAGTTTATTTATTTTTAGTAAATTTAGTCTAATTTCAGTTATTTGTCGAGACAACATTTCAGATTTTTGTTAAATATTTCACATTTTAAAGTTTTTCAGTGTAATTTGACAACATTTTTCTTGCTTGCAGTATTATTTTTTTATATTATTTATGTTATTATAGTGTTTATTAATGTTTTAAATGACTGTATATTTTTCATTTTAGTCATTTTGTTATGTGCTTTTGTCATTTTTATAATTGTTTTATTTATATTTATTCCAGTTTTAGTCATTTTAGTGCTGCAACTTGAACTATTTTATTTCAGTTAATTGTAACCCATTTCGAATGTTCTAGTTTTTTTAATTAATGTTTTTCAACCTAATATTTATATTGTATTTTATATAAGCTTTATTTCAATTAATAAATACAATTTGAATAGTTTTAGTTTTAGTTAACAACACTGGTTGTGCATCATTCAGAATTGAATTGAGAATTAAGTTTTCCTGAATTTGAATTGATTCCTACGAGACACAATGCAGAATTTTAATTTGAATGTAAGGAGGTAGACATTTTTTTAAGAAAACAAAGATAGATCGATAGGTAAGTAGACAGACAGACAGACAGACAGATAGACAGACAGACAGACAGATAGACAGACAGATAGACAGATAGATAGATAGATAGATAGATAGATAGATAGATAGATAGATAGATAGATAGATAGATAGATAGATTCAATTAATAAATACAATTTGAATAGTTTTAGTTTTAGTTAACAACACTGGTTGTGCATCATTCAGAATTGAATTGAGAATTAAATTAAATTCCAATTAATTTCCTGAGTTTTCCTGAATTTGAATTGATTCCTACGAGACACAATGCAGAATTTTAATTTGAATGTAAGGAGGTAGACATTTTTTTAAGAAAACAAAGATAGATCGATAGGTAAGTAGGTAGACAGACAGACAGACAGACAGACAGACAGACAGACAGACAGACAGACAGACAGACAGATAGACAGATAGATAGATAGATAGATAGATAGATAGATAGATAGATAGATAGATAGATAGATAGATAGATAGACAGATAGATAGCAAACATTATCTCAGTCGCTTGGTCAATCAAACTCTTCAATATTTAATCCGGGCTTGCTTACATAAATGTGGCACAAATGATAGACATCTGATGCAGGGTTTGTGTCTGAATGCATTGTTATGGATCCTCACTGCAGTCAACCAGCCCTGAATCATTTATGGCCCTTCATGAACTCATAGTGAGATGTCTTTTTACAGTCCAATTGAAGCAGGCAGTGAGATGGCTGACCCCGGCCCGACCCCTGGCAGATATCTCTGCCTTCTGCACATTCCCGCAGGGCTCCAGTCGCCATCGGCTGTCACTAAGCCAAATCAGTCAGGCCTTGACAGCTGCTGTCCGATGACTTCATTATGTTCCTATCTGGCTCATGTTTGCCATGACACATCTATTGACACCCACCTCCATTTTCGCCCACCCACCACAATCGATAGCAGTGATAAGGCAGACAGAGACGATGACAAATGGACTTTGAGAGGGAGATGATATGGATGCATCCAGATGTCCGCCCACTCCCCCGTTACTGCCAAACATGTCTCCAGATGTCAGCCCGCGCTGTCGCATGGATGCACAGCATTACTTTGGGAGTGACTGCAGCACCTGAATGCCGTTCGAACGGTCATGCTTGTTTCGCTGTCACAGACGTGCAATGGTTGCATCATGCTGTATTCACGTCAAGACCATTTGCAAAGGGCTGAGAAACACCCTCGGGTGCCAAACTTAATGCATTATAAGTAAAAAATGAATGTGGGTGAATACGTGACCAGCATTCAAACAACGCGAGCAATAAACTTTAGTCTGAGATAATAATAAATTGTAAAATATTATATGATTAAGAGCGAATAATGTTTTTTTTTGAAAGATTATGCAGAAATTTATATAAAAAATATGTAAACACTAGCGCAACATTTAAAACATTTAAAACTCATGAATTAATAGTAAAAAAAAATGCTATAATGCATTGTTATATTCATATTATATACTTTTCCTACACATAATCTTTCTCAATAATATTAAAATAATTCAGTCTCAAAGTGTCTTTTTTTCTTAGTTTGAATGATGTAACATTTTACCTCAATTTTTAAATATTGTAATTAAATATAATAAATAAATATTAAATAAGCAAATATTAAAAGTAAATGAATTAAATGGTGAGTATAAATAAATTAATAAAAGTTAATAGTGTAAAAAGGAGGTCATAATATTCAAGCCATATAATTATATATGCAAGAATTAAGTAATATTCAAATGATATAATGAATGATAGTTTTATTTATATTTATATAAATATATATTTAAAACTATATTTTATTTGAAATATATATATATATATATATATATATATATATATATATATACACACACACACACACACACACACAC
>NW_015505223.1:1532913-1583887 GCF_001515645.1 Sinocyclocheilus grahami
TGAAATATATATATATATATATATATATATATATATATATATACAGACACACAAACACACACACACACACAATACTGTATTAATATGAAGGAATTTTCCGTATTGATTTTTTACATGAATTTACAAGTGTTGTGTTTTAGGGTCAATGGAAATGTCTGCAAAAAATTTATGGATAATGACATTTTATGTTTTTGGTGAATGAGTTACAGGAAGGCAGACACTTAGAATATTTTTCTAAATATATGGTATAATTTTTAAACACATGTCTGTGAGATTCTGAAAAACTGTCTACTTATCTACCTGGAACAGCTTCGTCTTCTTAAGAAGAGCAGGATGTCTCTCTCTTCTCCCTTCTGTCTGCTCAGAACCACAGGCACTTGGATAAATACTGATATTTCATCACCTCTGAGGTAGTGAAGGAAAAAGCAAAAGTCTTGAGCAAATATTTTGTGGGGTCCAAAAGGTGGGTAGATATTTGGTGTCAAAAAATGTGTTTGTACAGGAGCATTATATTAGTGTCCAGTTAAGAATTCTGCTCAGAGGAACATTTTATTGCTCTTTGATAGCTCAGGAGTCTTATTGGAGTTCTCTGTTTAAAGGAATAGTTCACCCAAAAATGAAAATTAGCTAAAGATGTAAATGAGTTTGTTTCTTCATTGGATCAGATTTGGAGAAATGTAGCATTACATCACTTGCTCACCAATGGATCCTCTGCAGTGAATGGGGGCCGTCAGAATGAGAGTCCAAACAACAGTTAAAAACATCACAGTAATCCACAAGTAATCCACACCACTCCAGTCCATCAATTAACATCTGGTGAAATGAAAAACTGTGTTTGTAAGAAACAAGTCCATCATTAAGGCAGTTTTAAATTTAAACCATTGTTTCCAGTTAAAATACAAGTCCTCTATGTATTGCTTTCTCCAGTGAAAAAGACGTTTAATCAGAATCAGTAGATAAATATGCACAGATCAAGCACTCTTTACAAGCTAAAAAAAATAAAATCCAAAACAGTTCTAAACAAATATATTGATGGATTGTGATGTTTTATCAGCTGTTTGGACTCTCATTCTGACGGCACCCATTCACTGCAGAGGATCCATCGATGAGCGAGTGATGGAATCCTACATTTCTCCAAATCTGTCGTAATGAAGAAACAAACTCGTCTACATCTTGGATGGCCTGAGGATGAGTACATTTTCAGCATTTTTTTCTTTTTTGGGTGAACTGTTCCTTTAAGTAACAAGTTTGTCTCAAATGTTTCTACTAAACTTCATTAGAAGAAACAAAAACAGTCTGTAATGAGTGAATTAATATATAGCCTTAAAATGAATGCAGATAGCAGCTTAAATCATTTGGCTTTGTACGAATTTGATGAGACGCTTGAGTTCATATTGAGAGACTTTTGATTGCAAGCTTTGGTATCTTGGCAAATCTGAGCAACTTATTTTATTTGCTTATTTGTATGTTGATGTTTCAGTAAAGAATTACATACTTCAGTCATTCTATATACATTCAAAATACATTTGAAAGTTTGTGTACTCTTGCTCGGCTCACTTTATTGGACTAAACACGTATGTTAACAGGGGATGACGGTTACAGATGGAGATGTTATTCACTCTGGATGAAGCATAACTGACATACACAATTAGCAGACACGTTCCACAAAGGTTATCACTGTCAGAGACTGTATTCCAATCAGCAGGCAGAGAATTCAATTCAAATCAAGATTTCTCACACTTGAGAGAAGCGGGTTTCCAAGATGAAGTGTCTGCCTTGATGCTACGTGATTGTGTCAGTGCAAATACCAGCCCAGCATGGCCAGTTGTTCTGATGCTTTTGTCAAACCAGATTCAAAGGATTTTTTTCATCCCAGCTGCTAATCTGAAATTGGATCACTGAGAACTGAGACAAGACTTTTCTCTGCCAGTTCTTTTTTTTTTCTCCCCAAGCTGCATTTACAGCTTTTCACACTATTCTTACCCCTGTCAGGCCACTCTTAACCCTGGGTTAAGCATCGTTTGATACTGGTCATTTTGAAGAGGGTCTGAACTGCTTTTATGAACTTGGTTATGAAGCCTAACTGTAGAGCTTTTGTAGTGTTTTGTGTTTATTTATTTAAGAATTTTGCATTCTAGAATTTATGGCAAGTTACACACACACACACACACAAAACACACACACACACACACACACACACACACAAACTGGCAACCAAAAGTTTTGAATAATTAAGATTTTTTTAAATGTCTCTTATGAAACTTACTTTTATTGTCAGAGTTGAAAACAGTTTTTGCTGCTTAATACTTTATTAAATGTTTGGTATACAGTGGGTACGGAAAGTATTCAGACCCCCTTAAATTTTTCACTCTTTGTTATATTGCAGCCATTTGCTAAAATCATTTAAGTTATTTTTTTTTCCTCATTAATGTACACACCGCACCCCATATTGACAGAAAAACACATTTACTTTAAATGCATTTTTTGTAACATAGTTACATAAGTAACATAGTAAGATAGTTTTTTTTTTCATTGCACTTATCCCAAACTTTTTAACCTTATCAAGGTTTCCATAAAAAAAATAATAATAAATGCTGTATCAAAACACACAACTGCTTTTGAAAGTTTTCAGATTTTGCTAGCATAATGTTGTAATTATGGCCATCTATCAGCATGGAAGGGATAACTGCTTGAAGGGATAGTTCACCCAAAAAATTAATTCTGTCATAATTTACTCACATCATGCAATTTCAAACATGTATGACTTTGTTTCTTCTGAGCACACACATTACATTTTTTTTTTTTAAATATATATATAGTGGTATTTTGGACCCCACTGACATCAATTGTATGGACAAAATAAACAAATAGATTTTTTTTTCATTTTTGGGTAAACTGCCTGTAAGTTAACCAGCTGAACCTTAACACCTTGGTACTTTTCTGTCAGTGCTATTTGCACATTATTTTGGGAAACTGCTTATTCTAGATTTGTACAGAAGAAGTGGAAACAAATGCTGTTTTTGTGCATATTTTTGGTGACATCTTCCATGAATGGCTCTGGGGATGTATTTCAGAATCGCTTTAATTCTCTGTAATGACTGCATGAATGTTTGCAGCGGTTCGTTTGTTTGCTGCTGCGCTCATTCCAGGAACAACGGCACGGATTATGAATGATGGATGCAGGAGAATGATCTCCCCTGGTTCTGAACTGATGGGTTTGACGTGTCCCATAAAAATATTTTCTTCAATATTTTATTCAAACAAAGATGCTAAATAGTTAGTTAAGGGCCCCTGCATGAATAAAGGGAATTTGGACCTTTAGGGACAGCTGTATGACTTAATAAAACAATTACTTTATTAAAATGAAATTATTAAAAACTATTATTTAAAATGTTTCAAATATTCATTTAATTAATTTAGAAATAGTATTGTATTTCTAATTATACTTTAGTCATTTATTGTTTATTTTGAGTAAAGTTGTATTAAATTAATAAAAGTTTATAGTCCAACAATATTTTCTTATTACCCCAATAAACTGAAATGAATAGAGGGACTTTGGATCACTAAAACATTAATTACTTTATTAATTATTAAAATGTACTTCAAATCATAATTTAAAATGACCATATTTTTATTTATTATTATTATTATTATTTAATTTTGTAATTCTTATTATACTTTGCTTCACTAAAGTCATTGAGCTGTATCAATTCATTGAATAAAAGTTTCTAGTGGATCTGCATTAAAAAAAGAATAATACCTTTATATTGATATGGAGATTATGTAGATTAGCTCAATTTACATCAAAAGTGTCTCAAATAGATGAACAATATCTGAGCAGAAAGATGTTCATTGTGGCTCATTGTACCGTCACTTTGATTAATTTCAATCATTTTCTCTCATTGATCGTCTAATATGTAATGTAGCTAAAACAAAGCGCAGACTTTTATCGGAAGCCTCATGAAAGAACTAAATGAATGACTTGCAGCCCTCGAGCCAACCTGAAAAGTGTTAGATTTGAACAGACTCTCTAATCTAATCATTAGCGCAAGGACAAATTAAATTTAACCGCTGAAGACTCAAAGTGGGAGGCTGGTTACGGTGTTCGCTCGAATCCAACATTTTAATTACCGCAACAGGCTTTTTGTAGCTTCCCCATGGGAAGCACGGGCCGAGGTGAGGCCAGGAAAGCGAGGAAATCTGCTGCTTTGGAAGATGTACTTGTGAGAAGAAGCCAAGTTCACGGAGGCCGAGCTCAAGCCTCCTCTGAGGTCAGCCTTTTCCCTTTCAATTAGGCCGGCTGTGTCCGTAATGTATTCAGAGGAGACGCTCTACTCAAGGCCAGTGGGAGCTGAATGCTAGTGTGTTTGCATGGTGGTCTTAAACTTCTGCTTTTCCAACCAGTTTATAAGTTAACACTTTTGCCCTTGTTAGCAATAAAACGATTTTGTTGCTAGCAGGTACGACCCATATAAAACATTATGATGCTTTTTTGAGTTACCTTATTTTATTTAATTGTATTTCAGTTGGTGGACAAGGTCAATTTAATATCATATATCATATAACTTTTTTTATTTAAGTTTTTTGTAATTTTAGTAATGTGCTTTTGTGATTTTTTTATATTTCTATTTTGCTTTAATTTATTTTTGTTTGAGTTATTTTAGTATTTTAATGCATTTGGTTGAAAAGTTGTCATTTTTTCATTTTCAATTTTAATTTTTTTATTTTAATTCCAGTTTAAGTTTTAGTATGCTTTTGTTTTTCATTTCAGTTTTAGTTGTAGTAATTTTAGTACTTCAGCTTAAACTTTTTTAAGTTTTTATTTTAATTGTCTAATTTGCTTTAATTTATTTTTTATTTTGGTTTTACTTTTTGTAATTTTAGTACTTCAACTTTTTTCTGTTGTTTGTCAAGGTGTTTGCCAATAAACAATTTTTAAGTTTAAGTTTAAGTTTTTTTTTTAAATCCAATATTTATATTTTATTTAATTTCAGCTTCATTTGAATTAACAAAACAATTTTTTTAATGTTCTTTATTCATTTTTATAATTGCTGACTTTTTCTATATGTTCAGTTTTCATTTAAATTTTTGTTTTTAAATTAACTTTTTATCTGCTATTTATTTATTTGTTTAGTTTGTTTCTATTTTGCTTTAATTTATTTTTATTTCAGTTTTAGTTGTTTTAGTACTTCAGCTTAAACTGATTTTATTTCAGTTGGTTCCCAAGGCTTTGGCCAATTGACAATTTTAATTGTAATTTTTTAATAAAATTATTTATATTTTATTTTATTTCAGCATCATTTTAATTCCAATGTTTATTATTATTGTTATTATTATTATTATTAGTAGTAGTAGTAGTAGTAGTATTTAAATTTTAGCACCATGCCCTACATTGTAAAACCAAATCTGTGAAATTTATGGTAAATAAACAGGCAACTGTGGTTGCCAGAACTACTGAAAATAAATAAATAAATAAGGTAGCAACATTTAAAATATTACACATTTATCTTAAATTTACAGTAAAAAAAACTTAAGCTTAAACTTACATACGTTAAAAATAATATATAAGAAGAAACACATTTATTTAAATGGAAAAACCATCACATGGAATTCTGGGAATGTTAATTTTATGTATTTTCACTGATGACATTCTTTTTCACTTCCAAAAACTGTACATTTAAGAGTATTTTACAGTAAAACTACATGAAATGTCTCCTTAGATCTATTACAGTTTTTTGCCGTATATATTTCCCTCTCCTGAGCTTCATCATCTGTCCATTCTGCTTATCCAGCAGCCCTCCGCTTTTAATTAGCAGTGAATATTCAGCGCTGGCTCGTGGTGTGTGCCGTCTGTAGAGGCCGGTGTGAGCTCTGAGATCCTGAGATCAAAGACTCGCTGTGTGGCGGCACGTAGTGGCTCCTCCTCGCGAGGCTGAACCCCAGCCGGACTGGAGGTCTTTCATACCGCTAGCCTTCAACTCCCTGCTTTACTATTTCATGAGCAGGACGAAAGAGACGAGCTAATTACACACAGACAGCATTATCAAAACAGAGGACAGCCGTCCATACACTCTCCTTACGCTGGTTTATCTGCGGTGAGGAGAGACGAGGGACTTAAGACTGAGTGCTGTTGTTCTTGGCCGTCTACCTGAAAGTAGAAGTCTTGAGGAACCCAGATTTCAATTATTTATCACCAGTGTTGGGGAAGCTGCTTTATGAGTGGCAAACTCCAGTATTCATTTCAAGCAGTTCAAGCAGGGACGGAGTTTAGTTACATGCTGCTGTTTTTGACTCTGTAGTACTACTTCTGCACTTTTGTATTCTGTATAGTTTATTTTATTTTATTTTTTATGATTACTTTTTATTTCTATTTCAAGAGGAAACATAACCATATATGTTTTGAATCTTATTCTTTATATTCTATTCAGAATATTTAGTTTTTGTACATTTTCTGTATATAGTGCTATATTTTCTTAATAATTCTAATTCTAATTCTAATTAATTTTATTATTATTATTATTATTTTATTATTTATTTCAAGCAGGGACTTGACCACTATATATAATTTGCATCTTTTTATTTATTTTTCCAAAATATTTAGTTACATGCTGCTGTTTTTGACTCTTTATATTCTGTATAGTTCATTTTTTTATTGTGTGTGTGTGTGTGTGTGTATGTATATGTGTTTATTGTTTTTTTTATTTCAAGCAGGGACTTAACCGACATATATATTTTGCATATATTTAAAAATATATATTTTCTTAAATGATGCTGTTTTTGACCCTGTATATCAATTTGTATTTAGTGTGAATTTAAATGTAAGTTTAATGTAATCTAATCAAGATTTATTTATTCAAATATTTAATTAATGCTACTTGCTTTGACTGTATATTCTGTATAGTACTATATTTTATTGTTTTATTTTATATTTTATTTAATTTATTTAGTTTCAAGCAAGGGCTATATATTTTACATAATTTTAATATTTTTTTCTCCCAAAATATTTAGTTACATGCTGCTGTTTTTAACTCTGTATGTTCTGTATAGTACTGTATTTTCTCATTTTATTAAAAAAAGATTCCAAGCAAGGTCAAATCACCATTTATATTTTGCATCTTTTTCACACACACACACACACACACACACACACACACACACATACAGTATATACACATATATACTGTATATGTATATATATATATATATATATATAGTTAAATAATTGCAAGCTTAATTCTGTCTCCCAAATTAAGATTTTAAGACCAGAGCTATGCAGCATTTTTAGACCTACAAATGACCTAGAATCTTTTGCTCTCTTAAATAACCACTGTAAAAAATGACCGTGAATTTAACCATAAAAGACTGTAAAAATGCTACAGTAAAAACCTGTTAAATGGTTAACAGTAAATTCCCCTACTGTATACGGTGAAAAACTGTGTTGGACATTACATGTATTGGACATAAATTTTACGGTAGTATACCGTTTTTGGAAGTGAAAAATACGGTATCATTTATAGTGAATAACCGTAAGTTGACATTCCCAGAATTCCCTGCGTTACATTTCAAATTTGATGTTTTTTGTTGAAATAACTATGTTTCTTCTTAGTTTTTTCTTATCAGTTTTGTATATTAGGGTTGTGTGTTACACCTAATGTTGTTAAATGAATGTTTATTGCATTATTTCAGTTTCACGTGTGTTGCCATGATGGTGTTTAGTGTTTGTGTGAATGACACTGTGCACCTTCTATATATGTTATTATTTAAAAGCTGCTTTGGTACATCATGTGACTTTCTTTAATCACCACCTGCATTTGGTGGTTATCAGTGTATTACAAAGGTACAAAACAGATTTCAGTACTTCAATAGGTTGGTATATTAACATTATATCAGTTAATGAAATTACGGTATTTAACTGTAAATTTATGTTAAAACCTAAAATGTTGCTACCGTATTTTTTACGGTAAAATTCCGGCAACCACAGCTGCTGGAATTTTTTTTGACAGTGAGTTAGTTTCAAGTAAGCACTATTTGTGCTACAAACCAGTATTATTATGATAATAAATTATAATAATATGATAGCAAACACCAGTTTGCAATATCAAGCAGCATAACAGACTGTTTTTTGTACAACTGAAATAACTGGCACTGGACACCGGAATACTTGCACATTCAAGTTAAAAATGGTCATACCCACTCTCATGTAAAAAATAAGATGAATAGCAGGCACTTTAGAAAAAGGGGATTGATTAACTCTTCAGTTTACTCAGCTGTTAAAATGTGTGCACAGTACAATGTCTCATTAAAAGCAGCGATGTTTTTTGTCGTGCTACACGCTTCCGCTACATACAGGAAAAGCTGTAGTATTTTGAAAGCAGCTTACACTACTGAAAACTGTAGTTAAATTAGTAGCAACTTCTTTTAGTTAGTTATTTAGCAATAGGTATTTTGTACCTGTTTATCAGGTTTGGTGTTTTGTGACCAATACAGTAGATGAAATTCCCTGCTTGTGGACGGCTTCATTCACATTGATCAGCATTTCTATTTTTGTATTTTTTATTTCTTTTTTGCTTCAGGTTCATGATATGAATCTTTAAGTTCATTTGCAACTCATAATAAAATATTTATTCATGCCTGATTATTTACATTGCATAAGAAACTGCTTAAACCGCACAAAACCACCCATGAATAACGAGGGATTCTGAACGTCATTAAGGAAATGCAGGACACATTCATCATGATATTAATCTTATGCACCGCAATGCATATGTAAACGTTTTAAAGAAGCTCTCATGCACATTGCTGTGAAAAGAGATATGCTGTTGAAATAATAATGGGCTGATTTATAAGAATCTTCATACTGTAAATATGTAAATCCATAAATAAGATCGCATTAAAGAGGTGATTGCAACAATACATTTTAAGTGTGTAATCTCCTCTTTTTTTCTTGCTTTTTGTTTTCACTGCCTTTATTATAATTTTTTTTATTTCATTTTATTTTATGGCGTCACAGAGATAAATGTAACTATATAAGTTATTAGTTAACTATAGAAATTATTATTAATATTATTATTATTATTATTATTATAAATAGTAACTCGCCAGTAGCTTGTTGCATCTGGTCATGTGATCTCAACATGGTGATTCCATGTTTTGTTTTTTTATAATTTCATAAGAAATTGTTTATAATCATTTATTTATTCGAATAATTTTTATATGCAAAACAATATGAAATTTTTCTAATGCAACTAAGTTCAGCTCTTATTCTCTTCAGTGTTCTTTTATTATCATGTATACTATCATACCGTACTATTTTTGTTAATATTTTAAATTAGGATTTAAATGTTTAAATGTTAAATGTTTTAGGATTTTCAGTTTTTATTACAGTTTTTGTTAAAGATTTTGTAATAATTTTGCTTTTTTGTCATTTTCTTTTTTTCATGTATTATTAGTTATTTAGTTTGAGTTATTTTAGTACTTCAGCATAAATGATAGAAAATGGCAATGTTACAATGGCAACTAGCTAAAATAAAAATGGTTATCTGTTATTTCAATAGTTTCTTTTATTTCATGTAATAATTTTTTTTTTTTAATGGTTTTAGTTTTTAGTTAATAACCCTGATTTTCTTTCTGTCTTTGCCAGTGGGATGCAATCAACGAAATGGATGAGTATTTCAGCCCCATCCACACGTACCAGGTGTGCAACGTTATGAGCCCCAGCCAGAACAACTGGCTCCGGACCAACTGGATCCAGCGAGACGGCGCCCGGCGGATCTACATCGAGATGAAATTCACGCTGCGAGACTGCAACAGCATGCCAGGCGTGCTCGGTACCTGCAAGGAGACCTTTAACCTCTACTACTACGAGGCCGACCGCGACGTTGGCACCAGCATCTGGGAGAGTCAGTTTTCCAAGATCGACACCATCGCGGCCGACGAGAGTTTCACTAACGTGGACCTGGGGGTGAGGAGACTCAAGCTCAACACTGAGATCCGCGGCGTCGGGCCGCTCAGCAAACGCGGCTTCTACTTGGCCTTCCAGGATATAGGAGCCTGCATCGCTATCGTGTCCGTCCGAGTGTATTACAAACGCTGCACGGGAATGGCTCGCAACCTGGCCGTCTTCACGGACGTGGTCACGGGGGCCGACTCGTCGTCTCTGGTGGAGGTCAGAGGTCAGTGTGTGGACCACGCAGAGGAGAGAGACACTCCTAAGATGTACTGCAGCTCTGAGGGCGAGTGGCTCGTTCCTATTGGACGATGTGTGTGCAGTGCCGGCTTTGAGGAGCACAGAGACAACTGCATTGGTGAGTGACAGTACTCTAATTATTATTATTCTGCATGAATTTAGTTGCTTATTCACCATCTTTGAGCACCTTTGAACATTTCAAACAGATGGATAATTACAATTCCCAATCCAGTCTATGATATTTTGGTCACTAGACGCGGCTCAAGTCTCTTCTTCAGCTGAAGGCAATTGCTTTTGCCTGTTTTATTATCTGCTAGGACTTCAGGATGCCCGTAGTGGGACGAGTCACATGTTAAGGTGTAATAGGGTTAGAGGTTTGTTCTTAGCCTTAATAAGAACCATAAAATATAAATGTTTGATATAACAATTAGAGATGTTTCCCCCCCCTTTTGGTTGTTTGGCAATAATGCAGAAAACAGAATTTAAAAAAAGGTAGCCAATAATAATCATAAATGTTTGATATATTAAATATATATATGTTCTGTTGTATAGAGGAAGATTTTAGAGACACATTTAAAAAAATATCAATAATATTGATATTTAATGTTTAATTCTAAAATAATAAGGTATTATATCTATTTTTCTGTGGTGCTGTAAAGAGGATAAGACACATTATGAATAATATTAATATTTGTATTTATATGTTTATTATTAAAATAAAAAAGTATTAAATATATAATGCAAAATATTTTTTTCATGTAATTTTTGTAGCTGTTGTGATGTAAAGAGGACTATTTTAGAGACACATTTTTAAATAACAATAATATTAATATTTAATATTGTAATTTTAAAATAATAAAGTATTAAATATAATATTTTTTATTTAATTTTAATATCAATTTTGCTGTGGTGCTGTAAAGAGGATGAGACACAAATGATTAAATATAAAATATAAAAAAATACATTTTTATGTCATATTTTTAGCTGTGGTGATTTTTGTTGACACATTTTTTAAATATCAATAATATTTATGTTTAATATTAAAATAATAAAGTATTAAATACTTTTTTGCTGTGTTGCTGTAAAGAGGATTATTTAGAGACACATTTTCAAATATTAGTAATATTAATCTTTTTAATGATATGTTTAAGATTAAAATAGTAAAGTATTAAATATAATATATAATATAATACATTTTTAATGTAATATTTTTAGCTGCAATGACACATAATATAATATAATATAATATAATATAATGCAATGTAATAGTATAGATAATGCATTAAGTTCAAAATTGAAAATTGTAATTTTTAAAGTAACACAAGATGATGTCCAAGTATTATATTATATTATATTATATTATATTATATTATATTATATTATATTATATTATATTATATTATATTATATTATATTATATTATATTATATTATATTATATTATATTATATTATATTATATTATATTGTTGGTTCTGTGTTAAACCATTTTAAAAAAGGACTTTGTTATATTACTATGTTTCTTTCATTCTCTAGTTTCTCAATTATATTAACCAGCTCGTTTTTGCACTTCTCATTGCACTGGATTGAGCAGCCACTGTATATTTCACAGGATACATGACTAAATTCTATGGAATTGTTATTAATTCAATGTCCCTCATGTTGCCGGTACAAGGGCATTCTGTTTCGAACGTATTACTCAAACGGTCACAAACTCATAGTTTGTCAGGTCATTTTCTGCTCGATCTGTGGCTAATAGTACTCACAGCAATCCATTTCCTTTTCCTCTGCCTCCTTTCTAAAGTGCTGCCGCTGTCTGCGCGTGTCAGTAAAGGTTAAGTGTCTGAGCTGCAGAGTCAGGCTTTCGGTGTCTAAACTGGGTCGCTGTGCTAATTCTCTCGGTGAACGCGGCCTCCTCTAGTCACGCACATCTCAGGGACAAACCCGGCACGGCAAACTGGGCTGCTCTTGGACACAGTGAAAACAAAAAAAAAGTATGCCACTTTAAAGCCTTAGGCGCAGACCCCCGTGGAAGGATTGCATGTCGTCGCAATAGAAAATGTCAAAAGGCTTCCCGTGTTCTTTGACCGAGAGCCGAGCGATGGGCTTTAAGTGCCGATCAAAACAGAGCGCTAGCTTCACGCCTCACTCCTGTCAGCTCCGTTTTGGGTTTTCCAGTGGCAGCCATTACTCCCAGGCCTTCCGGTCCAGCGTGAAAATGTAGGGAAAATACCCATTTCAGAGGAGATGAGATAGTTCATGCTCATTGGGGTAGCAGGAGCCTTGTCAAATCCACTCCATTTGGCAAGTTGATTTAACCTACTTAGATTCAAGAGAGAGTGTCTTCCCCACATGTTCGGCCGCCGCTGTGGGCTAACTTATTCATGAGCGCTTGTAAACAGGCTTCCATGCAAAACAATTGTGTTTGGAGAGCCATGATGATGCTGTGCTGGGGTTAACAATCAGAAAATACAGCGGGCTCCAATGGTCTGAGGCCATATCGAAAAGTCTGGAAAGAAACAACTTTTTAGGATTTTGAGAAATAGATAAACATCAAATGCGGTGATGTAAAATGAACAAGAAATATTTCAGATTTTGCAGTGTTTTTGTCCATTTGTGATTTGGTCATGTCAGATTTTCTTGCTTTGAACTGAAGACAATTTTTATTCAACTTTTTACACAAATTGTTGTGCTGATGTTATAATTTATAATGAAAATTATATAAGTTAGAAAAACAGCATTTATTTTAAATAGAAATCTTTTGCAACATTTTAAATGTCTTTACTGTCATTTTTTATTAATTGAATGTGTCCTTGCTAAGTATATAAATATGAATAATAATATAATAATAATGTATAATAATGTATAATAATATTTAAAAAAATCTTGCTGATGGCAAATGTTTACTTTTATGTGTGTGTGTGTTTGTTAACTGAAATAAAATAAAATATAAAAACTTAAACTTATTTTATTTCAGTTAGTTTCCAAGGCAACATTCATCATTTTTTATTAGTTTACCTAAAATAACTAAAACTAAAACTGAAATAAAAATGTATAAAAACTATTTAGACATATTTAAAAACAACAAAAACTAGACAAAAAAACACAACAGAATTAAACATTTTTTTTACTGAAATTAACATGAAAGCAGAAAATATAAAAATCTAATATATTTCAAAATATTATGTCAAATGATAGCCCTGATATATCATAGAAATTAACAATTTTGTTCAACGGGGATGCAATACATTCATCACAAGTGATAGTAAAGACTTTTATAATGCTACAAAAGATTTCTAGATTTCTATTTCAACTCAATTCTGTTCTTTTGAACTTTCTATTCATCAACAAATATAAGTGACACTCTGTTTCCACCTAAAAAAGCACTGTAATATATTGTGGCACAGCTGGTTACCCAGCATGCATTGTAGCTGGCGTCAAATCAGAAGTGAGTTTGGTCTGATTACTCACTAGGACTGTAAAAGTGTGTGAACCTGTTGAAGGTGTGCATTTATGGCCTGTTGAACGTGTACATTTCACTGCAATATTGCGTTTTGTGTTTGTGTTAGCCTTGTTGAGCTGTGTAGTCCCTTGCCGGCCATGTTTGTTATTGCTATACCTACTTGTATGATGTTGCTTGCTACTGTTTGCACTCACTATGTGTCACTTAAAAATAAGTGTGACATTACTTAAGTCGTTTTTAATATCTTGTCTAGCATCAACAATACGCTGAAAAAAAATTGCGAGGGCACAAAACAAAGCTTAAAGCAACACTCCACTATTTTTGAAAATAGGCTCATTTTCCAACTCCCCTAGAGTTAAACAGTTGAGTTTTACCATAAAAATGCCGTACATTGTTCAAGACGAAACAGTGTTTCTTTATTCTGAAGGGCTCCGAGTTCAGAGTTGTTAATTGAAGTCTTTTGTTAGTTATTGAGTTTTGTAAAAAGTCTGACTTCATAACATTTCGTGACATTAGATGATTTGAAAGCCAATCAAAAGCTACTGTACATTGTTGAAGAGGCCAGCTTTTCACAATCCAAGCCACCAATTTCCACTTTTCATGCTCTCACAGATTATAATTATGAACTCCTCCATACAATCTAGCATGTGCTAGTGATTGTTAGGCATCTCGCTGTCTTTCATGAGGTGACACATCAGCAGCCCGCTGGCATCACGTAAGGGAATTTCAGAATGCTTTAGTCTGTCACTCTTAGATAATGATATTTATTTTCTGACAGTGTACAATTGAATGAAAAGGAAAGAAAGAGAGCTGTAGAGTTTAAATATATATGACATTAGATCATGCATCTGAAAGCAGCCAATCAGATTATGAATTTACTAAGCAGACACAGACTTGACAACCAGGTGAAAATACAATGCGGTTCGAGAGATGTGAGGAACTGGCTCTGCATATAAGCTGAGAAAGATTGTGTAATTTATTTGCATGTGTTGATTGCGTTATTTTAGGCCCCTATTCACGATCATGCATTCAGTTCCCTCGCAGATCAGTTTCATGTGGCGCAAGTGTTTAGATATGAGTCATTCCGTATCAAGTCAACCAAATTTCAGAAACTTCCTCGGCTCAAATTTTTGATTGTCAATATTTTTTCTGAAGAATGATAAACATATATATAGTGATGAAAGCCAAAATAGTAAATGTCAGATGTAGATTCAGAGCCAGATTACAGGGGGGTAAAAATGACTTTAGAAAGATGGCAGCATCATTATTTTATTTTTACACAGAGATTGGTAGGTCTATAAGTAAAATCTGTTGACTTTAGCAATCTTTGTTGCATTATCCGCCAGTGGTGACCATTCAAAATGGGAAAAAGCACTTTTTAATTTTTTTCACCAAAGATTGCATGCCTGTAAAAATAATGGATTACTCAGTAAATATACAGAGGACCACTGATTGAGTTGACACAGAATGACCCATATAACTTGCTGAAGTTGAAAAAAAGAATATTAATGTTGGGTTATGTTTTTTAAAAGTCTGTTTACATATTTTTTAAGGAGTGGAGGAGGACACCAACTGTACTTATGCAGCATAATCAACAGTATAACTGTATTAGCAGGGAGATTTGACATGACATTAAAACAGACCTTTGCTAAAGTGTCATGTGATGAACAGTAGATTTCTATTTTTATATACTTTATTAAGCCAAGAAGAGATGTACAAGAATTTTCACAATGTACTGCATGTTCTTGAAGTCATGTTTCAGGTTTAATACAAACATTGACCATCATTTTTTTATTAGTTTTTGTGGCTCATTTACCAGAAAATTAGACTGTAGAAAATAATTACATAAATAAAATAAAGTTTGTATGTTTAAGAAATTACAAATGTGAAACTTGTTTATCCAATAACTACTAGTCTCGTTCATGCAAAAGTTGCATGACAAAAGTTAATAAAAAGTGAGTATTTTGCATTGATTGCATTACGCTGCTTAGTGTCTTTGTAAGTGCATTGTGATAAACATGTTTTCTTTGTTTTTAGTGACAGAAGAGTCCAAACTGTGGCAATCGGCAACATGCCACAGAACCCAGAGCGTGTCTATATGTCTGCCGGCTCGAAGTTAAAATCCAACACGCAAACAGTAATTTACTGTTTCATTTGAGCCACACTGTATGTCAAATAAAGAAAAACCGTATGACGTATGAGGGTCAGCGCTGTGCATGTGCCGGTGAATCTCGTAAAAACCAACGTTTGTTAACAGGAGCAAAAGAAGCAAAGTTTCCTTACTTCTTCTCCTGGCTTATATCGAAATCCTCCGACATTCTTCTTTACAAATCCTCGTTTTGTACTTCTAATTATTGACCGTTGTTTTGATCTCTCCCCTGCGCTTCCGCGTGTGTCACTTCTGAGCGGCGCATGTGCAAAGCTGACCTCATACATCATCCGCCCGGAGCTGCTGTTGGCGCAAGCTACATTAAAGTGATTAATACGTTTTGAATATGGATATTTTTCTTACAAAAACGTATCGATTCACTACAGGAGGCCTTTGTTCACCAACTAGATAATAATTAGATAATGTCTAATTTGCATATTTAAACATAACTAATATAAAATACTGGGTATGAATGGTAATATCTATGTGAGACACTGTTTTTTATGGATGGGTGCTTTTTATTTAACTTCTTTTGGACTGATGCATGCAACACCCGCTGAGTGGCATTAAACAGCTTGAAAGATCAAAGACACTTTTTAATCTAACTCTGACTGGATTCGTCTGAAAGATGAAAGTCATATACACCTAGGATGACTTGAGGGTGAGTCATTTGTGGGCTAATTGTCATTTTTGGGTGAACTAACCCTTTAACTGGTCTGATTTAAAGGGATAGTTCACCAAAAAAATACAAATTCTGTTATTATTTAGTCACCTTGAAGTTGTTCCAAACCTGTATGAGTTTCTTTTTTCTGTTTAACACATAAGAAGCTGTTTTGGTAACCAAACAGTTGTTGGTAGCCATTGATTTGCATAGTATTTATATAAGTCAATGGCTACCAGCAACTGTTTGATTAAATCACATGAGTTGTAATCAGATAAGACCAGTAAACCACCTTAGGATGGTTTAAGCAGTTTTCAACAGCGTTACTGTTTTTTCATGCACTGGTAAATTTTTTGATTTTGGGCTATTTGGCTTTTCATCACGTTTTTTTTTTTTTCAAACTAGTGGGAATGAAATGCAAAATAGACTTTTAATTGTTTATTTTTCCTCCGGTGCTGAGTCAGACATCTCCACTTTAGTAGCACTTACATGCATCAAACTTTAAAGTTTTATTCCTGACTATAATTCTCCTAACTACAGTATATTCTGAAGGTTTTTTACAGAGGGGTTTGTTCATCTATTTGTTTGTTCATATATACATTTGTCGGATTGTAGTGCCACAACAGCAGTCACTAAAGCCTGCTGTTAATAAACTTCTGCAAATGGATTCTAACGGCACCTCAGCCTAGTTGTTACACAGATTTTATACACCATTATTGTTTTTTTTTCTGTCTGATGACAGTATTTTCTTATTTATAGAGTAATAAAAAGAGATATCAAAAATGCCTTTGGTAAAAACTCGAGCATGGCAACAAAATGCAAGACAATTTTGGCTTTATTTAATGTTCAGATTTCTGTACTGTAAATTTATGAAAATAAGTACATATTTAATTAGATAATGTCTAATTTGCATATTTAAACATAACTTGTAATATAAAAAACTGGGAATGAATGATATCTATTAGTAAAAATTTACTCTATTTTTTATTTTCTTCTTTTTTTTGTGAACGCTTATTTACTTTTATTAACAAAATTGACTTTGATATATCTGCTGATCACAAAGTATTGAAATATATTCTGCTATTTTGTATAGTAAGCACTCACTTTATTCATATAATTATTTGGTTGTTTGGTTATTCATCTATCATTTTTCCACTTTCTGTTAATTCAGGGTTGTGGAACGGGGTGGGGAAAGAAAATACATAATTATGTAATTGTTAGAATTTTTTTTGTTTAAACATGTTTGAAAAATTAATAAATACAGTGCAAAACATTTTTTTAAATTACTCTATTCACCTGGAGTGTCTTTCCTTACAGGAATAGAAAATTGACTCACCCTCAGGACATCCAAGAAGTAGTTTGTTTCTTTTCAGAACAGATTTGGAGAAATTTAGCATTACATCACTTTCCGTCAGAAAGAGAGTTCAACAGCTGATGAAAACATCACAATAATCGTCAAGTAATCCACACGACTCCAGTCCATCCATTAACGTATTTTGAAGTGAAAAGCTTAATATTTGTAACAAACAAATTCATAACATTTTTGACTTCAAATTTGATTCCTCTACTTAAAATATTGCTTTCTGCAGTGAAAAATTTGTCTTCTCTGAATCAGGAGAGAAATATGCACAGATCAAGCACAGTATATAAGCGAAAACGGTCCAAAACACTACTGGAGGAAGTGATGGCTTAAAATTTGTTGATGAAGAAACAAACTCATCTAGATCTTGGATGGCCTGAGGTTAAGTAAAATTTCCATTTTGGGCTGAACTATTCCTTTAAGATCCAGTCAAAACTACAATAAATCAAACAAAAACATGCCTTTTACTAGTATTTTATCTCATCTGTGTTGTTGTTGTTGTTTTTCAGCAGGAAGGAAGTTAACATTTCAGAAATACCTTTTAGAAGAAGTTCTAACTAATCGTTTGAATTCTGTTTAATCATTTATTCATGTCTTTTTTCCATATCCCGAATACAGCAAGTACTGTACACAACCTGTGTAAAATCTTTACCTTTTGATAATTAAAAGGTAAAGTGCATCACAATGCAAAGCTTCCTCCTCCTCAGTCCATCCAGAAGAGAAAGGCTGCAAAAACAGGTCTTTCAGAAATCAGCTTCATGGTAAAAGCTCCAGAGAGAATTTATTTTTAATGCTAACATTCAAGCAGCTCAAGGATTTCAGTCTTGACATGAACATGAGCTGATGTGCCTCAGAGGAGCATTTCTTGCCTTAGGTGTGAGATGTAATGAATTAAATGTATTCTTTGAAATAAATTAAATTGATGTGGTTGCATGCACAATTATTTTTTTTTGGGGGGGGGGGATAAATTAATACTTTTATCCAGCAGGGATGCATTAAAAGTGACAGTAAAGAAAAAAGTTATATTTCAAATAAATGTTCTTTTGAACTTTCTATTCGTCACAGAATTCTGAAAAAAGTATCAGTGTTTTTACAAAAATATGAAGCAGCACAGATGTTTTCATCTTTGATAATAATAATAAAAAATGTTTATTGAGCAGCAAATCAGCATATCAGAATGATTTCTGAAGGATCATGTGACACTGAAGACTGGAGTAATGATGCTGAAAATTCAGCATTGCATCACTGCATCATTATCGTTATTGTAAATTATAGTAATATTTCAGAATATCACAGTATTTTTGATCAAATAGATGCAGCTTAGTTAAGTGCCAATTTTAGGAAGGGAATGAGAGGAAAGACATTTCTAATTATAATCAATGTTTACAGACCTATAGTCGTTAAATTTAGTATGCCACTTTTTTAATCAGTTCCATAATGTTTCTTTGGATGTGTCTTGTACCTATTGTTTTTTCCCCAAATTTCAATTACTTGAATTTCTTTTTAATAAAAATGTTACAAAATACCACAAATGCTACTTTTATGAAAGGTCTAAGGAGAAAATGAATGGAAAAAATACTTCCAGAGCACTTGAAAAAAAACTAGGTGGTCACTGTTGACATTATTCATGAGCTCATTAACATAAGGCCACCCACTTTTAAATATTTATGCTTATTCATCAACTGCTACTAGAGTTGTGATTGATTATCCAAACAACAGAGGTGAGTTAGATCTTTTAAAAAAGACGTTTTAAAGGTACAGTAGCAACAACTGTCAGTTTAACAGGGTCAAAAAGAACATGACTGTTTTTGGTGCAAGAAACTTTGACTGAAATTATAATTAGACTTATTGGACTTAATATCAATGCACTTTTGTTAGGCCTTTTAGGGAGTTAGCCATTATGTAATGTTAAAACAACAAAGCAGAAATGTTTGCGTTGTATATTAGAGGCTGAATGAGAACATCTGTTTTATGAGTCTCATAGGAAACAATCATTACAGTAACAGTACAGGCCTTCATACATCTTTAAAATGGTACACCGCTGTGCTGTACGTGTGGCTGGTCCAGATCTAAAGCAGGACAGCGAGTACCAAGCGAATGACACACTAACATGAGTGTGCTGGATGCGTCTGGACCCTGAGCAATCAGTAACCCCTTCAGCGGAGAGAGGGACGTTTACAGCACGTGTGTTTGGAGGACCTGTGATAGAGTGCCCCATTTCCAGCTATGATTTAACTGACAGAATCATTCATCACTCAGACAATCCTCCCAGCTCATTAGCAGTTGTTGTTTGGCTCCCATAAGAGTTCTGAGGGTGTTTAAGAGCATGAAGAGTGTTTCTGTGTGTGTTTTTGTGAATATTCCTGGATCCTCTCTTGGTCTCTTAAAGAAATAGTTTGCCTAAATTAAGATCCATTATTCACTCACCCTCATGTCATTGCTGTCGTGTTACTCAGAATAAGTTTAAGTTTAAGTTTATATACATATATATCAATACACATACATAGAAAAATAGAACAGTTTATCTCACATATATATGTATCCATACATATACAATTATGTTACACATATCCATACACATATTTACACATAATACTTGCTCGAAAGGGAGTGGAAAGAAGTAGAACTTATTTGCTCCCACCCCCAATTCATTCCCATATATTACACCATATGGTTGCTGCCATTATCTGTTACTAATCATTTATGTGATATTATAATAGTTATATACAAATACCCAAATACAATATGTCCGTCTCAATAATCACAATAATACATTATAATAATCCTCATTATCATAAACATTCTAATAATATTTATAATAAACACTAATATCTGCTCCTGTCATTATCATTATTATTATTTGCTCAGCTATGTAATCGTATCCCGGTCTGTTGTAATTATATCACCATTTATAGTATCAATATTAATAGTAAGAACAATTATGATCATCCCTACTACCGTTTTTTATACAATAACCATCACCCCATAATCACAATCCTTAGAACACCAAGATCACTCCCTCAGCCTTATATTTTTTTCAACACCATTTCTTTGTTTCTTGATTTAAATAGCTAAATATTTAGAATAAAGTTTGAAAAAGATGAGGGTGAGTATATGATGACTGAATTTTCATTTTGGGTGAACTATTCCTTTAAAAGTCATAAGCTCAAATATTTGACCAAGCCATAATCAGACATAATCTTTTGCATAACGCCACATCTTGTAATCTTTGGACAAAAATATTATTATTATTATTATTATTATTATTATTATTATTATTATTATTAAAAAAGAGTGAATATAGTAAGCAATTCTTTCAAGGTTTTATGTTATTTTGGGGAAAAAAATAAAAAATTTTGTGGTTAACTTTTTATTGTACTTCAGCAGTGTAACTGTGGACATGATATATTTACAACTTTATTTTATATTATATTATATTATATTATATTATATTATATTATATTATATTATATTATATTATATTATATTATATTATATTATATTATATTATATTATATTATATTATATTATATTATATTATATTATATTATATTATATTATATTATATTATATTATATTATATTATATTATATTATATTATATTATATTATATTATATTATATTATATTATATTATATTATATTATATTATATTATTTTATATTATATTATATTATATTATATTTTTATTTAGATTATTTTTTTCTATTGACTAATCTTAGAAGAAATAATACGACGCATCTCTATCAGCCTTATGTTTTTATTTTAAATATAATATAACAATAATCAATATAATAAATAAACAGTAAATCTTTTTAATGTTTTGATATTTTAGCCAAATTGAAATTATGTGGTTACATTTTTTATGTACTCCGTTTACAGGTTTGAACAAATATTATATTATATTATATTATATTATATTATATTATATTATATTATTTTTTTCTACTGACTATTCTTAGAATAAATATTTTTTTATTTTAAAATATATTTTTTATTGTTTACAAATAAACAAGGTAAGTAAAAAATAACAATCTTTTCAATGTTTTGATATTTTAGCTTTTCAATGTTTTGAAATTTATTTGGTTGCATTTTTAATGTACTCAGGTTATTTGCAATTTTTAACAAATTTTACTTTATATTATATTGTATTATTATATTATATCATATTTTTAAGTATTTTTTTGTTTTACTTAATTTTAATTAATTTTCATTTTAATAGTTCTCTATTAATTTTATGATAATTTCATGTTGAATGTTTCTTTATGAAATGTGTAATTACTCCAACCTGGTTTGCGACACTGACTGTGGAAAGACGCCCATTCATGATCATTTAGTTGAGCATATGACGTTACACTACAGTAAATAAAAACATTTTATTCGTGCCGATGCTTGAATCACCTTGTTCTCCTACAAGAGTTTGTATAGTCTGGTCATGAAAAACACAAAGGTGGTTATTCTTTTCAACCATATTTATTTAACCGTCTACACAAAGAGTAAAAATCAAGGTCAGCATACAATGGCTGTAAATATTCATTCAAATTCATAGTAATGCAAATGTGGATGCAAGGAGAGCGGCGCTCTGACAGGTGCTGACAAACCAAACAGTGTGCCAATGTACAAAAAACCCCAGTAGAACGCCGCAGCCCTAATGTAGTGTATGTAAACACTGCCGGAGTCTCTTCTCACCCCTCGTGCTTTTTTAACCCTTATCTGCTTTGAAAAGAGACTTACTAAGTAGAAAGAGTCTTAAAAGCCCAAATGGAAAAGGTCACCAAAGTTCCTCATGATTAACTCACGTCTGTCTGTCAGTGTGTATGTTGAATGTGCGCTTCTGATTGTGTTGCCAGAGGTAGTCTGTCAAAATCTTCAAAGCGTGTAGACGTCACTGTACTCCATGAATGTATGGCCGCAATGTTTATCGTGACCTGCTTTTTCAAAAAAACATCAAGGGAGGGAAGGATTAATCGGATCAAGCCAAAAGAGAAAATAGACAAGGATAAATACTGCAAGAAGGAATAGTTTTTGGACTCCCTGGGGTTTATGTCAGTGGAGATAAAAAACTTGTTATCGCTCTATGTTAATTCTCAATTCTTCCCTCAGATCTCTCACCCATGCACTTGTTGTCCTTACTTGTCCTCATTTTGGAAACTCTGAACCGCTACACTTGAGAGTGACAGTGTTGCGCTGAATGTTCACAACTTGTTGCACTTCATTTTGTTACAAATAATGTTAATAAAAATGCCATTTGCAACCCTTTTTACTTCCATAATGTGATGTATTTCTCAGTTAAACAGGATATTCAATGAGAGAGGATATACACTCTTAAAAATAAAGGAATATAGGTTAGTGTAAAAACATTTTAATAGTTTCCTAAAAAGTTCCTTGGATTTAAAAGCTTCTGTCAAAAAATATCCAGGTTTTGGCACGTGCTATGTGAGAATTTATATATATATATATATATATATATATATTATAGACATGATTCAAAAAGGATAAATGGTCCTGAAAAAAAAATTGTTGTTCACAGTCAAAAAATTGATATGAATGGGAAGCGAATTTCATCTAGTAGAAACGTTTGGTACTGCGCCCCAAACAAAATCTTACCGAAAGCTAATATTTTAAAATATCAACTGCAAATTTGGAACACAGCTTGTTTTTTAAAATATCAACTGCAAATTTGGAACACAGCTTGTTTAGATTTATGGCTTTGATGTATACTCAAGTCTGTGCTCCAGAGCATTAAAGATTTATGACCGTTTAAGTTGGATATTTCATTTTCAGGTCTATGCACAAAAAGTGGTTAGCAGGTAATAAGTGGATCTTAATTATTCCATAAATAAGTTCTAGTAACATAAAATCCCCTAAAAATACAAAATATTAAATAAAAAATATAATCAAACTAAAATATAGTACATTCATTTGGTTGAAATAAAAACAAGTTTTATGAACATCTAAGCAGCAAAGAAGCAGTGGATTGTGGATTGTTTTGAGTTAAACTCTGTTTCTGTGTTTCCTGTTAGCATGTGAGGTGGGCTTCTACAAGCCAGTGGCAGGAGATCAGCTCTGTGGGAAATGTCCCCTCCACAGTCACTCTGAGACTCGAGCAGCTCTGACCTGCCCGTGTGATGCCAACTTCTATCGTTCCTCTACAGATCCACCTGCTTCTCCCTGCACAAGTGAGTCTTCATGTTTGCAAATCATCAAACCAAGAAATCTTCTAACTTTGATTTCATTTTTAGATACAGTGGCCCAGAAAAGTATTTGAAAACACATATATGAATGTCAATGCATAACATATGTAATATGTAAAACATTTCAAATGCTGCAGGATATTTTCTCTTCACCAACTTCACTTTACTTTATAATTTTTTGAAGTTTTAGTCTTTTAATCAGCTGGATTTTTTTGTAGATTTTTGGTAGATTTAAAAAAGATCATTGCAATAAATATGTAAATTTTATTATTTTATTTTTTTCATTTCTTTTTATTTGATGCATTATATACATGTTTTATAATATAGATAATTTTGGATAAATAAAATTGATCAGATAAAAAAATAAATAAAAAAAAAGTTTTTTATTTTAGGTTTAGACTTTGCTTAAAAAAATGTGTGTCTGTGCAATCTGTAAAACAAATGTAAATATTTTGAAATTAATTTAATTATAATAGTATTTTAAGTGTGCTTTAAGTCTCCCAATACTTTCTGGGACCAAAAATATAACTTTTTTTTTTTTTACTTTTAATGAGTGGAAAAATCTCAAGACAAGATTACTTGTTGAACTGGGGTCGCGTGGTTACTGAAGTGCAAATTCAATCATTCTCTTTTGATCAGCTAGCCTGATAACCACCAATTCCCTCAACCTCACTAATTAACCTATAATTAAGAACTGTCTAACTTCACCCTCCCCGCAGGACCCCCGTCAGCTCCAGTAAACATCATCTCATCTGTGAACGGCACCTCGGTCAGTCTGGAGTGGGGTTCACCTTTGGACACAGGAGGACGCAGTGATGTCATCTATGACGTCCTTTGCCAGAAGTGCGACAAAGACGGGACACAGTGTGAGGACTGTCGGGTGGGTGCCAGAGGGGGTAACGGGGTGGGGAATGGCAATGGAAGAGCTGCAGACACCAATGGAGCTGTTAGTGGGACAGTTGGAGGAGGAGGACCTGGGATGAATGGGGTCATGGTAGCCCTGGTGCGCTTTATCCCTCAGCAGATGGGACTTACAGAAGCATGGGTGACGGTGCTGAATCTCGCCGCTCACAATAACTACACCTTCCGTATTGTTGCTCTAAATGGAGTCACGCACTTGAACAACGAGCCCCCACAGTCTGTGACAGTCAATATCACCACAAACCAGGCAGGTAGGAGACACTAATGGGTCATTAAAGTTTGATTTCATTTATTATTTACATAATTCCTAAACCACTGCAGCTTGAAAATCAAGGTCTTACTAGACTAAGGTCTAGTCTAGTCTACTAGGCTCTAGCCTACTAGCCTAGTCAAAAGCTAGCTGACTTGTCCATGATGTGTTTTGAAACTTGGTCAACCTCAGCCTCTAACATGGTTGAAATAGGCCCCACCAGCTATTAATCTAACTTATTAACCACCTAAAGTAATTTGAACCTGCTAGTGACCATAATTGACCAGTTTTAAACAAATTAAACAATGTAGTCTAACCAGGTTGATCTCAGCCAAACCAGCTAATAATCTAACTCATGAACCAATTAGCTTGAACTAGGTAATGACCATAAATGACGAGTTTTGAACAGCTTAGTCAATGTGGTCTACCAGTCCTAATCAGGTTGACCTCAACTAAACCAGCTATTAATCTAACTGATCAAGCACCTAGACTAGTTTGAGCTAGCCAAAGATCATGAATAACCAGTTTTGAACAGCTTAGTCAAGGTTGTCTACCAGCCCTAACCAGGTTGACCTCTGCTTCATCCTCTAGCTGATCGATCACCTTAACTAGTTTGAACCAGCTAATGACTATAAATGTTCAGTTTTGAACAGCTTAGTCAAGGTTGTCTACCAGCCCCTAACCTGGTTGTCCTCTGCTCTTTCATCTAGCTAGTCTAGCTGATCGACCACCTTAACTAATTTAAACCAGCTAATGACAATAAATGGTCAATTTTAAACAGCTTATTCAAGGTGTTTTGTCAGGCCTAACCAGATTGAACTCAGCCCCACCAGCTAGTAGTCTACCTATTCAAACACCTAAACTAGTTTGAAATAGCTATAGCGACAGTAAATGCCCAGTTTCAAACAGTTTAAACAATGTGATCTACCAGCCCTAACCAGGTTGACATATGCCATAGCAAGCTAGTCTAGCTGATCATTCACCAAAACAAGTTTGAACCAGCTAATAACCAAAAATAACCAGTTTTGAAATAATCTAAAAACAGCTAGAAACCATCTAAAGCTGGTATGAATAACCAGATTTGAACATCTTAGTCAAGGTTGTCTGCCAATCCTAGCCAGGATGACTCAATCAGAAAGCTAGTCTAGCTGATTAACCACCTAAACTAGTTTGAACCACCTAATAACTATAAATGGCCAGTTTTAAAGTTTAGTTCAGGTACCAGTTTAGGTTGACCTCTGTGCCATCAGCTGTCTAGTCTAGCTGATCATCTGAAGGTGGTCTGCTAACCCTATACAGGTTACTCTTGACTCCACCAGCTAGTGTACTTGTTAATCAACCACCTAAACTAGTTTCAACCAGCAAATAAGCATAATCAATCAGTTCTGAACAGCTAGAAACCACCTAAAGCTGGTAGTATCTGTATTTTATATCAGAAATAAAACATTAGATTTCATTGTTCCTCATAAATAATATAATTAAAATTGTTGTAGAATGAATTTACTGTCTCACTGAAGTAACCCTCATGTCTTTGTTTTCACAGCTCCGTCTCAAGTGATGGCCATCCGACAAGAAAACGCCAGTCAGAACAGCGTCACTCTTTTCTGGCACGAACCAGCACAGCCCAATGGATTCATATTAGAATATGACATTAAATATTATGAAAAGGTAATTTCTTTATCAGAGTGAATACACTCCAGGTCCTAAGAGTGATATTTATTATTTAACCGAGAAGGTCTCATCACTGAATAGCTTGACGGAGTGTCCCGCATAATGAAGGGTCACATTTTATAGACTAGCCTGGAGTCAAATATCTCAGTTTAACAATTTGCTTTATTGGCAGCTCAGGCTAATTGAAAGGAAATTACCAGCCAATAGCGCTCTCAGACTGTTTTGGCGAGATTATTTAACGTGACATTGAAGGCAAACACAGCGAGCCCTGCCAAACACTGGAGGGAACTTAATTGTCGCGTGAGCTGGGAGCTTTGCTGCCTAATGGCGCAAAAGAGATCTCAGCTGTGACAAGAGAATTAGTATACAGTGCCTAGTCAACAATGCCGCTATGTAAATATGATTTACGTGCAATCCCTGTTTGCCAAGCTGCTGCCCGTGTGCTGATTCCTTGGGAATGGTGCTTAACAAAGTCCACGCTGTGGTTTTTGATGGCTATGCGGCGCTGGCGGTCTCCTCAGGGGACAGAGGAGCATCAAAGGCTTTTTAACAAAGCGAAATGCTTCGGAGGGGACAGAGTTCACGGACGCAGTGAGGTGAAGCGGGGAATGCTAACAGATTAGTGAGCACTTCAGTTTAATCGGTCCAATCCTCCAGCCTGGCTCTCAAAACATGATTTTGTCAGATCCTGGTGTGAATTGTCCACTACTGTCTATATTTATGGATTGTATTTACGTAAATGACCTTAAATAGACTCTTTATTTGAATATACCCTCTCATTGTCTTATTTGCCCGTTTTTACAGGACAACGAGCAGCAAAGTTATGCTACACTGAAGTCAAAGAACACCAGCGCTAAAGTTTCAGGTCTGAAGCCCGGCACGAGCTACATCTTCCAGATTCGGGCCAGAACCTCGGCTGGCTGTGGGCGATTCAGCCAGTCAGTGGAGATACAGACCGGCAAAGCAAGTGAGTGTTCAATTATTACCAGTGCTACGGACATGAATTATACTTAAAGGGGTCATATAATGCTACATGCACTTTTACAAGTTGTTTGAACTGAAATGTGTGTTGTCAGTGTGTGTACACAACCACCCTATAATGATAATAATCCACCCAGTGTTTTTTTGTTAATCTACTAAAATCTTTACCCCTTTTTCAAATCGAGCCGATCTCAGATGACTGTCTGTGTGATGTCACAAAGACAGGCCCCTCCCACGATAGTTTGATTGACAGTAGCGTTTCAGCACAGACTGGACTGGTGTCTTACCTTAGACCCGCCCTGAGTGAGCTGTCATCAGTCCTCTATTGTGTCACCGCTGGAGCAGATGTAGACAAGAATGACTCCTAAGTTATTGAGATCTTCTGTTGTTGGATGTAATAATGAACACAGCAGTCATCATTTACTCCCGACATCTGAGCCCAGGGCCGTTTCTAGCCAATTTGATGCCCTAGGCGAAATCCCTATCCCCCCCCCCCCCCCTTCTTTGACGCCCTAGGCGAAATCCCTATACCCCCCCCCCCCCAATTATATATATATATATGTAACATGTATGTGTTGTTACATAGCCCTATGTAACAATCCCTAGTGGCTAAGACATTGCACATACATCACACATAAATTCATTTTATTACATTTTGATTTGGATGCTATATACTATACCACTACATATTGTTTAGATAGTATCAATGGCTACTTTTTTGTCTTTATCTGTTTTTTGTTCAATGTTTTTGTTGTTGTTTCTTGAAACATTGATTTAAAGTGTCAGTTATTGCATTATTATTTCAGTGAAACCTATAAAACCCATTTGTTACACCAAACTACATATAAAAGCTTTATCAATGGCATAAAAGTAACCAATGCAGCTACTTAATCATTTGCTACTCGTTAACGTCCCCTTTAAATAACGTGACGCTCTGCCCTCTATGACGCTGCTCCCATTAAGCGCTGTTGGAAGTGAATGAATTGATTCAGCATTTCGACACCTCCGTAAGGATGCATTTAACTCAACAAAGCGGTCTAATAAAGGATGTATTGATCTCGTGAATTAGCTAATTTTACTATACAAATATATTTTAATTGAATGTTAAAGTTTATATGGGAATATTACATGACACGCTGATCCTTTAACAATACATTGGCGCAAAAAACGCACACCTTTTGGTTTTTTTAAATTATTAAATGTTTAATATTTTTAATGCATGAACATGACACATAAAAACATGAAATATTGAGTTAGGAGTGAGTTATAATATAATATGAGTCATAATTCCACTAAAATAAAGAGAACATTGAATGAAATGGTACATTTAATCTCTTCCTAAACAGGATATAGTTAAAATGTTTATTAGTTTTAGTACATATTTATATTGGTTTATGATTATTTTTAGATTAATATATTTTTTTAAATTTTTAGTTCATGTATAAATTAATTTATTATTTTAAATATGATTATACATTTGAAATTATATTTTAATTGTACATTTTTAAATGTATTAAAATATGTATTTTATATATAAAATATATTTTTAATATATTTTTTTGCATGAAAATATGTTGGAAGAAGTGAGCTTTAATGTCATAATTTTGATTAAAAAAAAGAGAAAATCAAATTCTATGGTATATTTGTGTTAAGAACATCCTAGTGTCTCTCATTAATCTTAAAGTGTCTCAAATCAGTGTCCTTATGGCATCTCCACTGGCATATCAAACCCCAAAAATACAAATGTACACATTATACCTTCAGTTCAAACTAATTGTTTTCATGTGTTTCATGTGTTGTTTTCATTGTACACAAACACACATTTCTGGCCGAACGTCTCCTGCAGTGAAAAAACCGGTGATCATTTAGAGGGTTTAATGATGCGTTTGTGTTGATATTTGGTTTTTCTCCACCAGCTCTCCTGCGAAATACCAACATGACGATTATCTGGATCTGCATGGCTTCGGTAACGGGACTGGTGACATTTCTGGCCCTTGTCATCTGCAGAAAACGGCAAGAGGAGTACTTTGAATTGTCTGCATTCATTTTCCCTGCTTTATTCTCTAACATATGTTAAAGGGATAGTACATCTAAAAATACATTCTGTCATCATTTACTCACCCTCCTATCTTCTAAACCTGTATGACTTTCTTTCTTTCTTTCTTTGACTGAATCACTGACTGAATGAGCTCAACTTTTGAATAATTCAGACTGGTTTTGTGAACTGGAGCAAATTATTCATTGAAAAGATTTGACTCAAAAGAGTGATCCATTCACAAATCAGATATCTCTATTTGTTTCATAATTTTGGGGTGAATTGTTAATTTAAGAATATATTCATGCTAGCTTCCCTTCCACTCAAACACCTCTATGATTCATACTGTAATTATCTATGAAAGAGGTTCATGGGACTATAGGTACACCCTGAAACACATATCTCACAATGGGAATGTAATTTGATTGATTTTGGACTAATAGCACTGTGGAAATATCCTTAAGTCATATATAGCACAACAGTGGAATTCCAGAAATAAAAATCCCATTCATTTTCTCCATACAGAAATCGTATGGACAGACCTACCTTTTAAGACAGACCTACTGGTTAAGTGATAATATACAATAGAAAGCACTGAAAAGTATCATGAAACTCCCATGAAGCATTGTGAATGAAGGAATGTTTGCATACGTTTTAATATTTTGCTGTCAAGTTCAAATGTATAATATTTAATACTTGCAATCTTATACTCTGTAGTTTTTGTACCACTGTTTCTGATTCGATCGATTCTTTCGTCATTTAAAATACTTGTTTGCTTTGAATCAAATCTTCAATATGATTGATCTCATGATTTCATGATTTGAACTCTTTATTGTAGAATTTTCTGGAATCTATGGAGAAAATGAATGTGAAAACACTGAAAAGTGGGCGGTCTCTGTTGCTCTATTGCTTTTTGATGACAGCAACTTAAAGTTTGTTTCAAATAATGAATTTGATTATAATTTATAATCCCTTCAATGAACGGACACTTTTTCTGTTCATTTGATATATACTGTATAAGGCATCGGATTAAGACACAGAGGACGTTTGTTATCCACATATGAAGAAAAAATGTCTTGAAGTTAATGAAGTATCGAGTTAAATACGTTTTTACATTCTTGTTTGAATATTATTAACATGTGGGTTGTATATGACAAGGCCCTGTTTAAAAAAAACCACACAATATTTCTGTTTCTTCTCCTGGTTTGCGTTACAGACGTTGTGGGTACAGCAAAGCTTTCCAGGACTCAGACGAGGAGAAAATGCACTACCAAAATGGCCATGGTACGAGAGACACTCTTTTCCCCCGATGATTTCTCTTTTAATGAATTTTAGGCAGGAAAATATTGCTTTTTTGCTCCGGTATCTTGCTGTAGCTGCTGCCTGGGCCCTTCAGAGATTGTGGCTGTGACTGAAAAATTGCTTTCATGCTGCAATATGTGACCAAATGCTAATTCTGTTTATTCTAGTATCATTTCCAGAAGCCAGATTTTATATTGATCCCCACACATATGAGGACCCCTGCCAGGCTGTCCATGAGTTTGCCAGAGAAATTGAAGCGTCCAGGATCAAAATAGAGAAAATCATCGGTTCAGGTACAGCTGTCCTTGGCGATTGTGTGAAATACACCTGGGCACCTGGGGAATACATGAGAAATGCCTGGAAAAAGAGCAGCATGATAAAAAGTTTTGCCCAAAGAATATGCAAGATATTTATCATTTTATTTGAAAAAATTATGTAAAACCCTGAAAAACAAATGGACTCACTGGTGATTGACCGTCTTCCCCTGATGTTTTTAGACACAAACAAAAGTGACTCTTCCTGTTTTGAGACCATTTACTTGCTATTAAAGGTCCTCATGCTGAAAAAAAAAATTAATAAAAAAAATAAAACCCTGAAAAAAACATGTTCATTACTTGAAATAAAATAAATATTAACTGAAATAAAATAAAATACATAAAACTTCAACTTTTTAGAAATATTTTTTAAAAATACTAAAACTGACAAAAACAACAAAATTACTAGAACTTTAAAATTTAAAGGAAAACACAAAAATAACACTCATACACAGTAAAAAATAAAAAATATGTATTTTTCATAGTATCCTACGGAGCCCCTGAAGGGACCTTTGCAAAAATAAAAAATACACAGACTTTCGCGTGCGCACGAGAAAACATCGCGTGCTCACGAGAAAACATCGCGTGCTCACGAAAAAGTTTAGAGTGGGCACGAGAAAACATCGAGTGCTCACGAAAAATGTTATTGTGCACACGAGAAACGTTTCGCAAGCTCACGCATTACAGTTTCCGGTTGCGTCACTCTCTGCCGTCTTACAATGAAGAAAACAAAAGCATGAAATATATAATATGGCGTAATTTTACTGACAAATATTGAGAGCGCACTGTTGTAGCAAGAAAGTGCATTAATATGAAGCGCCAGTACGAATCTCTCCTCTCGCTCAAAGTGTGCATGTGTGCGTGCTTAAACTGCATCCTGTGCACTCGCAATTATCTTCTTTGCCCGAGACATTAATTATTTTCGCACCTGGACTAAACGTTGTCAAAGGTTATCAATTAATCAAACTTCCATGACTGTCCGATGAAAATGCTACGTGAAATCTAATTGGCGGAGAGGGAACTGCACCTGGAATTCTTTTGACAATCATAGATGGGTCTGCAGTTTATTTACAATGTAATAATATTTAGCCATATTAGTCAAAAGTATATTAGAAATGGCTAAGAATGGGGTGCTTGGATGATTTGTACAAATAAATAACCTAGTAGTCTGTCTGCCTATCTAAATACAACATATTATAGCCTAGCCTGAATTATTTTTTTTAGACACGCTGCATATAAAAGATCAATTTTATGTCATATTATGTCAGATTCCTCAACTGAATTTAAAATCAGTGCAATGAATTCACAATATGTACAATGATGCCAATAAGTAACAATATAATGTTTCCTATTAAATCAACATCGAATGCTAAATGTAAATGATGCACAAGATATAACACAATAAATGCTGTGATAGAATTGCTGTACTTAGATTTTTTTTTTTCATGAAAACCCACTTCATATTATCTACACATTCAATGGCACTCTCCTCTAAGACAGTGAAAATACAGTTATGACAGTTATAGATAACTACATTGTCTGCAAATTCATTAAACCCATAGAATATAATGATATTATGACACAAATGAGAAATTCGTTATGGTGGTAAATTTGGTCTCCACATTTTAGTTAATTAGGGAATAGTGCATCTGACCCTGATCTAAATAGTTCTGTTTTAAATCAGAAGATATATTTTTTATATATATATATTTCAACCTAAATACACAAGTCGTGTATGAACACAATGAATTCTGTCAGGACCACTATCGTCAAAGATGATTGACAATTAGCATACAGTTTGGATTGGAGGTATGGTTCCGTTCTGGGCAAGAACTCCCTGCGCATCCATGCAGCCTAGCATGGATGAGAGCAGGGAGAGCAGCAATAACCCCCCAGGGTAAACAGAACAGAACCAACATAAATGTATTGCAGATATCGTTAAAGTTCAATTATGTTATGTACACATTTTAGAATTAGTCTGATTCAAAGGAGAATCAGAAGGCTGAATCCTGACTGACAGAGGAGGAGCTGGGGATGGAGGAGGGTAATTAGCTATTGAGCAATGCGAAAACTGCTGATACTACTGCGGGACCTTATATATGAATACTTAGGTGTCGTATTCCCATAGGTTGATGGGGATCAGCTGAGAGTCAGCTGATGCGAGCTTGACTAACGTGACCTGCCAGAACTAACGCTACGCTTGATTTTTACGAATCATTTTTATTTGTCTGTTTAGATAAATCGCTTAGTGGGGTTTGGCCAACCAGTTAGACAGACTAGGTTATTTGTACAAATCATCCAAGCACCCCATTCCTAGCCATTTCTAATATACTTTTGATTAAAATGGCTAAATATTATTACATTGTAAAGAAATTGCAGACCCATCTATGATTTTTCAATGAACTCCAGGTGCAGTTCCCTCTCAGCCAATTAGATTTCAAGTAGCATTTTCATCAGTCAGTCGTGGAAATCTGATTGGTGAATAACCTTTGACAACGTTTAGTCCAGGTGCGAAAATAATTAATTTCCAGCTCACAGGACACAGTTTGAGTGTGCACACACGCACACTTTGAGCGATAGGAGAGAATCAAGATCGCAACGGACACGTTTTAAGTGTGCGCGCACTCTTTGGGTGAGAGCAGAATATATCTGAGAGCGCACATCTGGGGCAAGTTCAAGCTCAAACCGGTGTGCACCGTTTTGCTATGGTTTCTGGTTTGAACGACATGTTTCCTGGAAACGGTGTGCAACGGTGTGTAACGGGGTTCGAGATGCGTTTTCTCTTGTTTGGTGGGTGTGTCAAACGTGTCAGCCCAATCAGCTGCAGCATGTATATAAACCACGCGGTATTAAAGAGACAGCTCGCACAATGTAATTAACATCCAAATAAATTCACAATAGCAATATTGTTTACACATGTTTATTTACATTAAAGGCAAAATAACTGAAATAATAAGGGCACAAGTATAGATCTGGAACTTCTTTAAGTCTGTCTAAATATCAGTTAGTAATTGCAATGTCTTCTGGTCCATATCCTTTCCTTAGGAAGGTGTGCTAAATACTGATTAATGTAACATAAAAATACTATACATATTTATATATTTTGCTACTGTATTATGGAGTGACACTTTCATAAACTTTTCTATACCCCTCTGATTATATAATGGTAAATATTACAATATCATAGCACAACAACAGTGATCAGCAATAATGATAAGCTTAATACTCACAATAAAAGTAATAAGGTCATATAGATCATAACACACTCTTGGAGGTAAGAAGTGGATTATCCTTCACCTGAAATGTTTGTCTTTTCATCCTGAAATGCGAGGCAAATGTTGGATCAAAATAATTAGGAACCACAGTTTCCACAAATCCCTTCATTTGATTGGGATGTTCTCTTTTATTCTGGAGGGCAAGGGCAGTGACTGTAACATCGAACGTATTTTGCAGTTTAAACACGTATTTATACCGATTTCATCAGGCTCCAAAAATTCTTCAAAAAGAACACAAAGAATGCCCTTCTCAGCTGCCATAGTTGCAACTCTTGCGTCACCAGAACAGAGTGTTCAACGCACCACCGTTTTCGTTTAAAAAACGCTTTGCACCGTTTTTGTCGGGGCTGAACGCAGCCCTGGTTTTGTGCGAGAGCTAGTGATGCAAAGTCCGATTTATTTCCGCGAACCAGTACTTTTCGGACAGATCGGCTCATTGAACCGGTTCAAAAAGCCGATTCATCGGTTCGTGCTGTCATCCAGCAGTAACGTCTCTACGCATTTCTTTTCTAGCAACTCAGTGCCATGTTGTATCAATGAAAAATTCAAATAAGTCATTTGTGTCAACGCATATTGAAACATTCAAAAATAAAGGTATTTGTGTGAAAGCATATTGCTGATTATTGTCATATAATTCACTTAAGTTAATGGTGTTTGTGGTCACAGTTTCATTCGTGGATCCTCAGATACGACTGACTGACCAATATTGACTAGCCTACAACTTGGATAAGATTCCTAAAAGTTTCGCACCTGCAGCTCACATTACAGACATTGATGCACAAACGCGGATATGTTCTACATGTCTACATTATAAAGAATGAATAAACCAGTCTTATAAACTCCTTGATTTCGCTTAAGCAACTTTAAATATAATATTCATGCACAATACACTATTGTAAAATTTATTTACATCACTCCACAGAAAGGTTTTTGCAGGTTTTAATAAAATGTAAATTAATAGCAGTCATAATAAGCATATTTCCAGTACGTGCCTCAGGCTTGCACAGTATGGTCAACTCACTCAACAGAATCTTCGGGAATCCTCGGCAAACTTCGCCACGGCTCATTTGGTTCTTGTCGAGTCCTCGGTAATCCTCGGCAAACTTCGCCACGGCTCATTCGGTTGTTTTTGAGTGCTCGGTAATCCTCGGCAAATTTCGACAGTTGGTTGAACCGGCTCATTCAGTTCTTTTTGAGTTGGACGTGCTACTTCGGCTGTGCGTCCTGCGTCATCAACCAGTTCGATTCAGTTCGATTTGTGAACCGGCTCAACCGGTTACTTCCTGAGAACCGGCTCAACCGGTTACTTCCTGAGAACCGGCTCAAAAGAACGATTTGTTCAAGAACATAACATCACTAGCGAGAGCAAAGTAAATCCTTGTGCGAGTAGAGAGATTGCACTCGCGCATCATATTAATGTACTTTCGCGCTACAACAGTGCGCTCTCGACATTTGTCAGTAAAATAATGCTAATGTAAAATACCTACATACCTTGGAAATTGAAACCGATAGTCTTGTGTATTTTTTATTTTTGCTAAGGTCCCTTCAGGGGCTCCGTATTATCCTATGCACTAGTAAGTAAATGTATCTTAGATTTTTTGAATTATTTCAACTAAAATTATAAAATCTAGTGTAAAAAAATATAATAATAATGAAATGACAATAGAATTGGAAATAACTGATTAAAAATATTAATAGCTATAATATTATCTCAAAGATACTAAAATAACACTGATCCTATTATTTTTCTTAATGAGCTTTTTTTTCATATTACCCTAGTAGGTCATTTTTTTGATTTATTGATTTATTTGTCTGTCTGTCTGTTTGGTTATTGATTCCCAAAAAAGCAACACGTTATTACGAACCAAGAAATTAAAAACTTTTTAACAGAATATTTTGTGTAAATTTAAGTTTTTGTTTTTTGCAATATATATATATATATATATATATATATATATATATATATATATATATATATATATATATATTATATGCAGCTTTATCAGGGCAGTGATACAGAAAAAAAGAAGAAAAAAAAAACATTTTATTTACATTTTATGATCATATTTCTAAGATATTATCTTATTAAAAATGCTAAATATCTCATGAGAACAACTGTATATATACACATAATTTTAGTATTAATGTCAAAACAGTCAGAAGTCATGTGAATTTCATTGTGAAGGTTGAAAGTGTTAGTCAAATTCAAATCCAGCATGAGTGGACACTGTCCACTGTCTGATCTTGTTTTCTGGCACACATCAGGAGAGTTTGGGGAAGTGTGTTACGGGCGGATGAAGCTGCCGGGGAAACGTGATATCCCGGTGGCTCTGAAGACTCTCAAAGCCGGCTACACAGAGAAACAGAGGAGAGATTTCCTGGGCGAGGCCAGCATCATGGCACAGTTCGATCACCCCAATGTCATCCACCTGGAGGGGGTTGTTACCCGCAGTAAGCACTTTAAAAAACTATCAGTGTAGTGCACCTCTTAATGGGACATTTTTGAAGTACATTATTTTATGTTCAAAATCTTTAAATACCATTTAGGTAGCAGAATGTTTTACTCCTTATCCCATACACATATGAATTTGACTATATCATTGAAGAAAATGTAAATACATTTTTATACTAATTCAGTTTTTATTATTGATTTAATAAAACTTCAGTTAGTATAAAATTTAAGAAAAGGTATTTCGAATAAATATGTCTTGTAATATGCACTTCATATTGGGGTCCTGATTACCCTGTCAATGTTTAGTTTTTGTTTTTTGTTATTTTTCATTTATTTATTTTTGCAATGATCTGCTAAATGTACATTACTACTTCACCCAGTAATTTGCTTATAGTTGGGTAAAAAGTGAAGAAAACCCACAGTTCTGTTTCTCTTCACCCAGACTTGCATCACCTCTCCAATCTCCTGACATCTTGTTCTTGTTCTTTCCCCTGTTTTTCTCTGTGTTTTTGCATTCTCTACCAAGGCAAACCAGTAATGATCATCACAGAGTACATGGAGAACGGCTCCTTGGACTCTTTCCTGAGGGTGTGTAAACACTTTTGTGTTTGTTCTCATATATCTCTATAGTTTTGCTTCGCCTCGCTGAAACTTCACAGATTTCTCTCCCTCAACTTGTTTTTCTTCCCTCGAAACAGAGACATGATGGTCAGTTCACCATTATTCAGCTGGTCGGGATTCTGCGTGGCATAGCTGCTGGCATGACTTACTTGGCTGATCTGGGGTACGTCCACCGGGACTTGGCTGCCAGGAATGTTCTGGTCAACAGTAATCTGGTGTGCAAGATTTCAGACTTCGGTCTGTCACGCGTGCTGGAGGACGACCCTGATGCAGCCTACACCACCAGTGTGAGTGATAAAACCAGGAGCATACTCTACAACAGGGCTGGGCAACTTTGGTCCTGCAGGGCCACTGTCCTGCAGAGTTTAGCTCCAACCCTAAATTAACACACCTGAACAAGCTAATCAATGTCTTCAAGATCACTTGCCCTGCGTTCCATTCGGAAGGGCTCATCCCTATGCCCTAATCCCTTCAAAGGGTTTACCCTCCGGAGTGAGAGCTTTGAAGGGTTGAAGGGTGTAGGGGACCAAACAACCGATATCCTGCAATATATCCTGTTTGGAGCACACCATAAAGCTACAGGCAGGTGTGTTTGATTAGGGTTGGAGCAAAACTCTGCAGGACAGTGGCCCTCCAGGACTGAAGTTGCCCAGCCCTGCTTTACAACAACAAGTATATGTGTCACTGCGGTATTTGAAAGACAGTAGAGGTAGCTTCAAATGTTAGTGCCATTAAACCATATGTATATTTAGGTAGCCTAGTTTAACTAATTTGCTAAACTGTTGCCCTGTGATGACAGTATTTTCCATTCAGTCTGAATTGAAAAACTGACAGTTCATGGGAATTTTTGGTGTTTATTCATACACAGTTTGGTTATTTGTCTCCCTAATCTTTGTCTTCCTCCATCTTCATTGGCTTTTAGGGAGGAAAGATCCCGATCCGCTGGACAGCGCCGGAGGCTATTGCCTATCGGAAGTTCTCCTCCTCCAGTGACGTATGGAGTTATGGAGTGGTGATGTGGGAAGTGATGTCATACGGAGAACGGCCATATTGGAACTTGACCAACAGAGATGTGGGTCTAAATGACACTGTATATGGGCAATGTTCAGAACAGTGCAGGGTTATTATAGTTAACTTAAATTTCCATTACTGAAATAAAATAAATGTTAACTAAAATAAAATCAAATATTAAAAAATCTTAAATTTAAACAAACTTTTTAGACATAAAAAAAACCAAATTACTAAAACTTTAAAATATAAATGAAAAAGCAAAAATATAAAAATAAGAACTTATCCAAAATAATAAAAAGCTATAATAGTATCTCAATGATAATAAAGTAACACTCATATACTGCAAAAAAATCATTTTTGTTTTGTTAATTAGCATTTTTTCATATTATCTAATGTAAAAGTAATTTTTTTAAAATATATTTTTAATATTCATAAAATATATTAAATAATAATACACTACAAAATACATATTTTTTTTCTTAATAAGCATTTTTATATTATCATATGGAGTAAATTTATCTTAGGTTTCTGGATATTTTAGAAAAATTTTTTTTACATTTTGATCTAAAATTCAAAATATATATAAAAACAAACAAATTAAATAAATTCATAATAATAGTAGTAATAATAATAATGACCGTGCATTGCATGAAACTGTACTTCCAGTGTGATTCGTCATCCAGAAGTAATATCAGCTGCAATTTGCTACTTTGTGACTCATTATTTGATCAGATTCCTGAGAGTTAAGACGTGTAGACAAAATTGGATTAAATAATTTATACAGTGTACAGTGGGTATCGAAAATAATCACCCCCCTTTAAAATAACTTTTGTTGCTTTGCAGCCTGAAATGATTTTTTTAATCCAGCTGTATTTACACAATTTATAACATTCAACTGAAAAATAATAAACCAGAATCACTGAGTTGGAAAAAGGATCACCCCTCTCTTAAAAATAACTTGTAAACTCAATCAGGTGTAGCTAATCACCTTCTCAATGGCACACAAAGCCATTTGACTTCCATCTGTGATCAGCTGTGCTCATTTTGATTAGCTGAGCACGAAAAGAGCTTTCCTGGAGCATTTCTGTTCTTGGTAGTGCAACTGAAGCAAACAATCAACGATGGGTGGCAAGGCACTGTCAAAAGATCTCCACGATAAAGTTATCCACAGGCACAAGTCAGGAGACGGATACAAAAAACGTCAAAGGCTTTATCAATGCCTAGAAGCACAGTGAAGTCTATTATTAAGAAGTGTAAGGTATTTGGTACAACACAGACCCTCCCTGGATCAGGACATCGCTCCGAACTGGATGAAAGAACTAGAAGGACCAAGAGGCCTACAGCAACTCTGAAGCAGCAGCAGGAATTTATGACAAAGAGTGGTTATTGTGTGCATGTGACAACAATATCACAAATTCTCCACAAATGTGGCTTGTATGGGAGGGTTGCAAGAAAAAAGCCACTCCTCAAGAAAGGCCACATGCAGTCACGACTGAGCTTTGCCAAAACACACCTTGAAGATTCTGAGGCAGATGAGACTAAAATTGAATTATTTGGCCTCAACACCAAATTATATATCTGGCAGAAATCCAAAACAGCTCACCATCCAAACAACAGCATTCCTCCAGTAGAGCATGGAGGTGGTAAAATCCTGTTTTGGGGTGTTTCTCTGCAGCAGAGACTGGAGCACTTGTCAGGATAGAAGGAAACGTGGATGGGGCAAAATACTGTCAAATCCTTGAGGAAAATCTGCTGCCCTCTGACAGAAAGTTGTAAATGGGAAGAAGGTTTACCTTCCAACATGACAATGACCCAAAGCACACAGCAAAACTGAGCACACAGTGGTTGAAGGAGAAAAAGGTGAATGTTCTTGCATGGCCTCGTAAGAGCCCAGACTCAAACCCCACTGAAAATCTGTGGAATGACTTGAAGACTGCAGTCCACAAACACTCACCATCAAATATAACTGAACTTGAGCAGTTCTGCAAAGAAGAGCGGGCAAATATTGCAAAGTCTACATGTGCAAAGTTAGTAGAGGCAAATCCGAACACACTAAAGGCTATAATTAAAGCAAAAGGTGGTTCAACATAATACTGACACAAGGGAGTGATCCTTTTTCCAACTCTGTGATTCTGTTTTTGTTTTTTGTCATTTTAATTCAGTTTGACTGTTTGTTTGTTTTTTCTGCAGGTGATCAAGTCCGTAGAGGAGGGCTACCGACTCCCGGCCACCATGGGCTGCCCCGGTGCGCTCCACACCCTAATGCTGGACTGCTGGCAGAAAGACCGCAATGAAAGGCCCAAATTCTGTCAGATCGTCACGGTCCTGGACAAGCTGATCCGGAACCCCGAGAACCTCAAGTCAATGGACACATTGTGCAGGTGAGCGGCCAGCAATCGATATGCTGCCTTCGGGGGGATTTACCCGACAAATGCACTTTGTCGGCATCAGATATGATCCATTTTAAAAGTCTCGCAAAGTTGATGAGAAAGTTTCATCCGAGTGGCTGGGAATACGGCAGGCCGCTTTAAGACGCAAGTGTACGTTTTCCAATAAGCTCCTCTCAAATAGATGTGTTCGCTGTTAAATAAAAGACCTCTGTGCTATATTGACATTGATCCGCCATGAACCGAAAAAGAACGCTTCTGCTTTCACAATTGGACTTGTATAAATTGCTCAGCTCGGCGTGCATGTCCTGTCAAGTTGCCGGTGCATATCCAGATGCGTTGATGGGAAGAAATAGGGATTTCATCCCTGTATTAATCTACCCACACCGGCCAAATCTACAGCCCCCCTTTCCCATCTTCTCTATCATTTTAACTCGTATTGATTTTCTGCCCGCGCTCGCCGCATTTCAAAGGTACTACTCGCACGTACCTCCTCACTCCCCCTGCTCTCATTTCAGACTAAACAGTCCTTTGATGAACAGAAGTATTCCTGATTTCACCAGCTGCAGATCTGTGGATGAGTGGTTGGACACCATTAAGATGGGCCGTTATAAGGACCACTTTGCCGCAGGAGGGTATCTGACTCTAGGACATGTGATGAGCATGAAACAACAGTGAGTTGATTGAGTTCTTACTCCATAACACGATGGAGCGCTCCAGATTGCTAATGCAGAGATGAAGCCTTTTAGATGCATCTTCACAGCGTGAATCTTTGGCTGAGGTAGATGGAGGACAGATTGGAGGTGCCTTCATGACTTTAAGCCTTTGATTGATCACCACCTCCTCAAGTCAGCTGATCAGTGACCATTAGATGGAGTTTCAGGACTATGTGTCCATTGTCTGTCCAATGGGTCAGTCAGTGCTATGCCTGTTGGTCCAGTTTTAGTGGATTTGTAGACATTGCAGCCTTCAATCGATGCCTGGTTTTCAAACAGAAATGGGAGCTAGCTTGGTGGAGACCAGTTTTAACAAGTTCATTTCATTAGTTTATGCTCTTAATTTGATTGCCTTCAGATGTTTGAAAGGTTAGATCACCCAAAAATGAAAATGTACTACTTGCATGTTGTTCCAAACTCATATGACTTCATTACTTTCTATTTTTTCGCTATATTCCAAGTGTTTTGTAGCCATTTAAAAGCTTTGTGAAGAAAAAAGCAGATTAATTCACAGTGCTGTTACTGTTAACTAATATTAGATTAAAGCTTCAACTTAAAATCTTAAATGAAATTTACAACTGAAATAAAAGGCTTGGAAGCTTGTTTCCACTATTGAATTATATATATATATATATATATATATATATATATATATATATATATATATATATAAAGTTTGACTTTCTCACAGCTTTGGCTTTTAAAAAAGTCAGAATTGTGAGAAAAATTTGCAATTACTTAAAAATAAATAAATAAAATATTTAGTGGCGGAAATGGGCTTCCATAAAAAAATTAAAGCTAAATAAATGCAAACATTTACTAAAACTTAAAAACACTGATTAGTTATTAATTGAAAAACGGTACTGTGGTCTCGTAGGGCTATTTTTCAATTTTTTCTCCACATTTCCTTCACTACTCAGTGGGTGGTCAGTTTTGAACCAAATGCACTGTTCTGTTCAACAAAATGCAACTAGCTTTCTGGAAATCATTTTGTTAGAGTCTCTTTATTAGATGTGCTCATACAATAATGTCTTCAGGGTTTATAGAGTGTAAGAAAAAAAACATTCTTCCCTGACCAACTGCAACCATACTGTTTGCAAATCATTTGTTTATGAATCTTTTAACATAAAAAGCCCATAATTAGAGCTGCACAGTTAATTGCATAAATAATCATGTTTATGGTTACAGTGGCCATGATTCAATTGAAAAGGGTCAATTACAGCAATAGAAAGGGTTTAGTAGATGTTTGTGTAGAAATGAATTGATAGTTCCAATAATTATGGAAGCTTGTTTCCGCCATGGTATAAACATTTTTTTTAAAGTTTGACTTTTTGTATCACAGTTCAGACTTTTTCTTGCATTTCTGAGTTTATAAAAGTCAGAATTCTGATATAAACTCTAAATTCTGAGAAAAAAAGTTGCAATTAATTTTGCAATTATAAGGGGGGGGGGGAAAGTCAGAATTGTGACATAAAAAAAAAAAGTTGGAAATATCTTTATTTTTTTATTCTGTGGCAGGAAAAAAACGAATTCAAAGGAAAAAGTCAATTATATGTTTATATCTTGCAATTCAGAATTTATAATTTGCAATTCAGAGTTTATATTGCTCACACAAATTCTAACTTTTTTCATGCAGTTCTTACTCTTACTTTAATCCGTGGTGGAAACGGGCTTCCATTAAAATAACAAACATGTCTACATTAACATTAGTCTGTAGTCCCATAAATAATGAGTGTGTTTTAACTTCTCTGAACACATTTCTCGGCTCGTCTTTGGATGTTTACATTCATAATACAGAGTCTATGAATCAAAAATATTAATCATACTTTACAAAATTAACAAACATAATTCCATAATTATCTAATCCCGTTTCGTTGTCCACTTCCACAGTGACATGCAGAGGTTGGGAGTCACACTAATGGGCCATCAGAAGAAGATCATGACCAGCGTCCAGGTGATGAGAGCCCAGGTACTGAACCAGAGCGTGCCGTCGGTGCACATATAATCACGGACCACGTCAGAATACAAGTACATATGGATCTGATATGTGTTTGGGTCTTGTGTATGTACTTCAAACGACTGTCCCTTCTTTAACGAAACCTGACATGGACTATTATTACTGGGATAAGGATGGAGTTTTTCTTCTTCAGCGGGACATTCTGCAATTATCCCTTTTCTCTTTTACTTTCTTTTGTAAATGTTTGGACTGCCTTAAATGACATTATTTAAATATTGTTGTACATTGATAAAGATTTTATGAATAATAGAGTCATGAATATGTAAAGAGTGGACCTAATCATGAATATTAAAAAGATGGAAATTAATATGCATCGTGTACAAGTTTGGCCACACCCACCACAGCGGCATGGATAAAAACTTCACGAGTGCCTCAAGCACTGAAACGTGACGCTGAATAAAAGATGGAACAATGAGATGCCACAGGAGAATATGCGTTAAGCTACAAGCATATAATCTGTGACAAACCGAGACTCTCAAGAGGAAACATTTGGGCTCCTGACAAAAGCTGCAGAGCGCGCAAGAATACGGACAAATGCTGAATTAGTCTGTTTTGTCTCTGTGGTCGGAAAAAGGCAATTTATGTATGTCATGTGTTTGATTAAACGCTCTGAAACTCAACCTGCTGTTATTTATTGTGTGCAGAACGGCGCCGGATCCCTCCGGAAATGGGAGGAATAAATATGTGTAAATGTTAGTCTGCGGAAAACAGAAACACTTAACTTTCCTTACTCTTGAAATCTGTCTGAAATGGAGTCTGTATCTTTCTCTTACTGCTGGATTCAGAGTTCAGGCCAGTTTCAGAGTATTTATTCAGACCCTGAGAAAATCAGTGTTCTCAGCGTTTGGGCTGTTTTGCATCAAATAAATCCGTCGTTTTACTAAAACTAACACACTAAGGATATGGTAATGAACTTGCTTTGTGCTAAAAGTTGTGTAGATCTTGAAATGGTGGGAGTGACTAATTTAAAGTCAACATGAAATCAAAACGGACCCCGTTTACTTTGTTAGATGTTCCTGGGCTTATTATGAACGATTCATCTGTGCATGTTTTTCCAAAGGGAAAAATGTTTGTTTGGTAACACTTTACTTGAAGGGGTGTGCATAAGACTGACATGACACCTTCATAATCATGACATGACACCTACATAATCATGACATGACACATGTCATGAATATGAAGGTTTTTGAAGGTGTCATGTCATGATTATGAAGGTGTCATGTCAGTCTTATGCACACCCCTTCAAGTAAAGTGTAACCTTTTGTTTTTGTAATTTTCATTCAAAAGTTCTCTACCTCTTTCGCCAGCTGAAAGGACGTTCCCCTTCAACCGCTTTTCACGATTCTATGGAAGCTTGTTCCACCACGGGATAAAAAAAAAATAATAATAAAAAGGCAATTGCGACTTTTTATCTCACAATTTAGAACTGTTTCCCCCCACAATTCTGAGTTTATATCTCACAGTTCTGACAGAATTGTGATTATATAAACTCAGAATTGTCAGAAAAAATATAATGTCACAATTCTGAGAAAAGTCGGAATTGCAAGATACAAACTCAGAATTGTGAGATGTAAAATCGGAATTGTGAAATATAATATATATATATTTTTTTTTATCCCTTGGCAGAAATGGGCTTCCGTATAATCCCGCCATACATTAAATTATCTTGTTGGATATCCTTTTCACAGAAGTAAAATGGGTTGTGAATGCCATTTCATGTTGACTTTACAAAAACACTGGACCTCATTTAATTTTTGACAACAGGGTATTGTCTGTATGTTAATCTTTTTATTTATTAAATTTTAACTATTAAGTTTCAATTATAAAATTACCTAATTGTGCATTTGTTTGTAAGACATTAATGGAGTTTCATGAATTACATGTAAATATTAATAAAATTAAGATTTTTTTTCACTCTCTCTCTGTTTCTTTGAAAAGAGCTATATCTATATGCAACCTGAAGTGCAAATAAAAACAAAACCCTCCCATTGTGTGTCTGTCAATAAATTCAACCAATCGTAGAGGATATTTAAATGTAGTTTTATTTTTTATTTATTTTTTGTCATCATCAATATCGTCATCATTTTTACAATTCCCCATTGAAAATAATCCATGTCAGGGTCATATTTTACCCCAAAATGAAATGAAAATGAAGATGTTTTAAGATTTTTTTCCCCCCATTGTGACATTGTTTATGAAAATTAAACACATTTTCCCCACATCAAATTAATTTAGTTTTGTTTTGGTTTTTTAAGTTCTCATTATGGTAATTAAAAAACATCAATAACAAAAATACAAAAAAAACAAAACATATTCTTAAATGTGAACTATCAAGTAAAATAATTTATAGTATAAAAAAAATTATATAAATTAAAATGATGTAAATATAATTTAATTATTATTTTAAACAAATTTAATTTAGTAATTAAAGTAATTTAGATTAAATTAGATTTAAATTATTAAATTAAAACATTAGTAGAATCATTATTCTTATTATATAAATTCAATAAAGTAAAATTTTATATACATATGTACAGTATGTGTGTGTATTGTTGTTGTTGTTATAATTTTTATTAAATAAATTGAATAAATTGTGATTATAAATTTATGATAAAAAATGATAATAATATCTGCCAACGGGCTCAGAAAAAAAATCTACTTAATTCAAAGGGAAAACAAATTTTCATTCCCCATTGACATGTTTGTTCATTTTTTTAAGCATTAACTTACTTGATATTGTTCAGTTTCTCAAAAAAAAATAAAAAAATAAAATGCCATACTTTAATTTGCATCTCAAGTAAATGTGTCTTAGATACAGTATTTGTACTGGAAAACAAAACAAAAGAGGAATATATTCTTTTTTTTTTTTTTTTTTTTGCAGTTTATGCAACATTCAGTGTCATATATTTATGAATTTAAGACTTTAAATGCATAAAATTTAAGACCTTTTTAACGGCAATTAGCTTGTAATTGTTGATTTGGAGACTTTATGGTCATTGATCTAAATTGACAAAGAAAAGTAAATTTAGGTAAGCAACATATGTTTGATATTTTGTTATTTAATGACTTTCAGACATTTTTAAGCCTTAAGTGTCCAAATACAATATAGCTTCTGTTTGACTATAAAGAACCATATTGTCAACACTGAACTGATTTGCATTTCCCACAGACAGCTAAAGTGACTTTCTTCTGCAGTTAGATGCCAAATATTGAGTCTGTAACACAAAACTCTTAAATGAGACGAGTTCAATTCAAAGACAGGCTCGTATCACAGCTTCAGCCATCGGTGATAACGGAGTTCACTGTTGCGGATGTGTGTTGTGACGATGTACGAAATTTGTCCTCCATCACTTTCTCATTCCCGTTGAGTGAGCACAGTCAGACAGGACACCATGCAGGAGGTCACACAACAAGCTGAGCAGCAATGTGACGCCCTCCCACACAACATAATGCACACTATTATAATCAGATTATGCCACAGAAGACTTCTTACTATAAGTTAGAGGCATTTTACAGCTGTGATATTGCAGATTATACAAACAAGTGTAGTTGATAGATAAAATCAAGATTTTAAGTTAAAATATGTATCTGAATGCTTAAAGGAATGAATATGTTTTCCCTTAAAAAGTCAAATATATTTTTACATTTTAACTTTAAATCTATATCTATTTCCTTAAACTTCAGATACATTTTAGATTAACATTTTAACTTAAAAATGTAAAAACCGTAAAGGAGACATTTTATGCCCCTTTTTACAATATGTAATATAAGTCTCTGGTGTCCCCAGAATGTGTCTGTGAAGTCTCAGCTCAAAATACTCCACAGATCATTTATTATATTATTTTGAAATTGCCTATTTTGAGTGGAAGCAGAAACATGCAGATTTTTCTGCCTGTCTCTTTAAATGCAAATGAGCTGCTGCTCCCCGCCCCCTTTTCCAGAATAGAGCTGCGCCATTACAGCTCGTACCTGCTAAAAACATCTGTTTTGGTTCTGATTATCATGTTTATTGCCTGAAATCATGCGTTTTAAACCATATTAGTTTAAACTTTGGTTTTCTGAGCGCACACACTCGAAGCACACGAACAGAAAGCGGCTGTCACAGCATGTGAGTACTAAACTAAGTTCTCATTCACACACAAACAAACGAGTTAAAAAAACAGTCGGTTATGTCTGTGAAGGTAAACTGCTGGGAAATAAATTGCATGTTTATTTTAGATCTGTGTGGCAGCAGCAATATACATTAAATAAATCAATAAATCCTCTGCTCTCTTGTCTCCTCTGAGGCTGGGACTCTAAACAGTGTTCTGTGCTCGTCTGTGTAGCCAAAGACAGAAGAGTTAGCATGTTTTGCTCACACTTTCGCCATGGCATTAGAGCTGGTACACTGTTTGTCGCTTGCGAAATCAAAATGACTGCATGGTGGGTGTAAATTTACAGATTAAGGGGCGGTAATATTATAATGAGATCCCTTTGCCACGTCACTAGGGGAGCGAAATCAGACACGCTCGTTTTCTCAGACGCTTGCAGAAAAGGGCTTACCAAAACAAAGTTACTGGGTTAATCTTTTTCACGTTTCCTTGGTTGGTAGATGCACCGGATACCTGATTATAGCACTTAAAACCTGGAAAAGTCAGATTTTCATGATACGTCAGCTCCCTTTTATTCAGCAAGCACACATTAAAGTCAAGTTACAGTAAAGACATTTATAATGTTACAAAAATTTAAATAATTGCTGTTCTTTTGAACTTTCTATTCATCAAATAATCCTGAAAAAAGCAGTAAAACTGTTTTCAACACTGATAATAATAAATGTTTCTTAAGCAGTATATTAAAATTATTTCTGAAGGATCATGTCATGTGACACTTTAGACTGGAGTGATGATGCTGAAAATTCAGCTTTGACATCACATAAATAAATAATTTTTTTAATTGAACAAACTGTTATTTTAAATTGTAATAATATTTCACAATATTACTGTTTTTACTGTATTTTTGTTTAACTAAATGCAGCCTTAATGAGCATAAACTACTAAAAATGTTTATTATTTTAATTAAATATTATAACATTTGGCCGCCAAACTTCATATATATAATTTATATTTAAAATCTTTATATAAAGGTCCTGGAGTTTGACAAAATGAACTTGTATGACATTTTTATGAAAGTACAAATATTTTAAATAAATATATTGAAGTTTTAATTTAGGTACCTATCATTTCTGACCACCTATAACTTAAATAATATATAAAAAATAAAATAAAAAATGTGTTTCTTTTGAATGTCTCTCAGTTATGAAAAACAATCCTGATGTCAGAAATCAGGATGCAGATCATATTCAATATTAATTTGGACACTGTAAACAACACTATAAATTACTTTTGTCACCAACTGGGTTTAAGTTTAAGTTTCTGGCATGGTAATTAAATGGTTCAGGTCATACTTAGAAGGGAGAGGTTATTATGTGAGTATAGGAGAGCATAAGTCTAAGTGGACGTCCCACAGTTATCCAATGGAACAAAATGCAAACAGTTTCGTTCTTGTTGTCTCCCAAACATTTGCAATGCGTGCAATGAATACAAACTCTTTGATTAAACATTCATGAGCACCTTGTGTTTGTTATAGGCTCAGTGCATATAGTATTCGTAAAGAAAAAGAAATAGACATTTGAGTCCACATGACCCAATTGTGCAATGGAAAGGGTGAATTTGTGGCAACGATATATGTTGGGCTAACGTGTAAAAAAAAAAGATCCGAAATAAGCGGAAAAGAAAATAATTACACATTTATCTGCTACAAATCTATTCTGTACGCTTCTGTGACCTCGTACTGTAAGCAGCTCTTAATTAGCCTAATGAATCTCATGACTCACTATATAGCATGAGTCATAACACTCTCATACTTGCATGTATAAAGAATTAAAGAGAGTCACAGTGAGTGACCTAATTACCTGAACAGGTCGAATAAGGATTTCCCTACCCTGGTGTTGTCATTTTGTTACCATACGCTTCCTTGGTGTTGTCGGCCCGGATTAAATGCCTGGCCACCGATTCAACTTCATGGAGCTTATTACCGAAAAAGTGTTTCCATTCTCAGATTTATTCTCTGGAGGGCTAATTCAGTGGGTAATGAATGGATTCCTATGGAAGAAAAATAATGCCATATATCTTTAAAACAAAAAAGCATGTTGAATAGCACTAATTGAAAAAAATAATGCAATGCATTGCATTAGCAGTGCATGCATTTTTAATGCCTTGTATTTCCAGGGCTTGCATTTTTAGGTCCTGAAATTTAACGTAGTTGTTTATTTAAGCTGTGAATATTTCAATTCAAAATATTTCACACACGTTTTCATAATTAAAAATTCAATCATTTATATTCACCCTCCAGAATTCACTTCCAAAATATTCAATCTGTTTAAAAATACGATGTATAATATTCGACGGCAAATTTCGGTCCATTTTATTTCACTTTCCAAATTCGCTTCCACAAATTAAGTGGTAAAATTTGGCAGAAAATTCGTCATTGCACATCTGCAGGAATAGCAGTAGAGCACCGATGCATGATCTCCAGCTGCTGTCTCACCAGCAGGTGGCACAAGCGGCTGTTGATGAAGACCAAAGCAACAGGGGGATTAAAGGTGCAGTAGGAGATATTGGGAAATGCTAACTTTAGCCTGATTGCACTGAAAGCGAACGTCCCACCTTCCCTGCAATCGCTGTCCAGAGCCATGCCCCCTGAACGCATATACGCTCACAAACCAGAATACCAGAGACAACATTACAATAGGCTACATCAGCGGTTCCATATTTCAGCCCATATTCCGAAGTGAAGTAAACTTCAACGGATTTCCCCTGCTCAGGGAGAAGGGAGCAATTAACACTGTGTAGGGATCATATCAATCGTAACACAGCTCAATCGTGTGTGTGTGTGTGGGGGGGGGGTAGTTTGGGGGCGGGGTCTTGAATTGGGGACCGCTGGGCTACATCATGTGTCATTCACCAGGGAGAA
>NW_015505223.1:1586352-1586829 GCF_001515645.1 Sinocyclocheilus grahami
CCCACAAAGTCTCCATTGAACAGCTGAGAGCCTGAAGTCAAGGTTAATTCACTGGATCTCAGTGTGTGTGTGTGGGGGGGGGGTAGTTTGGGTGCGAGGTCTTGAATTGGGAACCGCTGGGCTACATCATGTGTCATTCACCAGTGAGAAAACTTTAAAAGTACTACAGTACCAGGAAAGAAGATCGGGTTGTTGATGTTTGTCACAGCGTGCGTGAATGCGCTGATGACGTATCCTGTCTGCGCGAACCGGGTGCACAGAGGTATGCAGATACTTTCTGTGATATGGTTCAAGAGGGAGGAAGGAAGAAGACAGGGTCGGCGGACTGGGACGCAAGATTTTATTTAAGTCTCTCAATATATACAACACATATACACATACCCCCACCGCCCGACTCAGGCCGGAGAGCCCTCCGGAGAGCCCTCCGGCCTGCAACCCCCCCCCCCCCTTAATTTTGGGTGGGGTAACAGCCCCCCC
>NW_015505223.1:1587135-1607504 GCF_001515645.1 Sinocyclocheilus grahami
GCCAGACATTCCTTCTCAATGGTGCTGTACATCGTCTCCCTCTTTGAGAGCTTCCGACTGATGTACAGCACCGGCCGTTCCTCCCCCTCTATCTCCTGGGACAGGACCACGCCCAGGCACCTGTCCGACGCGTCCGTCTGCAATACAAAAGGGAGAGAGAAGTCAGGGGAGTGCAGGAGCGGCCCGCCACACAGAGCAGCCTTTACCTGGGTGAAAGCCTGCTGGCACTGCTCCGTCCACTGGACCGGGTCTGGGGCTTCCTTTTTAGTGAGGTCAGTCAGCGGGCTGGTGAGGTCCGAATACTTAGGTACAAACCTTCTATAATATCCCGCCAGCCCCAGGAACTGCCTCACCTCCTTTTTGGTCTTGGGTCTCGGACAGGTCGCAACTGCTGTTTATTGTTTAATTTGTAGATAATCACAAGTGAGATTTCATTGATATTTTGACCACTGAACTAGGAAATGTTCCCGTTTTTCACTTCAGAAATCTGGTCACCTTACTTCAAGGGCGCAAAAATGCCATTTGGAATTTTGAATTTAGCATAAAAAAAACTAGTTTCACAAACTTACTTACATGGTTGTTTGTTGAATTGTGAGTGTTATGCTGCACTCGAAAAATGATGCATAGGTTGTTGACATGACATGGCATTTTCACCATCACACAGGATAAAAATGAATATAATTATTATTACATGAAATGCAGTAAATGGTTAAACATTTCGTTGTCCTATATAGATCTGTTGTTATAAAAGCTGGCGTGTTCTTCGATTTTTTACATTTTTGAGTCAAATCTTAAAATTGTCCAGTGGTGTGACTGTCTCAAGCATGATTCAATAAATTACAACTTTTATAAATTAAAAAGAAAAGCATAAAAATGTTAATAAATACCTCAGGAATAATTTTACAAGTGTTTGTTTTAAGTAAATGGCAGTTATTTTTTCATCCATATAATCCTAAAAGCATAAGAAATTAAAACATTTTGACACTGAAAACCATGTCCTCTGGTGTGACACTATATCCCGATTTTAAATCTGGCAATTCCACCGACAACTTCAATTAGTCGAAGGGCCCCATTCAAGGTCATGTTACTGAAGCCCATATTATGTTACCATGGTAGGTTTTGTCTCAGAATTGTTCAAATATTTAACTTTTTTGGAAACACTATAAGTGTTACGTATTGTGATCCTTAAGTGCAACACCCCTAAATTATATATATATATTTATTTATTTTTATTTATTTATTTTTTTTTATTAAAAGCTGTATGTTAAACTACATAATCATGGAATATTATGTCTCTTGCTAACTGCTAATGACAGTTTAGCTTGGAATAGCAAGGTCATAAACTGACACAAAGGACTGAAACATCCTTTGGTGTGACAGATAATGTCCTCCGGTGTGTAGCGACTTAAGGAAATATGAATAATTAACCATAACTAGTTATAATTAATTATTCATATTTTAGATCCGCTGTAGATATTTAGCTGACCTCTCAGGGTCAACTGTCTTGTCAATTCTAACGTTTCCGGAAGCGTTTTTCTTACATCCACTCAGAATTAAAACAAACCACCGACTGGGAGGGTTCCTGGAGCAGGGCCTTTAAGGTCGGAGAAGATCCCCGCCTTTCAAGATGGGCTTGTCCAATGAGAAAGATGGAAATTCTGAGCGGGAGGTGGCAATTGCTGGAGGGTTTACGACCCTTTGTCACTAAGCATGGTAATTTGCAAATGGACTTGAATCGAAATTACTAAAGATTCTCAGGACCCTAATATATATTGCCTATGTACCAATATATAATATACACGCTTGTTTCGATCATAAGAAGGCGAATTCATAGATACTACACATGGTAGAGATATATACGTATATGTAAGCTGACAGGAGTGTGTTTCGATTATAAGTCTGCATAACAGTATACAATTTCAAAGACCAAATACACGATGACAATAATATACCCAATGACCGATCATATCGCATCATATTTCTTTTTACGCATTTTACAGTGTTGCGCATTATAACCAATCACACACAATTCTGATGAGTTCTTGAATGCAATGGCCAATCAAAAACGTTCAGATGAGTCATTGCTGAAAAGCCGGAGTTTTGTTCAGTGTGCACGCTCGTTAACTGAATTCTGTTCTCCTGCAGTGTTGCAAGATTGGGCAGGTTCCAATTTGAGTATGCGGGTAAAAAAAAATGGTTTGGGTGGGTGGACAAAATTTGGGCTGTTTTGGGGTCAGCTTGGCGGTTTTCAAAACTGTATAAGCTAATTTGTTAACAAACAAACCCAAGTGTGCATCAGTCATCATGATGTTAACACACACGACCTCTGCAGAGTCAGCTGATGCTGATGTTGACGTCACCTGCCGCACTTTTAGCCAATCATGAGAGATCAGCAGACAGACGTGAGGATTCATGAATGACAGGTTTTTAGCGCGATAAGGGATCAGATTTTGAATGTATAACTGTATATTCAAGTGATCACAATGCCAGAGTGGCCTAAATATAAGTTACGTGGTAAAGAGTGGGAGAGTGACTCAACTCTCAAAATGTGAATTACACCTGAAATCAGAGCATGAAAATAATAACACAAAGTCAAAAAACTTAATGTAAAAGTTCATTAATTTATTTATTTATTTGCTTTAGGGTAATATTTGACCCACACAGGTTTTGAGATTCACCCTTAAATCCAAGGTAATGCAAAATCCGAAAGCATTGCCTTAAAACTAATTTTCAAACTTGGCCACAGCAGTTTATCCATAAACCCAAAGATCTACAAGTGAACAGTGTTGAAACAAGATCCCCTTCGGTTACATCTTTTCTCTTTCGAGGCTGTTTCGAAAACAGTGTGTGACAATTTGAAAAGTTTGGAGCTGTCCTAGTTATCTCACTGATCTTGCCTGTGGTTTGTTTTCCCAGCATGCCGTAGCTCCCCCACCGTTGTAGTACAAGGGGGCGGCAGCATGTTTGCAGGCACAACGATGGGTACGTTACCCCAGACGGAGTGTCTGTCTATTCCTTCCAATATTTCTTATTAATAGCTTAATAGCTGGACACCACTCTCTCATGAATGCACATACGACAGTTAGCGGAAGCTAGAGATTAAGATTTATTAAGTTGTAAATATGGATATTTTTCTTACACAAATGCATTGCGTCGCTTCAGAAGGCCTTTATTAACCCCCCGGAGACGTGTGGACTTCTTTTATAATGGATTGGTTCAATTTTTTGGACTTCAAATTTTGGGCTATCATCCACTCCCATTACAAAGCTTGGAAGAGCCAGGATGTTTTTTAATATAACTCCGATTGTGTTAGTCTGAAAGAAGAATGTCATATACACCTAGGATGGCTTGAAGGTGAGTAAATCATGGGCTAATTTTCATTTTTGGATGAACTATCCCTTTAATAGATGCAAATCCACATATGGGTGTAGATATGGATAAAAAGAAGGCAAGCGAGAGATGCAAAATTTCACACCTGTATCGCCGTGAGCGTTTTTGTGGACAACAGCTATGCAAGACCGATTACCAGTCTGATTACTCTATGCAAATTACACTAATGTCCATGCCAAAAATAAATTTTAGGGAATCAGCACGTTTCAATCTGGCTCTCATTAAGCACTCCAATGAGGAAGAGAGGCGAAAAACAACATGTGTGGAAATGGAGCACAGAATTTATGTGCATTGATCTCCAAACCCCTGGAGCCTCAGTCGTGCCCTAGCCTGAATTTCTCCTCCGGTCCGTCCTCTGGGCACACGTGTTCGCTCGCTGAACCTCTCGCCGCTGGTCTGACTCGCCCGTGTGCAACCTACAGGCCAGAGTGTTTTCTCTTGGGTGTTTGAGCATCAGCGCTTTGTGTCTGATAGCATCTTTGCCTTTTTGAAGGGAAATAAAGTTCAGCACTTTGGATGAAAGCAAACCGCTTCTGTCTTTATGCAAATGCATTCTTCAGTTAAATTAGTATGATACTTTCTCACCTTCAAAACCTGAAAATGTCCTCAAGATAGATGACCACGTCGGCAAAATAAATTAGGCAGCATTGTAGCATGTACTGACATGGCCGTTCAATTATAGTCCAACCATACTGCATGTATTAGAATACTATAGTTTTATATACTAGCTGTATTAGAACAGGGGTTCCCTAACCTTTTTTGGCAGCTGAAACCCTTACATCTAAATAATTTACTTGAACTGTTCCTAAGATTTCAAATAATGTTCTAGCTTTTCAAAAAATATTATTAACTAGATATTTTCTGTAAATAATTTATGTCTGTGTAAAACCAGACACAAAAATGCAAACACAAAGCAATGGCAGAGTCATTATTTTAGGTTGCTAAGGCATTTTGAGTGTTTTGCTATGTGGTTGCTAGGGTGTTTTGTGAAGGTGGATGCATAATTTGTGGTATCATTTATGTCTGCAGCTTTGTCATTGTCCAGAATGAAACAAAGCACCAATGTGTTCTAACCTTTAAATGTATTAATAAATTATATAAAATATTTTTAAATTCAATTAAATTACATTAAATTAATTATTTGATTATATTTAACTTGAATGAAATTGGAATAATATAATTATATATATTTGGCAGATTAGTTTTTTATATATCAAGGCAGCTATATACTTTATGCACTGTGAACATTTTTGTAAAAGTTGTAAATAAAGCAGATTATTGGAGAATGTTTTACAGGGAAATATATTTCGGTTCAAAAATTGTTTAAATCAGCATAAAACAGCATGTTTAAATCAATGAGTTACTTGCTGTTTTTGTGTAATTAGTAATGAAATTTACTAGCAATTTCTGAGTGAAAATTATTTCTACACCAAATTTTCAGTGTATGTAATAAATATTTATGAGATGTTAAAAAAACATGTATATATTTTTTACATTGTATATAACGTGAAAAATATAGTCACACTATAAAGACAATATATTTTCAAAATTAAATAATTGGCTTTTATTCCACTAAAGCCAAGCCAAAATAGATGATTCAAATAGTATCTGGAATTTTTTATTTAATATAAAGATCAGAGTTTAGTTTTATCATTTTACTTTACAGGTTAGTTTTTTATTCTTTTTTTATTTATTTACATTTTAGATTTTTATATACATATTTTTTATTTTACTGTTTAGTTTTTTGCACACTCTATTTGTACAGTGTTAGGTAACAATTGAAAGCATAAATTATTTTAATTAATGCATTTCAGTTTTCAGGCCTGAACTGGAAATAGTTATAAGAGTTATAAAATTGAAAACCTGACCCAAACTCACCACTTTATATGTACAGTAGGTCCCATTGGGCTCTGGTTTGGTTTCAGATCTCTAATTAGAAAAACACAGACGGAGGATTGACTAACTTCAATTTTTTGTCAAAAATTCCAGTTGGAGGTCAGAGATTGGTGTTTGTTCCTCATGTATGGTCTGTTTTTCTTTAAAACGTCACTCAATCCAAGTCACGCAAGGCCCATGAGGCCTTGCTGCCGTGACTCAGTCTGTGAGACCGCCAGAGCTGCACGCACATTCAGACCGTGCTGTTTTTGCATGCAAACCACCAAGTGCCGCCATCACTCCATCACCTGGCCTTGCCCTCCAACCTCACTAATTCCAAGCTCTGCCCTCCACCCCCTCGCAATAGAGAAAATGTTACACTAGAAAAATATACTATTTTCAGCATCAAATATAGATGGGCTTCCCGTGCATGTTGTGCTCCACGTGAAGCGTGTTTGTGTCCATGTGCTTGAGCGTGTGAGCCAGTGGAAGTGGAGCAGTTCGTTTCATTAGCCGTGATGTTCATTCATTCATGAGAGAGCTTTTCAGTCTCCACACCGCAAGACTCGGAGTCACGAAACGAGCTGCACATGCAAACAGGCTTGAATTCAGACAAACAATACTTCGGTTCATGACAACTTTCTATTTCTGGCTTTCACTGATATTGTTAGACCAGAGCGCAATCTATAATTTCCGTACCATATGATCAAGAGCATTCATCCATATTATTATCACTTATTAGCTACCACAATTGTAATGTCTTTTCTGAAACAGGAAAAATGCTAAATTATTACAAAGGAATTGTATTGATTGTGAAATCATCCAAATCTGAACATTAGCCAACAGTTAATTGCCATTTTTGAATAAGTAACCTAAACAATTTTTATATAATATATTTCTAACCCATAAACATACATCATGTATGTAAAATGTTCAAATGTTTTATAGATTTATATTATGCATGCATAGCCTTAAAATCTGTCCCATCTCAGCTGAAATGTATTGCATTTAGTTTGTAAATATTATAATACAATGTTTCAAATCGAACCAATCTTTCAGTAACACATGATTCAATATTTTCAGTTGTTATGAACTCGGTTGTAATAACTGCATGGTTGTAAAAATAAATTACTTTGCAAGTTCGTAATGCTGCTACGCTATACAATGGCACCATCTAAATATTACCTTTAGTAGTGGTGCTCTCCTAAAAATAAAGGTTCTTTATTGACATTGATGGTTCCTTGAAGAACCTTTAACATCCATGAAAACTTTCCATTAATGGGGTTCTTTATAGTGGAAAAAGATTCTTTAGAGTTTTAAAATGTACTTCACACTAAGAAAAAAATGGTTCTTTTAAGAACTGTTCACTGAAAAGTTCTTTGAAGAACCAAAAATAGTTCCCTTTCAGTCGGTCACTCTCGACGTCACGTCGGAGGACCGACGAAATTGGGATCTCGCTTAGAGGGACCAATCTACTTCGAGTGTAAACTAAACGAGCCAATGCACATTGGCATGCGATTATTGCATCCAGCTGCTGCTGATCACAGCGTGAGCATAAGTAGGCAGCAGGTGCAGCGCATATTCAGCTTTTCGCTTCGGAGCCGAGCGATCACATCGTTCCGCTCCTGACTACTCTACGGAGAGAAGACTGAACGAGTTCAGCACGCTCTTGGAGAGCTCTTCGTGTTGGAGGACGGCGCTTCAGCGGTGGTGGTTTCCCGTGTCGAGTGGGTTGCACACATCAGGCCGCACTACCCCCTGATTGTGTTGCAAATGATCATCTCCCCTGTGCGCCCAGCACGCTAAAAGAGCTTTTTCCCCTAAAAGAGCATTTTCGGGTGCGTCTTTCTAAAGACGACGTTGCTTGGCAAACTTGACGTTACATCTTTATAAAGACGATGTGGGTCTTGCTATAGACAACGTATCACCCGGGCGTTCTGGATGCGGTCGTTACCTGGCGCTGGGTGATGGTCACGATCGCTGCCTCTCGTGCCTGGGCATGAAGCACGCTGAGGTGGCTTTCGTGGATGGTTCATGCTCCCATTGCGGGGGTATGACCATCTCGGAGTTGCGGACCAGACTCCGTTACCTGCAAAGGGGCGGCGTGCCCGTGCTACTGCCTAGATCTGGGGTTCCCTCTGGTGGCAGCCGGGGGTGTCCTTTTTCTGGCGGTGGGCGGACTGGTCTTACGGTCATGGTGAGGAATTCCCCTCCGGGGATGCCCAAGCCCACCGGGACTTCGAAACCAGCGGAGCTCTCAAAAAGAGCAGGCTGGACCCTCCCGGGGGGTACCACCTGTTTCTTCCGAGGCTCCCCCCGACGATCGGATGTCGACTGCAGCATCGGAGGGTGAGCCAGAGCTTTCTGGAGAGGAAGATTCGGCTGCGCTGCTCTCCTCCGGGACCGTAGCAATGCCTGGATCGGATCCAGAAATAATGGCTATGCTTTCCCGGGCCACCGTAGGGGTAGGGCTCGAGTGAAGACTTTCACCGTGTCCCGAGCCCTCAAGGTTGCACGATTGGTTCCCGGGGCGGTCCGCGCTGGTTCGCAGCGCCCCGCCTCGGTGCCTTTCTTCCCGGAGGTGCATGAGGAGCTCAACAGGTCGTGGACGGCACCTTTTTACTGCCAGAAACTGATTTGCTGGATCCTCCTCCCTCACCACCCTCGATGGTGGGGCACTCCGTTCCCTCCTTCAGGGAACGAGGGTTACATACGTAACCGAGACATTCTGTCATCACTCCCCCTTTTGGAACCCCCTTTATTTTTAAGAGTGTACATTTGAGTATTGACTTGGCAACCCTAACTCAAATATTAACACATCCAACTTTCTTCTGCCAACAATCTAAGTTCCAGATGTTGTTTGTCAGTTGTTTGCTTCAAGCTGAGAATGAAAAAGATGAGAAAGTCATGAAGAGAGAATAGGAGAAACAATTTCAGCTGTGCCCGGTCTGCGAAGTACGGCTAACGGCTTCAATGTGTAACAAAGTAACAAATTGCCATTTGATTTGATTGCTTATGTAGATAGAGCCGACAGAACGTTCCCTCTGAGCCTGTTCGTGCGGATTTGAGGCAGGAGTAAATCCTGTCTGTGTCTACGGCGCTCAGAGGAGGACAGAAATGCATTACTCATGCGGCACCTTATCAACTAAAAGAGTTTGGCTATTGGTGCACAATTAGATGTGCTAATCCTTTACTTAAGAAAGAGTAGTGAAATAGCCGCTATGTTGGGTGGGCTCTGACAGACTCAACATCGCCAGGGTGTTTAAATGTTTTTGTTTGCGCAGTGAAACACCGGGACCTTTCATAAAAATCACATTTGTAACACGTTGTCGAACCGTATAAGTGTTAACATTTACAAGGCAGCACAGATGGGGAAAATAGTCCATGTTACAGCCTTCAATGAAAATAAAAATGACGTAGAAACAGTTTTCACTCAGAAATTGCTAGTAAATTTCAAAGAAATGTCAAGTAACACATTGAATTTCTTTTTATTGAAAAACGTACTACAATAATTTAATTTACAACTTGTAAAAAAAAAGATTTTACACTGTTTTCACAATCCAATCAAATCCCATTGCAATCAAGCCCTGCCCTGCAATTATTTCCAAATGAATATTCTGTATCCTGACTTAGAAATACCTCACATGTAGTTAAATGCATTGCAAATGCTTTTTGTTATGTTTGTTATTTGTTTGAAGTTAAAAGTCATTATGTGTCTTTGTGGTTGAAGATACTTTCTGATAACCCAAAGATTGTGAGGTCAAAGCCCGGAAATATTCATCATTACCTATCACTTCTAAAAAAATCTGTTTATCATAATGTAAAACAATATGTAAAAATGCAAGACAGTAATATAATGACTTGAGCAAGTATTTATGTTAGTCTGATTTATGTAGTAGTATGATCTTTAACTGGGCTGTAAGTTGTAGATCCTACAAAATCAAGGACAGAAATGTGTTTTAGGGCGAGAAACTTGCCTGACAAATATTAGCGTGCAGTGATGAAGACGCACTGAGTGGAGTCGACTGCTGAGAACAACAGATGTCACTGTTGGAGACGTCCTTGAAATGACACAGGGATTACAAAATTGATTTGCTCAGATTTGCCCTATTCAGGGGTGATCCAATTAGTAACACACAATTATTTAAAATGCAACTTGCTGACCTTTGCCCTCTTGCACCTTTGATCCTGCATGTGCATTAGGCACAGTGAGTTTGTGCTGTCATTAGCGATACACATATTTTAGAAGAATTCATTTTAAGTTTATATTTAATATGAAATATTATGTGGTTTGCCACTGTTTCAAAGTTCTACTATCTATCTTTCATCATAATATATCGTTAAATTGTGTAAAAGTAACAAATTGTCAACTTTTGGGATCTAATCCACCAACCTGAGCATTTAAAGATATTATGAATTATTTGCAACCCATTTCATTTCAAAGTAAAACAGTGAATTCAATGTAAAAAAAAAAGACTGTAGGATAGCACTTGATTTTTTCCCAGCAGGAAATTATTTGATGATACAAAGTGGGTGTTTACCATATGGCATTTTTTTGTAGCAAAAATATATTTTGAATATATGCAAAATGTATTGTGAACAGCACGTCATTTTTGAAATGTAAATTTCATTTAAACCTTCAAATGCCAAAATATAAAATTGTAAGAAAATGCATTCATTTTATGTTTTCCAATATATTTTGGACAATTTAAATACTGACATTGAAAATATATTTTAAAAATGGTCAAAATAATATATGAGGAAATAAGTACATTTGAAAATATATATATATTTTTCTATATGGCTTAAGTGTGGCTTAGGACACGTCAAAAAAAAATTTGTTTTAGAGACATTTTTGTCTCAGAAAACATTTTGACGTAATATTATAAAGACAAATGTAAATATGGTCCATTTTGATTTTATGTTGAATGTTAAACTCATGTATAGCCATAGCTGTTAATGCTTGTGTCTTATACTGCCAACACGTGGAATCCATCAAACAAGATTTACCAAACCCATTCCCCCTTCTTCTTCCAATCATTTCCATCTTCCCTCTATCTTATTATTACAGGTGTCAACGGGATGCAAAATAAGATTAATTTGATGGAACATGCTTTTTATTGCAGTAAATATACAAAGGCCTGATTAATCACTTGGTTTATTGAAGTGTTACCTGCACAACCTGCCCTCATTTGCATCCTCGGTGCCATTGCTAGGATGCCATTGCTTTGGCTGCCGCCTGACATACGCTTTGCTTGGCAAAAGTCTGGAGCTCCTCCAGCTCCTTCATACGGCTGGCAGGCGGGCGGCCCCTGGGAGTCAGGATAGTGTGATAATACTTTGAAATGATAGTTTAGCCCTGGAGAGCACTTGACACGAAATATCTTCCCCGCTTCGATCAACAGGCAAAGCAAGCTCAGAGCAGGGTAAACATCGGCTCAGGGCGTAGACAACCGGCGAGATCCAGAGGAAAGAGTGCTCATCACATGACGAGATGCAGGAACGCATCCGGTCCACCGCACAATTACCACTCTGTCCATCACGGGTCTCATCACCGGAGGCTTTTCTCACCTGCCGCAGATGCATTTATTCTCCTCTTGGCCTGTTTGTGTATTTAGCCTCGACAGCTGCAAATAGACAACAGGTAATGTATTGACAGTCTTAATAAAGAGTGTTGGCACTGGATATAAATCACGCAGTGCTGCATGTTTATTTGTAGGGGCGACTCTCACCTCTCTGTCATATTAATAGTTATCCAGATGAGACGAAGAAGGTGTCAAAGGAAGGACGAAAGGTGTTCTCACACTGAGAAAACAACCAATTGTGAGTTTACACTGTTTTCTTCATATCTCATGCACAAGTCGTGCTGTCGCTTTCACTAGACAAAGACGGTTAGGCCCAAAATATACTCAACTGATGGGTCACAAGCTGTTTTCTGTTCTGAAATGGATCATAGACAGCTGGGAAAAACAACGCTATATATAAAATACATGCACTACACTACTGTTCTAAAGTCTATTTATTTGATCAAAAATACAGTAAAAACAGTGATATTGTGAAATGTCATTACAGATTCAAATAACTGTTTTCTAATTGACTATATTTTAAAATGTAATTTATTGCTTTGCAAACCTGAATCTTCAGCATCATTACTCCAGTCTTCAGTGTCACATGATCCTTCAGAACTCATTCTGATATGCTGATTTGCTGCTAAAGAAGCATTTCTTATTATTATCAGTGTTTAAAGCAGTTGTGGTGCTTAATATTTTTGTGAAAACCGTGATGCCGTTTTTCTAGGATTCTTTGATTTAGAGAAAATCAAATGCAATTGTTGCTATTGTCGAAAACTGTGAGTCCAATTAAACTCTAGTTTTAAATTAACCTGTCAGATGGTTGTAACCTGTACAGTAGAAACTAAGTTTAGTCAATTAATGCAGATGCTGTGTGACATACCTTCGTTCTCCAAAACCGTGAACAAAACTATCCAAATTAAAAATACAAGAAAATACAACCCTGACTACATGAAGCACATGTTCACTTGCATTGAGGATAAACATAATTTGAAATGTACATTTTGTGCAATAAACAATTGTGGAATTGTATTGGAGTATTGGATTTGAGTTGAGAATCTAGTTAGAATGGTAAAATGTTTATAGCAAGCTAGCTGAACAATAACAATCCAGCTTAACGCAAACTATATCGCCCCCTACAGGACTGAGAGAATGTGCATTAAGTATGCACAACATCACTGTGCGCTCGCATTGGCCATATTCATGCATAGTCATGCAAGCAAAAGTTTGGCCATTGACGTATTCTAGACAATAACCATTCATATATCTATGAAAATGCTGACTAATTGACATATGAAACAATTAAAGGTGGGGTAAGCGATTTCTGATAGCCAATGTTGACATTTGAAATCACCAAAACAAACACGCCCCTACCCCAAAAGGGTCTCGCCCCTATTTTGATAGTTCCGCCCCACACATACGTATGCAACCCAGGCAACGATTATTTCTGTGAAACAAAGCAAAACCAATGTTATACCGTGTCTACACCGGACGCGAGTGGCGCAGTGCGACAAAATACTATAGAACTCATTATAATCAGTGATGCTGTCTACACCATAGATATATATACATATCTATGGAATACACTGGATGCGGCGCGGCACGACAAATCCCCGACAGAAAACTGCTGCTGCGTTCTATTTATGACGAATTGACACAAATTTCAAATGATTTTCAATGGTCGCTTTGTCGCGTTCAGTGTACTAGACAAACTAGCTGTTGCGGCACAGACTCGATGTTACTCACCTATCGCGAAGAAACAAAGCAACCTCAGCGTCCGATCGCAGGCCTTCCGCTCCTTGAGTTCTCTCCATAAGCTGATCCGATATTTACACGGGTCCTACTTCTTGCCTTAAGCCTTCTTTTGTTCCGCAGACGTTTTCCTCTATTGTTTTTTATCCGACATCTCTATCTTTCTGTCGCTCGGCTCGACTAATGTCCGTCCCGTGCACTGAACTCTCTCTTCTCCACATCATGAGTAGATACGCCCCTTACTGCTGATTGGCTACAAGTTTGTTTTGCTATTCGGCCCGAATCAGTTTTCTAAAGCATTTTTCAAAATTCGCTTACCCCACCTTTAATTGCTTGTTTTTATGTTACTTTTAGGGGTGGGTGATAAACTAGTGTGCAGATGTTTCGCTTACTTGCAACTATTTGCTTCAAAATAAATTCTTAAATATTATAAAATATTCATTATAATCAATGCCTCAAGCCTCGTCAAATCCAGCTACTAGTTCATAATCACTTGACCAGCAGTAATGCTGAACAGACCACTGTTTCTTTCAGCAAACAAATATATGTTGTATAATAGGTCTGTCAGAAGACAGAACAGAAAAAAATATATACATATATTTAATGTTAAGTATACTATGCATACTTATAGTAGGAACACATATACATTATTAAATAAGTACTACTTCGAGCACTGTTCAAGACTAATGTTGTTTAGCACTCTTTAAACTTTCAGTGTGAATTTTCCCAGATGTTTTATTAGAGAAGGGTCTGTCTGAGACTTCATTCGACCTTCACAGCACAGAAACATCCACGGCAGTGGTGAGGGTGGACTGAAAGTGCTTGACAGCTTACATTTACGGAGATCACCGCAACCTTGGCTGTGTGCAGTCATCACACCAAGGACTTTACTGCTCCAGAATCCATAAAAAAATTATAGAAAGCCAGAATGTTTTAAAGAAATGGAAGAATATTATAATACATTAGAATTGATTATATTCGCCCCATTAGAATCCCATTGACATGAATGGGAATGCTAACGAATTGCTATCGTACAATAAAATGAATGCTGAAAGAGGGAGTCCAACCATATCTAGAACAAAATATCACAATGATGTGAAGGTTTTCTGTGTTAAATGACTTTCTCCTCAAAATGTGGATTTAATTTTTTTTCTGTTTCTATCTCACAATTCTGACTTTTTTCCACTCAATTGCGACATTACATCTCATAATTTAGACTTTTCTTCTCAGAATTGTGAGTTTATATCTCACAATTGTGAGCGAGTTAACATCTCACAATTCTTTTTTGAGTTTATAGCTTGCAATTCTGAGAAAAAAGACAGAATTGTGAGATATAAAATCACAATTGCAAGAAAAAATAAATGGGATATAAGTCCCAATTGACCCTTCGTCCGGGGTTTGATTGACAGGCGATCTGACCAATCATAACACCTAATCTGCCATTTTGTCCGACAAACAAATCAGACAGGAGAGTAGATAAACGTTGGTGGACCTGAACTTGAAAAATGGTGTGTATTGACGTCTTTCCACGGTTGAAACAAGATACCTTCTGATGTTCATGTTTATTTCGTGCTATAACTTGTAAAAAGGAAGAGATGATCGGTTCATGTGCCGCTTTCTACAGCGATCTGACATGACACATTAAAGAGCCACAAACCTGCTCTGTCTTGTCTGTCGGCGTGTTGTCAGTGTCCTCTTTGCTCCGCAATGTATTTTTCACTGCGTGAGAACATGATGTGTGGCGTGAGAGTGCCATTGTTTGTAGGACATAGCAACAGTAACTAAGGGGGGGCGGGTCTTTGCGAAGGGTCAGTGACCTTTTTTTTTTTTTTATCCCACGGCAGACACAAGCTTCCATACTTTTATGCATTCCGGCACAGTTCAACCAGTGGTGTGAGTTTGGGGCGGGGCTATCTGTTTGCCTGACCAATAGCAGATGGTCCATTTGAAAACAGTGATAATTTTTACATTACACAGAATTACACACTTCTTTTAGAAAAGTTCAGCTAGGAAACCCATTATTTTGAAAAGTCTAGCCAATAACAGTTATGTTGACACGTCCTACAGCTTATTAGCACCATAACAATGATTTGGAGTATATCTGAGGTGGATTTGCCATAATTAGATTGTCTCTCTCTCGCCCTCCTGCTGCACTCTTTCATTTGAGTGAAAGATACACAATTTCACTTGTTCCTCTTCAGCCCGTAAATACGTTATTAATGAGAGAATAATTTTTTATAGCGTGTCATGATAGCAATGAATGACAGAATATATGCCAGAATTAGTTACTGCCAGGAATGCTAGCGGCCAGATGGCTGGTATTTCCAAATAAGAAAAGGGAAATTAAATAAATAAGAATGGAGATGAAACAACAAGACATGCTGCAAGGCACACAAAACCTGCCCTTTTTTTAATCAGTGAGTATTTTTAGCCTGTTTTACATTATTGTGTTTGTCAGTTAAGAACGCTTAGCAGTAATGGTATCACGTGCTAACCTCTGATAACATTTACTCTCACTTCTCAATAATTAACAGTTCTTGATATCTGTCCCTCTGGAGCATTTGCACGTTATAGCTAACAGCATTTTAATTATTTAATTATCCAACAACAGTTTGAAAACCCGACATGTTCTCATTGGTATTCATATAGGTATTTAGCACACATACTTTTTAGCACAATTGGATAGGCACTGAACTATATGATGTTACACGGTTTAAAATGTAAATGTGAAAGAATGGGATTGCATCTGAGGTTTGAACGCCAAGAGTCAAGTAAATCCAGTTCAGACCATTTTCTGAGGATTCGTTAAGTATGTACATACTGCATGTAAACAGATTTACATTTCAAATACTGTTAAAACATTGATCTTGTACATTTCATTGTACAAAATGTACGTGTATACTTTATGATTTTGCAGAGTTTATCTTTGGTTAGCTTTGGATGCTAGTAGGGACAAAATTATGAATATGTCTAATTAATTATAGTGTTGTTTAAATTAAGTTTGTGTGAATCATTGTTGCTATTGTTAACTAAAATAAAATACAAATATTCAAATGTATTTGGTAATTGAAATAATATATATATATTAGATGAAATACTAAAAATAAAAAAATAACAAAAACTAGAAATGTTTCCTTGCCAAATAACTGAAATAAATACAAAAATTACTAAAACTAAAACTGAGATAACATAAATTTAAGTAGAATAACAACAAAAAAAACTAGAAATGTTTCCTTGCCAAATAACTGAAGTAAATAAAAAAAAATTACTAAAACTAAAACTAAGATAAAATAAAGTTAAGTAGAATAACAAACGTAAAATTACTAAAACTAAAATTAAAATGAAAACTGAGAATATTACAAGATAATATTATATATATATATATATATATATGTGTGTGTGTGTGTGTATAATATATATATAATTATTTATTTATTTTTGCTTATTTTATAATATTGGTCAAAACAGCAACAAAGATAACATCATTTTTAGCAGTATTATTTATAATCTAAACATCTCTCGCTTTCTCTTTGACAGTCTGTAATCTAGAGCAACTAATTCCTCCCTTTCCTTTGAGCATCATACAGCTGCGTTATTGTTTTCTTCCCAATTTCTAGAGGACCACAAGCTGCCATAAACCCGTATCCATAAACCAGCTGTCCCAAGATCATGCTAAACTTCCCGGCACTCAAGTTCAGTCCATTTGCATTTGACACAAGGCGGCTCTATGAACGGCTGATTGTCTCCCAGAGTTGATGTATTCTGCTGGGAGGGCAGAAGGTGAAGTTTCCAGTGCTGTTACACCTGAGGCAGCTGGTTGAACCCCTTCAGCTGTGGAAGTTACAACGCCGCTTCCTCTGACAGGAGCAAACTACTGATTGAGCTGCGTTTTTGTGTGCCGTCATTATCGTTAAGTAAAATGCTGTCTCCCTGCCTAATGAAGACTGAGGTCGTTCAAGCGGGACATTATGAATAAGGTAATCAAAACTGAAGCGTCACCCTCTCTAAAATGATTTCACGAATGGGTCACATTTATTTATGGATATGAATATGGCAAATTAACAAGTGCGTGTGTTAATTTTGTCTCATAATTGTCTTTTTATTAAGCGTTGTCTCCGTTTACAGATCCTTAAACGTACTCTAAAGATGACTTAAAGTTGATTAATACTTGTTGGAAAATTCCATTATCTTGTCTATTATTGATTTCTAATTGTGGTTATGTATCCTACACGGATAATACACTCACTCAGTGCTCGAAATAAAACCGATACTTTCAGATGCTCAAAACACCTGCTGGCCACAAATCGACAATCAGTGGCGATGAGTGTAAAAGAAACCTAGAACTCAAAATTGAATAATGCACAATCTAATGCCACATTCAAGTCAGAGATGGGAACACAGAATAGAGTTGATATTCCCTCATACAACTTTCAGTCCAATACTTTCTCACTCCCAACTCATCACATATGGACTTGGTCAGGACTCCTTTGCATCACTTTTTAACACACTGGGTTTTTCCTTAGCGTAATTTTTAAACATGCAGGATACTCCATTACATTCAGATGTTTGCCTTATGTGTCAGATAAATCACATCTACAATGACACATATTGACTAATAATAAAAAAATTATCAAAAAAGCAAATATGAGCTAAATTAAAAGAAATTCTGTGTACCAATAGGTGTAAAGATAATCTTGTAATTAGCATAAATATTGTGAATAATAATACATTTGGTATAATATCAGGGTATCTGCAGGATTTTAAAAGTCAGGTTCACAGAGATTTACAACTGCGTGTTTGTTGCGTAAAAATATGGGTCGATTTTCACATTGGTCTGAACAAAAACAGCAGACGGGCTTATTGAAAATGTAAATTCATTCTCTTTTGATGCAGCAGAAATACAGTGCTGTGCTCATAAATGCTGTTTTATCAGACATTATAGGTAAAATGAAATAAAGATAGTCTGTAACGTCTCGGTTACGTATGTAACCCTCGTTCCCTGAAGGAGGGAACGGAGACGTCACGTCGGAGGACCGACGAAATTGGGATCTCGCTTAGAGGGACCAATCTACTTCGAGTGTAAACTAAACGAGCCAATGCAAATTGGCATGCGATTATTGCATCCAGCTGCTGCTGATCACAGGCACAGCCAATAGTCTATAGCAGGGCAATTCCTCCAATCGAAACTACAGTTCGCACTTCAACGCAGGAAGGGAGCAATTAAATTACACGCGCTCCTTCTTAGCCGAGGGCAGTTATTATAATTACCAGAAAGTGCAATCAAAAATACAAACGCAAACAAAAATATAACGTAGAAATAGGCAGAAAACGAAATATTCCTTCTTAGCAGCAAGTAATAATTCCAACAGCAGATCTATAACCAAGTATTACGCAGGACACTCACGTGCAGCCGTCTGTCTCTTCTGTTGACTAATCGCTTGATGTGTATATATATACACATACTCAACCATTTAGAAATTAATTGAAATAAATGAAATTAAGTTTAAATAGTGGTCACAGAACTTTGCATTCAACAAATGGCTTTTCCCAGGTGTTGGCCGATAAAAGAACATGTTCATAAAAACATATTTTCAAAGCCATGCTAATGGTTTGGACCCTAGAGGTTTTTCGCTGTGTAGTTCTCTCAATGTCACAATAAAAGAAGCTCAAGCTCCCTGCTTGGTTTGAGTCCGTGTCAGAGGTCAAGTGTTTGAAGTGAAAAGCCATGTGAAAATCTCTATTGTATGGAGAAGGGTGAAGCGCACAGACTCTCTTTAACAGTTAGTAGAGTTGGTTCAAGGTCTCTCCTTGACATCTGAAATGCAAACAGTCTGTTCTAACAAAACTAAGAAAAGAGTGGCACAACTCTTTCTCTGTCTTTAAGATATGTTAGGTTGTTCTTACAAGAGAAATAGAATATTTGCTTCTCAGATACTGTATGTACAATTGTTAAAAAAATTGTCAACAAAATTGATTAAAGTTTGAATTTGTTTTAGTTTATTTGAATCTTCATATATTTTATATACATACATTTTATTTAAATGTATAGTATGTAGTACAGTATATAGTGTTTTATTTAGTTTTAAATCAAAGAATTTTAAAACCTTAAAATGACCTAAAATTAAGGCATAGTGTAAAAATGGTCATCGTGCAAGTAACCTTGACTAACATTTAAACTGCACTTTAGAAAATAAAAAACAATTGCAATATGTACAATACAATATGGCCTTTTAAAAGGTTTGGAAGAGAAAGGAAACAGTCTAGTTAGACTATTTGGGCATATGGATTATAGCGTGCAAAAACAGTCTAACCTCTGAAATTAAGGTGAGTGACTCTAAGATTTTCATTGATGTTTATAATATTCCTTATGCGCAGTGAAGCTCGTGTGCCTGGAATTGACTTCTCAAAAACACATTAGTGTGGGTTGACTGCTTCGGAAAATTGCTGACCTTTCCCACCTTGTAGCAACTAACACAGTTCTGTCACTGTAACATCTGAAGTGGCCAATAAAGTTTAACCAGCCAAACATTCATTCTTCCATTAACAAAGTGCAGAGCCGCCTCTAATGGAGTGAGGGTCAGGACTCTCTGCTTGTGGCTCTATGCAAGAGCTTTCTTCAACACAATGACGCACACACACACTAACACACAAAACACTCTCAAACATGCACTCACATTACTTACAAAGCTGTCTCTAAAATCGAAATGAGCTACGTTCAGAGCTGTAGTAAAATGGCACAAATCATTTGAGTAATTTTAGTTATTTTATACATTTTCAGCAACAGCAATATGATAAAAGACGCCTATGTTCAATGTAGAGTTACATTAATCAATAGTAACCGCAATAGACAGTTTTTACATGAAACAATATTGTTCAGTAGTACAACTTTAGGCCATTTATTGTCACCAAGGAACATAGTGGCAAATAAATCAATATTCCATGTCCACATATTTAATTTGGTTGAAATTATTTTAGAATTTGACCTGTAAATTAAAAAATAGCAATAAGAGACACTTCAACAGCATTACAGTAACATTAATGTTAGTTCACAATGTGATACTTAAGACAAGAAAGTAGCACCTGAAACTATTAAAAACATAAATTAAAATAAAGTTGAAATAAATAATTGAATTTTTATTTTTTTTTTGTTTAGAAATGATATTACTAAATGTTTACAATGATTTAATGAAATAATAAAAAATATTTAATAATATAAACTTTATATTAAAAAAACTAATACAAATGACAAACAAAATTACTAAGTATTAAAGTGATAAAAATAAAAATATAAAAATAAATGTAATTTAAATATTAATAAGAACTATAGGATGCAAATACCCTTGAAATACATTTGTTTCATACTAAGTATACTACAAATATATTTACATATTTATGTACTTAATAAAAATACCCTGCAATTGTACTTTAGACGTGTGCTAAATTGGAACAACTAAGGATATACTGAAGTATATTTGATTGTGCTGAAGTGCAAGTCTATTTTAGGTAAACTTAAAATATCTTGCATTTAAAGGCCGATATTATTCAAAGATCTTACAATCAGCATTAGAAGTGACATTAAAACACGTTTTAGGCTTAATATTAAGAAATGTGCATTGTGCACAAGTAGTACTCCAAAAAAGTTTCATTACAATTTTTATATAGGTCTCGAACGATATGTCAGTAAATATGTTAAAGGGGTCATATGATGTTGCTAAAAAGAACATTATTTTAGTATTTGGTGTAATGAAATGTGTTAATGCGGTATAAGGTAAAAAAAAACAC
>NW_015505223.1:1607851-1631631 GCF_001515645.1 Sinocyclocheilus grahami
ACCCCTTTAATAGATTTGAACTATACTTAGTATGAACTAAATGTATTTTAAAAATATTACTTTTTTTCTAATTCTCTGAAGCCTTTCTGTCATTTTACAAAAGCAATAAGGCAATCGAGACCATGTGATAATGTGAATTTACAATGGTTTAGTGCTGTTGTGTACCAAACAACACTCCATTCCTCTTTTGTCTTATAATTACTGTTCCCTGCGATCCTCTCCTTTTCCCTTTCCTTTATTCAATGCATAATCAGAGTGCCGTTCAGCAATCCATCCTCTGGTCTGAAGGAGGTCTGGGTTGGCCACAGCCAGCCGAGGCTGCGATGGAAACAGTGATTATCTCAGTGGGACGCCCTCTTAGAGTGAGTCAGACCCAACCCTTGGTGACCCGTGCAGCCCGTCTCTCTCTGTTTGGAGGGCAGCTGAAGTCACTCTCCATTTGAGCACGTGGAAATTATGGATGAAGGAAGACGCGCCTCAAATTTACTCGCGTTTGCCGGGGTTGATGTGTCCCAGTGCAGACACTCATTTCATCTTTCACATTCGTTTCTGAGCTGCGCAACTTTTGAGTCTGTTTGAGTGATGATGAGTGGCAGGTCGTGATGGACGGAGGAGAATAAACACTGGTTGAGATGCGGGGCGGTTCTTACGGTGTGTTTGGAGGTGAGAGAAAGTGGTTTGGATAAGTTTAGCGTTGGCAGGCTGCCTTTAGGGCAGAGCTGTGATCAAAGACTAGACGGCAGGTCAGGAAGAAAAACAAAGCTCGAAGCTCTGAAGTCGAAGATGCAGTTAGGAGAATAGACAGACTGATATGTTAAGAGGATGGGGTCACATGGAGGCCACGGAGATCAGGTGCAGTTTAGCATGACTGGTGACCGTCTGTAAACAAAAATAACACATACTTTATCATATAAATAATCATAATAGCATCTCAATTTGGCGGACTCTAATCTGATTGGCTGGCTTTATATAAATAGGGAATAAAGACCCATAGGTTTTTCAGTCTACCTGGAATCAAAGTGTGTTTTCTTTTAGTATCATTACGTACTATTATAGTTTTTGTTATTATTTTAAATTAGTTTTTATTTTTATACTGTATTTTCTGTTTTGACTTTAATTTTAGTTAAGGTTTTAATTATTTTGTTGTGTGCTCTTGTCATTTTTATTAGTTTTTGTTTTATTTTAAATATTTGTATATTGATTTTTATTTATTAGTTTTAGTTTATTTCGTTTTTGTTGTTTTAGTCGTTCAGCTAAACAAAACGCAGAAATGTTGCCTGACCACCTATCTGATTTTTTTTCTCTTCATTTTTTCCCATTTAAAAAAAAAGTATATATATATAAAAAAATTTCAGTTACATTTATTAACATTTATTTGAGTTAACATTTTTTACTATAATATTATTTTATTATTTAGTAACAAAAAAGTTTTTTTTTTTTATGTTTGTTTGTTTTAGTTAACGATAATATTCCTGATATATAAGAAGTTATATAAAAGGAACATTCTGTGTTTAATGCAAGTTAAGCTTGATAGCATTTGTGGCATAATATTGATTACCACAAAAATTAATTTTGACTTTTCTTTCCCCTTTCACCCCCTTTTTCTAAAAAACAACAACAAAAAACACCTATATTGGACACTTATAAGGACACTTATATTGTACTCGTATAAACACAAGACATAAACAATATATTTGTTAACATGATTTTAGTGTGAATATTTCACATGCTAAACCTTTTAGTTTATACAATTTTACAATTTCTAACAGTCCTCCATAAAATGCGCTGCACACAAATTAATATTTGGGTTGAACTGTTCTGGAACAGTGTTGTAAATACAACTAAACCACTGATTTCTTAAGCGTCTTCACAACATGGTGGTGGCAGCAACAATAAAGTTACGCCTTCTTTCATTGCGTGAACATTTGGTCAGTGTTATGCAAATCTTCCCACACAGTGATGTAGACATGTGGGGGCGTGTTTAAACGAGGCGTTTTAGGAGAACGTGGACGAGTCTTAACTTTTATAAAGAATATCTCTTTGGTTTTGAGACTTCAGTCTTTGCAACTTCAGGGATCTTATCTATTCACGAACAGCTTGTAACACTCCAAAGAGAAAGGAAAACTTGAAATCGCATCACATCACCCCTTTAATAGATTTGAACTATACTTAGTATAAACTAAATGTATTTTAAAAATATTACTTTTTTTCTAATTCTCTGAAGCCTTTCTGTCATTTTATAAAAGCAATAAGGCAATCGAGACCATGTGATAATGTGAATTTACAATGGTTTAGTGCTGTTGTGTACCAAACAACACTCCATTCCTCTTTTGTCTTATAATTACTGTTCCCTGCGATCCTCTCCTTTTCCCTTTCCTTTATTCAATGGATAATCAGAGTGCCGTTCAGCAATCCATCCTCTGGTCTGAAGGAGGTCTGGGTTGGCCACAGCCAGCCGAGGCTGCGATGGAAACAGTGATTATCTCAGTGGGACGCCCTCTTAGAGTGAGTCAGACCCAACCCTTGGTGACCCGTGCAGCCCGTCTCTCTCTGTTTGGAGGGCAGCTGAAGTCACTCTCCATTTGAGGACGTGGAAATTATGGATGAAGGAAGACGCGCCTCAAATTTACTCGCGTTTGCCGGGGTTGATGTGTCCCAGTGCAGACACTCATTTCATCTTTCACATTCGTTTCTGAGCTGCGCAACTTTTGAGTCTGTTTGAGTGATGATGAGTGGCAGGTCGTGATGGACGGAGGAGAATAAACACTGGTTGAGATGCGGGGCGGTTCTTACGGTGTGTTTGGAGGTGAGAGAAAGTGGTTTGGATAAGTTTAGCGTTGGCAGGCTGCCTTTAGGGCAGAGCTGTGATCAAAGACTAGACGGCAGGTCAGGAAGAAAAACAAAGCTCGAAGCTCTGAAGTCGAAGATGCAGTTAGGAGAATAGACAGACTGATATGTTAAGAGGATGGGGTCACATGGAGGCCACGGAGATCAGGTGCAGTTTAGCATGACTGGTGACCGTCTGTAAACAAAAATAACACATACTTTATCATATAAATAATCATAATAGCATCTCAATTTGGCGGACTCTAATCTGATTGGCTGGCTTTATATAAATAGGGAATAAAGACCCATAGGTTTTTCAGTCTACCTGGAATCAAAGTGTGTTTTCTTTTAGTATCATTACGTACTATTATAGTTTTTGTTATTATTTTAAATTAGTTTTTATTTTTATACTGTATTTTCTGTTTTGACTTTAATTTTAGTTAAGGTTTTAATTATTTTGTTGTGTGCTCTTGTCATTTTTATTAGTTTTTGTTTTATTTTAAATATTTGTATATTGATTTTTATTTATTAGTTTTAGTTTATTTCGTTTTTGTTGTTTTAGTCGTTCAGCTAAACAAAACGCAGAAATGTTGCCTGACCACCTATCTGATTTTTTTTTCTCTTCATTTTTTCCCATTTAAAAAAAAAGTATATATATATAAAAAAATTTCAGTTACATTTATTAACATTTATTTGAGTTAACATTTTTTACTATAATATTATTTTATTATTTAGTAACAAAAAAGTTTTTTTTTTTATGTTTGTTTGTTTTAGTTAACGATAATATTCCTGATATATAAGAAGTTATATAAAAGGAACATTCTGTGTTTAATGCAAGTTAAGCTTGATAGCATTTGTGGCATAATATTGATTACCACAAAAATTAATTTTGACTTTTCTTTCCCCTTTCACCCCCTTTTTCTAAAAAACAACAACAAAAAACACCTATATTGGACACTTATAAGGACACTTATATTGTACTCGTATAAACACAAGACATAAACAATATATTTGTTAACATGATTTTAGTGTGAATATTTCACATGCTAAACCTTTTAGTTTATACAATTTTACAATTTCTATGACAACGTAACTATAAAAGCCTAAAACAACTGTAAAAATGACAAAAACATCTCAAGTAATACAAAAGTTTTAACATAAGAAATTATTAATGAATAATTTTTGCTTTTTTTAAAGAAAAGAGGAATGACGAAAAGAGGAACCCAGAATATTCCTTCAAGCACTTTTAAGGAAGGACTAATCATTGGATTTATCAATGCTTTTAAAGATCTTTAACCACTAAACCACATCTTAAAGGAAGGGTAGGTGATTTCGGAGAGACTAGCAATAGCAAGCTAGCTTTGAAAGCATAAGATCCCACCTTCCCAGCATAATCACTCTCCAAAGCCACGCCTCCTCCGAAACACATGACCGCGCACAGGCAGGGCTGAGGCTAACCAGTGACATGAGAGACGGCGTTGGTGGAGGGTTGAATGTAACGCTGTCAGATTATCTCATGTCTCATTCACCGGTGAGAAAACATTACTGTACAAAGCTCATAATATTACAATAATAACCCCTAATAACTAAACATTCAAAAGTTTTCCCAAGTTCATGTTCCTTTGGTCAATATATATATTTTCTAACTCAGTGTGGGAGAGAATTGTCCTTTTCCAGTCTAAAGTGTCTTGCAGTGCAACCATCTGTTATGAAGACCTCGTCATTTCAGGACACAGCAGGTTGTTTGTTAAAGCTACATTTTTAAAGATGAATTATGATATAATATATTCAAAACACCTGTGGTGTTGTGGAATAACTAGATAAATGAGGGCAAAGAACAAAACTACATCCGTCAAACCTCCCACACCTTATCACTATAAATTATTGTTTATAGCATTTGATATTCAGTTGTGTTGACTGATTCAGGTCTGATAATGTATTTCATTATGGATTCATTATTTCTTGTCCCTTAAGAAATTAAGAAAATTCACCTGCCAATCAATCACAATTATTTTAGTGATATGCAGCTAGTGCTCACAAAGATTAGTGATCAATTAATATCACAGAATGATTGTAATAAGCCATAAAGGAAAAGAAAAAAGGTGGAAAGGCTGTTTGAAATTGACCTGGCGAGCCTGTCAGAGCCAATTAGGTGCATTATTGTGATTGGTTGAATAAAAGATTGAATTAGATGGTGATAAAGACTTAAAGGGGTCATATGATGTTGCTAAAAATAACATTATTTTGTGTATTTGGTGTAATGAAATGTGTTTATGCGGTTTAAGGTTAAAGAAACACATTATTTTCCACATTCTGTACATTATTGTTTCTCCTCTATGCCCGGCCTTTCTGAAACGTGTCGATTTTTACAAAGCTCATCGGTCTGAAAAAGCGAGGTGTGCTGTGATTGGCCAGCTATCCAGTGCGTTGTGATTGGCCGAATACCTCAAGCGTGAGACGGAAATGTTATGCCTTTCACCATACTGTTATGATGCCCTGTCAGGCCGGAGCGATGATTCAGAAACATGAAAACCCATTATAAACGAGGCATTCGTTGCATCCAGGGACATAATTATGGATTATAATGACTTATACTGTCTTTTTATACCGCATAAACATAAAACCATGTCTGCATTTGTGATCGGAGAAATGAAAAACAACAAGTCCTACTCTACACTGGCAAAAAAAATCGCTTTTAAATATATAAAATATAAAAACTCTTTAAATATAAAAAACGTACTTACAGTCTTTGAGTCAGAACAGCCGGCATTGTAGTCTACTCTACCAGGATCAGGAAACAGTCCTCCATAAAATGTGCTGCACACATCTGAATATTTGGGTTGAAGTGTTCTGGAACAGTGTTGTAAATACAACTTAACCACTGATTTCTAGTCGTGTCCATTTTTGGAAGACCAAACAAAGTAGTTTCGCTTTCACAACGAAACACAGCATCACACACGGTGGCCTAGAGTGAGCAGAGGCCAGGGGATAAAGTGAGGAACGGCCGGAGGGCTAGAGTGAGCAGAGGCAGTGGATTCGACGAAGGAGTGTCCGGAGGGCTTGCGGCAACCACATGTGATGACCCTGGACTGGACTCCGGTGATTCACAGCGCAAAGTTGTAGTATTTCCTCAGCAACCAGCACGGATCAGCTCCAGGCATGATGAAGCAGATATCGACCTCTTTTGGAAGGCCAAACAAAGAAGTTTCGCTTTCACAACGAATCACACAGTGCCTTCACGACATGACGGCAGCAACAACAATACTACAGCGAGAATAAAAGTTATGCCATCTTTCTTTGCGTGAACGTTTGCGCGGCGTTATGCAAATCTTCCCACATCGTGACGTAGGTATGTGGGGGCGTGTTAGAACGAGCTGTTTTAGGTAGGCGTGGCTGACTCTTAACTTTTATTAAGAATATCTCTTTGGATTTGAGACTTTAGTCTTTGCAACTTTACAGATCTTCTTTATGCACCAAGAGCTTGTAACACTCCAAAGAGCAAGGAAAAATTGAAATCGCATCATATGACCCCTTTAAATGGTTTACGAGACAGTAAGAGAAAGTGAGTAGGTGTAGGTAAATTGGTGTAGGATTTACTTGGAAATAATTTTTCAATCAGTTGTGGCTAGTAAATTTCACAAATGATTAAAAAAACCAGCAAGTACCACATTAAAATAATTTTTGAAGTAGAAAGACTGAAATAGTATTTTCTTGTAAAACACTTGATCTTTTTTTATTTCATTTTACAGTGCTAAAAGCTATAACAAACTTGATTGAATTTCACTTTTATGAACAAAAAATTACTCAAATTAGATCATTTAAGATCTATCCCAGTCATCTCAACTTTATAGAAAGATAGTAAGATAGACAGACAGACATATAGATAGATAGATAGATAGATAGATAGATAGATAGATAGATAGATAGATAGATCTAGAAGTGTAATATATATATATATTATATTATATTTTAATGGCCATTAATGGAATCGAGTCTAGATGGCGAAGTTCCAGCATTGTTTTAATGCATCAGTCAGCGCAAACTCATTTGAGAAGTGTTCAGATAGACTGTCAGGTGTGCTGGTCCCAGGGTCCGGAAGGAGTGCTGGTATACGGATATGACTGACGCCTCCAATACAAAACAACTCACTGACGCCTCCAATACAAAATGATACAGGTAAAACTCTGCAATCAAACAATGACCATTGTTCATATTGATATGTAAATATAATATCCTTGTGTGCCTCTAACACATTTCACATTTTCAGCCCAGACACGGCGATTGCACTGTGCACTCTTCAATGATCGCTGTGTGAATGCCATATTGTCTGAGCGTTTCTGTCTCTGTATATCCTTGTCAATGGAGTTGGAACTTGCCGGGTCACGTAGACGAGCCTCAGCCCAAACCAGCTGTCAGCTGTGGGCTTTGGCTCCAGCTGCCGTGAGCCGTTCTGGGCCTGAGCTGCTGGGGTTTTTCTGCTGGAAGCCGCAGTCGCTCTCACAGATGCCTAACTAGGATCTCGCGGTGCATTGTCTTTCTCCCATTTGGGTGATGTCTGCTCTGCATGTTAATTACGAATGTTTATTTTCATCTCCGAGCAGTGTATAATTATGTTTTTTTTTCTTGTTTGTATTGCACTTGCTATTGTGGACAAGATGTTTAACTATTTGACAGCTATTAGAAATGATTGGCAAGTAATTTGAATGAAAAGTCATGTCTTCACTGCACTGAATGAGGCAGATGTTTCAAACTACCGATCTGCCCACAAACTTCAACGCTTGTTTTTCTAAATATAGGTGAATGTCGTGAAAACATGTCTGAGAATTAAAAGAAAAATATTTAATATATATATTTTGCATGAAGAAATAATTTTTTTAGTATGATTTTTTTTCTTCTTTTTACATTAGAACTGTCAGGGATTCATCACAGTCACTTCAGTCACCATCCAGGATAATCACCCGATCACAGTAACCTGAGTTCTGCGCACCCACACCTGCTGTCACCAATCAAGCCACTCTACAAATACACACACATCTCAGTCACTCACTGTCCGGTCTACCGTTCACTCCTATGAACTGTTCTGGACTCTCTCTACTGAATTCTCCTAGACAGACTTATCTTCCGTTCCTCCCGCGATCCTCCAACGACTCCTTGGAATCTGTTCCATGATCTCCAATGAAACCGGCATAAGATACTCTCCATCAGAACTCCGATAAGAACCCTGGAATCATTCACTGTGTTGACACTCACCTGCCTTTACCTCACCCGTTCCATTCATCTACTTATCAAGTCAAAAAACCATCCTGCTTTGCACTTACCTGTTGTGTCTGGCCTTGCTTTGAGTCAATAACATTATTTTAATTAGATTATGCACATTTTCTCATCTTAAATTGTCGTTACTTTTGAGTTTGTTGTTTTGTTTTTTTGTAATTTCCATCATTCTCAGTGGTAACTCTTATTAAATTCTTATTAAAATACAGTTAATACAACTGCTGTACAATATTTGTATTAAAGGGTTAGTTCACCCAAAAATGAAAATTAGACTGCGTTTTACTCACCCCCGAGGCATCCTAGGTGTATATGACTTTCTTCTTTCTGACGAATCCAGTCGGAGTTATATTAAAAGTTGTATTTGATCTTTCAAGCTGTTTAATGCCACTCAGCGGGTGTTGCATTGCTTCAGTCCAAAAGAAATTAAATAAAAATCGCCCATCCATAAAAAAAAAGTGTCTCACGGCTCCGGGGGGTAAACAAAGGCCTTCTGTAGTGAGGTCAGCTTTGCGAATGCGCCGCTCAGAAGTGACGAACACGGAAATGCAGGGGAGAGATCAAAACAAAACAACGGTCAAGAATTAGAAGTACAAAATGAGGATTTGTAAAGAAGAATGTCAGAGGATTTTGATATAAGCCAAGGTGGTTTTAAAACTGGATTTCCTTTGCTAAAGTAAGGAAACTTTGCTTCCTTTGATCCTGTTAACAAACGTTGGTTTTCACGAGACTCACCGGCGCATGCACAACGCTGACCTCATACGTCATGCTCCCGGAACTGCTTCTGTTTACAACTGTTCATTAACAAGCTGTTCAACAAGCTACATTAAAGTGATTATTACGTTTTGAATATGGATATTTTTCTTACAAAAACGCATCGATTCACTACAGAAGGCTTTTGTTCACCCCCCGGAGCCGTGTGAGACACTTTTTTTTATGGATGGGCGATTTTTATTTAAGTTATTAAAGATCAAAGACAATTTTTACTATAACTCTGACTGGATTAGTCTGAAAGAAGAAAGTCATATATATAGGATGCCTTGGGGGTGAGTAAAACGCAGCCTAATTTTATTTTTTGGGTGAACTAACCCTTTAAAAACATGTATTAAAATCAGCATATATTAAAGACAACACAAATGTGTAGGCCTAGAAATATTGTTAATTAAAAATGCAATGTTGTACTATTACAGAAATTAATTTTGAGGTTAACTGTGCTTTTTTTGTCAAAAGTAATGACAATATAAAAACTTCTGTTCTCACTAGGATTCATTTTCTTTAACCCTGTTGAATGTAATTTTGAACTTGTTTAGACTTTAATATTTTTTACTTAAGTAAAGTAAAATATACTACATGAAGCATTCTAAATTTATACTTGAAAAGTAATGTTTTAATAATGATGCAAGATAAATTATAAATCTGTTTGATCCTGTTATAGCAACAATTAATCTGCAATGATAACATCATGAAGGGATTAAAACAATTTATTATTGTTTATTTGATTTTGAGGTGAAATGTGGATGGTTTATGGCAGAGTTTCTGAGGTTCACCAATATATGTCTGCATATAATTAAAAATATCAATAAACGTGGCCCTCTAGAAATCAAAGAAAGGAAATCCAATCAAGACATTTCCTTCATGCACTCTGATAATATTGGCTTTGAAAGGTTTAACTCAAAATGTAATTATGGAAAAGCAGTCCACACAGTTAAGTGATGCGACAAACTTATTATCATGCACTTTTTCCCACTTTCAGACAGGTCTGCTGATATAAAGAAATATACAGAGCAGATACAGTCCTGAGACCCTGGCCCTGTTATGTTTACACCTGTTCCTGGTTTTAAACACAGCATGACAGGCATCCCGCCAGGAAATTAGCTAAAGATAAACGCCTCAGCAAGCAGGTGAGCCATTTCTCTCTGGACTGCTTGATTAATGAAGCCTGCGCTGAGATGGAGCACAAAATCAACAGCTCAGAAAAAAAAGAAGAAGAAAAAACATAAAATAACAGGAAATGTCATTTAAAAGCAGGATTCGTTCAGACATGGTGGTGAAATATGGTTCCTGTTTTTCAACAGATGCCTGCTGGGAAAAAAAGTGTGGATGTTGGAAAACAGTATAAGATTTTTGAGTCTTTTCAGCCGCTATGAGATTTACACCCCCCAAAAGATCCAGGTCTTTCTTCAACTATGGCCATGTTTGGCCATGTAGAAAATAAACTCATAAAATGCTGTTTGCACCCTCACCACTACTATAATTTGTGTGGACAGACATACATCATGGGAGATTTATGTAATTTTTCTACAGTAGTCACCAGAGTTTTATTCCCATCACAATTATGGATTATGGACTGGTATTTTGGCCTGAATCAATGGTTCATTTTAAAGTTAAAACTCATTAATGATGGATTTGTTTCTTACAAACACGCACCTTTTCACTTCACAAGCCATTAATTGATGGACTGGAGTGGTGTGGATTACTTGTGGATTATTGGGATGTTTTTATCAGCTGTTTGGACTCTCATTCTGACGGCACCCATTCACTGCAGAGGATCCATTGGTGCGCAAGTGATGGAATGCTTACATTTCACCAAATCTGATGAAGAAACAAACTCATCTACATCTTGGATGGCCTGAGGGTGAGTACATTTCCAGCAAATTTTCATTTTTGAGTGAACCATTAATTCATTAAAATAAAAATCATCACTTGGAACACAAAAGTGTCTGTAGTTGAAGAAAAACGACAAAAAGAACTGAAACAAAACACTCAACTACTGAACTTTAGCTATTCTATCAATCCTAATCAAATTGCTAAATTCAATTGTGAAGAAGTTGTGTTTTCACACATCTCACCCATTGGACTCATCGGTGCAATAATACAAATAAACACTCAGAACAAATCCGTAACATTCGTGTATTCAGGCATGAGGGATTATGAAAACCTTGTGATATTTCAATCCAAATCCAGCCAACTGCAATCATATTTCCTTCTGCTTTAAGAAGCGAGCGTGCTCCTCTCCAGTGAGTTTTGAGTTAGCCGCTCACAGCTGTTTACCATACGATTAACGCCGTCCCCTCCATCCTGTTTCTTGTCAGTCCGTGCACACATGTACAGAGCAAACAGCATCTGTTATGTTGTTGCACAGTGATCGTCGGATGCTAGGAAAGCTTTGATATGCCTGACTGATCGATATGGCCTCCATGCAAATTAATATGCGAGTTGTGATGTGACCCTCTTCGCTTTTTCCTCACCTCCCGGGCTGAACTCAGGTGTCTCCCTGGTCTTTTCCCATGCTCCTTTGCACATGCACTATAAGCTTTAAATCTACTTGAAAAGGAGGTACTGATTAATTAACAATGAAAAGTAAGAATTTAAAGTTTGAGATCAGTGTAGGCTGTTGTTGAAATTACTTGCTACTAAACTATACTAAGTTCCTGGATTAACAGCAATAACGGCCTGGTTGACATTACCTATTTGTTAAAACATTATGTGTAATAATTAATCACTATGAAGGCAGAAGTGTTTGGTTTAATCAATGCAATGCCATGTCTGGGTCAAAATTGCCTCATTAATTTGATAACAATGAGTGCAAATATTTTGCACACAATTGTTCTCTTCCAAAACCTAGTGCACTAGACACTATTTTAAGGCACCATAATCATACTCTGATGTAAAGGCTGTTTCAAAATGTACAAGTTTGGGGTCAGTAAGAAGAAATTAATATAGAAATTAATACTCAGCATAGATGCATTAAATTGTCCAGAAGTGACAATAAAGATATTTCTAATGTTACAAAATATTTCTATTTCAAATAAATGCTCATATTCATAAAAAAAAATGCTATCATGGTTTCAGCAAAAAATATTAAAAGTTTTCAACATTGATAATAACAAGAAATGTTTCTTGAGCATCAAATCAGCATTATAGAAGACTGGAGTAATGATGCTGAAATTTCAGCTTTGCATCACAGGAATAAATTACAATATATTTGTCAGGATTATGGACTAGTCTGTGTGTTTTTGCTCCTGTGACCCAGTTTCTTCCTCATGTTGATTGTGTTAATTTGATTCCAGGTGTGTCTCGTTCCTCCCCAATTATCCTGCCTTTAAAAGCCCTAGTCCTTTCAGTTCTTGTTTGGCGGGTCTACTTGTTGAATGTCTTTCTTGTTCTCGGGTGTCCTGTGGATTATTAAAGACTGTGTTATTCAAGTACTCCTCGTTCCCTCGTTCCTTGCTCCCCGAGTGAGTTGTGACAATTTTTTAATTGAAAACAGTTATTTTAAATTATAATAGTATTTCAGATTATTACTGTTTTTACTGTATTTTTGTATCAAATAAGTGCAGCCTTGGTTACCATAAGAGGCTTCTTTCAAAAACATTTTACTCACCCTGAACTTTTAATCAGTAGTGTACATTAGGATGACCATACGTGCCATTTTCCCCGGACGTGTCCTTGCCAGGATTTCTATATTGGCTAAAATATCTAGGTTTTGGCTTTGTTTGCGTGTGCAGACCGATCGGTGTATGACATCAAAATACCATACAGACGGTTCCTTATGCTTTCAAAATGCTCTCGAGGTACTTTGATGTCAAACACTGATCGATCTGAGCCGCGCTGCTTTTAAGTTGAACACACATCCTATGTACACATAATTGCATCGCTTTGACCGTAGATCCCACCTTCTCACATACCATGATTGGTCCATTATGTACAATGCCTGCATGTTATTGGTCAAACTACTTTTCGATCATTACCTTCAGCGCGCATGAAAACAGGAAAAAACAAAGCCAAAACAAATCCTGGTCCGGTGAAAATGGCACGTATGGTCACCCTAGCGTACATTCTAATAAACCTCTTTTTTTTCATAAAAAGAAGAAAACATCACATATATCCTTCTTAAGGCAACCTATGTGCAATATGCTTACATCAAAATGAAGTGTCAAGGCTCCTGTGCATTTTGCGTTGCCAGTGTAGAGTGTTTCAAATAAGTCTGAGGCTCCATTTCAGGTAGGATGTTTCCTTAAAAGGCAGCTGCCTATACAAACAAGACAATGTTTTGGAACTAATCCACCTCTTAATACTCTTGCAGAATATTCAAGGAATTACATCGGATGACACTGGCAATAATTCAATGCCTTAACATGTCACTATGGTCATTTGTTTAACAACAGCAGTGAATTCTGTGTCAGAACAATCAACAGATGCAAACATAAGACATCTTGAGAGAGCAATGAAGGCCTTTACCATTTAGTCTCTGCGACAGTGACCCATTTCTGCCTCAACTGTGTGGCACGCTGCCTCTCTTGACTGCCAGCGACTCAAAAGTCCTCCTGCCCACTCATGACTCACACAGGATGAGAGGAAGAGGAGGCAGAAGTCTGACAACCTCATTTTCAACCTCACCTGCTTTAAAGAGTTAGTAAGCTCCCTTTACACTGATGCGAAACCAAGTTCATGACTTCGTCTGTAGCGTCTCGGGTTGCGATTCGCACAGGGGAGTCTTACTCCAGATCAGTATTAAAGACACCCTCCACCAGGGAGCTCTGTTTTTGAAGGAGAATGTGTGACGAAACGAGCCCGCGGGCTTTAAACTCGGGGTATCAGGATGTGTGTGGACGCCGTGGGGTCTAATTTCTTAGCATTTCAGGGAAACAGTTGTCCAAGCACAATGTTAATGATGCAAAGTCGGGGTCATGTGGGTGTCACAGACACGCCAACAGCGCTGTACTCAGACGCATCTCGCAGAGATCCGAGGACAGGAGCACTAATAGGATTTCCAGCGCCTTCCGTTTAGCGTGAAGATTTTCTGTTTCGAGTGGGTGAGTGTGTGTGACACACAGAGTTGATTGTGAAAGGATTTTCTGTTGGTTCTGCTGACTTTGAACAACATTTAAATCAAATTGATGAAAATGCACTCCATTTCAAAAACTAGTCAGCTGTCTTTCTGTTTACTGGCTAGTGGCTACATTGGCAGCTACCGTTTAAGACAGCATTCTGAGCAAAATGGAACCTCATAAGTGACTGATGTGAAACGCTCTACATAAGTAGTGCCTATATATCTGTCTGAATGTTAAATATTTATTAGAGTATCTATCTATCTATCTATCTATCTATCTATCTATCTATCTATCTATCTATCTATCTATCTATCTATCTATCTATCTTTTTCACTGAGCTCATTACAGTGCATTATGGGATGGCCTTCACTGCAATGCTGCCATTAATATAGCATTAATATATTATGCTATATACATTAATATAGCAAAAAAAAATGCTGTTTATGTAGGTAACTCACAAACATTTGGAACAGAGTAATACTGTCAATTCAACTAAATCAATAAGATTTTTACCTTTTCTGAAGAGTTACTTTTCCATTGGAGTATGCCAAAGTGTTGCTATGCAGTTGCTAAGGTGTTCTTAGTTTTTATCATGTTGCGATGACATTGATAGGATGTTTGGGTGGTTGCTAGGGCATTGCTGTGCGGTTGCTAAGTTGTTCAGTGCAAGTCTATGGGATTTTATTTAGTTATTTTATTTGCATGCAAGCCTCATGATTTGAGGTGTCAGTCATGTCTGTAGAACTAACAATGCAAGTTATGCAAGGATTAGGAGTTTGTTCAAATCACTGATTATAATTACAAGGAATAAAAGGTAATAGCTTGTCTTAGCAAACATCATTAATTAAATTTCACCTTTCTGAAAGATTTCTTCAGTAATGTATTCTGGGATGTACACATTAGACCGTTATGAGCTTGAAAAACATCATTTTTAAGCATCATCAGATAGTAATAAATAACTTTCTTCCATCTATTCCATGTTCTTTTTGATAACAGACAGCAATTATTGAAACACCTCTGCATCATCTATAGCCCATATTTCATAAGCATTGTCTGCTTTATGAGAGCAGAGTGATGCTTAATAATTAAGCACTCATCTCAGTCATTTGTCAAAATGAGCATCTGCAGTCTGTCAGTAAAATGACTGGGACCTGCAGTGTCCTCCTTGTGTTCTCAGCATTGGGAAATGGGGCATTTCAAAGGTTCATCTCTTCAGACTGTGCAAACTCTTCCAAACTTACTACTGTCATTTCTCAGACACAGACTTGAAGCATCTCTGTCTTTCTGACTGTTATCGGCTGGTTGTGGTGAAGGATGGTGTAGATGTAGGAAAATGCTGCCCCTTAGAGGCCAATTCTAGAGATTGAAATGACTTCATCTGAGAAACTGCAATCAATCAAACTTTTAACCCTCTAAGATATTTTGTTTATTGGTGGAAGTTATAATAACACCCATTTATAAATTAAAACAGCTCCATTATCTACACACACACACACACACACAGGTTTGTTTTTGTGAAAAGTGGGGACTCTCCATAGGCGTAATGGTTTTTATACTGTACAGACCGTATATTCTATTGCCCTACACCAACCCTACCCCTAAACCTACCCCTCACAGGAGACTTTGTGCTATTTCAGATTTTCAATACACTCCATTCTGTGTGATTTATAAGCATTTTGAAAAGTGGGGACATGGGGTAATGTCCTGAAAAGTCACCTTCTCCTTGTAATACCTATGTCATACCTTTGTCATTATACAAATGTATGTCCTCATTTGTCACAAAAACGCGCGCACACACATTATTAATGTACTGTGTATATATATTTTTATATATATATTTTTACATATATACAATTTTTTCAATATACCTATGCGCTATACAAAGTCAAAACGAATCATTATATCCACAAAATATCACTATATCTTAAAATGAGGGCATATAATTTATATTTTTTGCAATTGCTTTGAAGCTATGTTAGAAAAACTGTATATAGCGGCATGTATTAAACTAAAAAAAAAGGAGGAATAAAAAGCACAAAGTTTAGGTAACACTTTATTTTCAGGACCAGTTCTCACTATTAACTAGTTGCTTATAAGCATGCATATTACTAGCATATTGGCTGTTTATTATTACTCATAAAGCACATATTAATGCCTTATTCTGCATGACCATATTTTAGATCCTTAATCCACCCCATACCTAAACTTAACAACTACCTTACTAACTATTAATAAGCAGCAAATTAGGAGTTTCCTGAAGCAAAAGCAGAAGTGATCTCTTGCGCGTATACGTCATTGTTTACACAGTGCACATTCATTGTAGGTACGGCGGCTAATCAAAATGGTACTTACTTGCGCTTATCCGGATTGTTCAAACCGACTTAAAACTAAAAGAGTACATTCTTTCACGCGAACTCATTCGGGAGTGGTGACTTTCCACGTACTCCCAACTTCTGAGCCTGCTCGCCTGAAGTTATGGTTGATTGCTCGCTCTTTGGCTGGATATCAACACACCCATTAACGTAAACTACGCCAGAGCGCGTACACACCTCACGCACCGGATGCTGTGCACGCGCTCAAGGAAGTTGGACATGGTGTATTAGAGGTTAAATATTATATAAATACTGTTTGGTTTCTCGCACAAGCCGATCGTTTCGTGTCTTAGGACATCAATGTGTCGTCACGAGCCGCAGGGTTTAATTTGGATTTGTCTGTGCATGTTTTTTTTAATCTCATAGATTTTGTTACCATTGCCATGCATTATACGACTGATAGATTGACACCGCGCTCAAGGAAGTTGGACATGGTGTATTAGAGGTTAAATATTATATAAATACTGTTTGGTTTCTCGCACAAGCCGATCGTTTCGTGTCTTAGGACATCAATGTGTCGTCACGAGCCGCAGGGTTTAATTTGGATTTGTCTGTGCATGTTTTTTTTAATCTCATAGATTTTGTTACCATTGCCATGCATTATACGACTGATAGATTGCAACAGCCGGACTTAAAAATCATAATTTGTGTTCTACTGAAGAAACAAAGTCACCTACATCTTGGATGCCCTGGGGGTAAGCAGATAAACATCAAATTTTCATTTTTGGGTGAACTATCCCTTTAACTCATTTATTTAAATTATTTAATTTTTCAACATTATTTGATCCTTTTGACTGTTTACACTGAAACTGGGATGGTAAACTGCACATGATGAAACCTTAAATGATATTTCAGGTTGTAAAATTAAAAACATGTGCTGGAAAACTGTTACAGAACATACCGGAATAGCTGAGGTTTCACTAATGTTCTCTTTCGACATCCATCACCATGTGCTGAAATTTCCCCCTGTGCATGTTGACAAATCCTCTCGAAATCATTGGATGTAGTTAAATGTGATACCAAGTCAGCAATTCACCAAATGCTTCAGAAAAGTATAGATTACAATGTGAGCATTGAATATATAAGAACTAAAAGCTTCTGTTTACGATTCTTGCAACCTTACAGCCACTTGAGATTCATGCAACCTTTAGATTTCAATTTACAAGTTTGAAAGGCAAAAATATGATGTAATTCAAGTAATTTTGGTCAGCATGAAGTGGACACATTGGACAATTTCACATTTCTTTCTTTCTGTTTCACTGTTTTAGCTCTAATGCAAAAAAATATAACTGTAATTGATTATATAGTAGGTGAGTATTTTTATATACACTCTTAAAAATAAAGGTGCTTCACGATGCCATAGAAGAACCTTTTTGTCTAAATGGTTCCATAAAGAACCTTTAACATCTGAAGAACCTTTCTGTCTCACAAAAGGTTCTTTGTGGTGAAAAAGGTTCTTCAGATTACAAAAATGCAAGAAAGAGATGGTTCTTTAAAGAACCTTTGACTGAATGGTTCTTTGTGGAACCAAAAATGGTTCTTCTATGGCATCGCTGTGAAGAACCTTCTGAAGCACCGTTATTTTTAAGAGTGTAGTAGTAGGTGTGTAGAATGGATACTATATTTTATATCTTTACTTTGCCACCCCATATAGAATGATGAAAAAATGTAGCACAAGATTGCCTCGTAAACTAACACAATGTATAGTAGTTTTATCACTATTCTTCGTCAGCATGAAAATGCATACAAAATAAACAGTCGACGTTTTTTACCTACAATGGCGCCGACGCTGATGGCTGCCTCCGTGGCGTGCTCTGCAGTTGTTTTTATGTTTTTGTTAGTTTGTCCTGTCTTTAGTTATATCCCTGCAATCAGTTTCACCAGAGACTAATTGCTGGACATTCGGAAGTACACACCACCCGATATTTCACCGGTTTTCGACTATTCTGATGTTTTGCTGGACATTGTTGTCGGGGGAGCTGTGGCGCTGATCAAGCGCTTCAGGACGCGCAGACGGGGGAAGCGAGCCGGCGCGCTCGTGAAGCTCAGACAGCGCGGATTCAGGACGCCGTTGCCTAGCATCCATCTGGCGAACCTCCGCTCTCTACCCAACAAAACGGACGAACTTCTTCTGCTCTCCCGGACAAATAAGGATTTTTCTAACTCTGCTGCTCTGTGTTTCACGGAAACCTGGCTGAAAGACGCCATTCCGGACAGCGCGTTGAGTCTGCCGGGTTTTCAGCTGTTCAGAGCAGATCGCGACGCAGAATCAACGGCGAAATCGCGCGGCGGCGGGACATGCTTTTACATCAATGAGAGGTGGTGTACAGATGTAACTGTGTTAAAGAAGATGTGCTGTTCAGATCTAGAAGTGCTCTTCATTAACTGCAAGTTTCGCTCGTTCATTCTCGTCAGTGTCTACATCCCTCCGCAAGCACACGTGGAGCTTCTGTCATGAAAACAAATTCCTCGTATGTGTAAACATACCTGGCAATAAAAACTCATTCTTCTTCTTCTTCTTCTTCTTCACCATTTAACTTCCACCATGAATTCTTAATTGATGCCTCTAATTTGAAGTTATTTGCTAGCAATGACATAGCAGTAGCATTCATTCATGCATAGTTAAAATGAAGTTAAAGTTATTGGCATAACTTGAAGGCAGAGTCAGACTATACGATGTTGTGGTCAGGATGCTTTCATCAGTTACTATTAAACAACCACATGACTCTAGCATGACACTATCATAAATGAGACTGACAAAAGCATAGACCTGTTTCAGCCCTCATCCAAACACCAGTCGGAAAGATTACATTAATGACTTCGAAACCAGGCCAAGTCAGTCCAAACAAAACAGACAGTCTATCTTTTGCTCAAATTGAGCACCATCAGGGGTCCAGACGCTCGGTCAAGCACGGCATTCATGAGGAAAAGATCATCCAGGTGTAAAAAACAGGTCTGTGAATCGTGGTGAGATACTGAGATGGGGGAGACATACACAGACATTCTCGGCTCTGATTTATCGTCTGGCTAGACTCGGTTTGAGCTAGTCTATTTGTTAATCTGGTTTTACATGCCCCATTTAATTGATGAACTGAAGTCAGAGAGTTTGATTTTTTTTTTTTTGGCCTTTTATTAATATGAAAATGGAGAAAGAACAGGAAATTTTGAAGACAAGAATGGAAAATGATGCAAACCAAGAAAATTATCCTCAAGGCATATTTAAAAGTTCAATATAAAACATGCATAAAAATTGAAATTAGTGTTTGTAATATAATGATCTTAAAAACTTTTTTTTTCTTTGGCTTTCAAGTCGTTGTGAGCTTGTGTCATTAATATGTGATCTGCCCTGTGCTTTTGTTTTATGTTTTGTTCAGCACTTTTTGTCAGCTGTGCTTGCTGTTTTTAAATGTGCTATATAACTTGAAACTATAGATAATTATTTTCAAACCCTTCTGAGAAAATTGGACTTCCAACTTTTGAATGTTAAAAATATCCCACAGACTTACATTTCATGGATGGACTCTAAAGTCTAATGATAATAATTATAATTTTTAAAAACAAATAAAAAAAAATTTTTTTTTTTATAAAAAAATTGTTTTTCTATTTTGTTTGTTTCCAGTTTGTTTGCTACTTTGACAGTCTTGGTCAAAAGAGCATTTGGCTTAGTCATGTGACTTACATTAGTCATGTGACAACAAGCAAACAGCACATTCCCCGACTGACACACACGAAAATATATCTTTGTATAGTTTATTTTATTTTAAAACAGATAAACAGAAAGCTTGATACATCATATGAGATGATACATAATTGAATATTAGGTAACATAATTGTTGGAACATGAACTAAAAAATTTCTAATGACAACCTACAGACTCTGCAACCACTTTTTAAAGACATTATTTGTGATAAACAGTGCCTTTCAATGCAGGCTGAATACAATTCACCAAGACAAATCATAAGTGCACTAGAGAGTTTCCAAGAGGTTTAATTGTATCTGTCGCATGTGGGTGTTTTTTGAACCAAAATCAACAGCGACAAACCCCTCAAAGTTTATGTACTATACATTTTATGAACAACAAAAAGAAAGAAAAAAACTATTGATTTTACCACGGGGAAAAGATCCATCTCGCATACGCCAAGGTAGAACTATTAGCAAACTAAAAGACATTTGTGAGTCAAAACACAGTTATAGCAAAGTATATTACACTGCACATGCTGAAGATTTGCATAATTATTTAAATGCATTATAATGTACCCTGAATCAATGTTCTCCAGATGAGTGATATAGTTTTTCGGCAAGAATAACAAACTCCAACTGTAACAAAAATGACATATTTGTCGCATACGTTGCGATAATGCTGTTGTGGCTCACTCCTCGTCAAATTTCGGACATTTATTTTGTACTACAATACAAAGTCATGTAGTTTGCAAATGCATTGCTTGGCTTATTGAACCTCTGCATTGTCTGTATTACAGGGAAACATGTCAGCTGGCTTTCTAAATCTAGCATATGTTTTTACTGGAGTTCTTCGCTTTTTTACCGAAAGAGAGTGTCTTGTCTGTTGCCAAAATCTAACAGCTTGTGACCCACGAAGTCGCCCTGTCCCAAACTACAAGTACTGCTCCCCTTTCTCTGGTGGAGAACTTTTAACATTTGCTCTGCAATTTAAAAGAAAAACAAAACATGTTTGAGTTACAAAGAAAACGGAAAGCAGATCCACGCTTTCAGATGTATTGCAATAAAACAGTTTGTAGGGTGTTTTCACGTATACTACAATTTACAAAGATGGTTTAAGGCATCACAAACAAAGAGGGTTCTAAAGTTTTGGGGGCCATGCACACAACAGATATGGGGTGACAGTTTTTCAAACAAGTCTATTGATCAGATGTTGGGGGGAAAAAAAGGCACATAGATTTTAAGTATATAGGGTGTAGAAGGGACATTTGTCCAATCATACAGACAAGTGTCCAAATTTGGATTCTAGGTGGGAGTGAGCGACACAGATACAGAGAGTGGAGCTCGGACAGTCCTCGAATAAAGGCAGGGAGGGTTGGTCAGTCAGGGAAACTAGTCTCACTCAACAACTCATCCCTGAATTAGAGAAGAGAAGAAGACAGTCAGAGAAGAACAGCATTAGAGGAACCTGGGATAGAGACAATTGACAAGAGACTCTTGGTGCCTTGGGTGTTAATACGTTATGTGGCACCACATAGACGTATGCTGTTTGTTAACATGGAAAAATGGATGATGGAAAAATGCATAGACTGCTTTTTTGATATGCCAACGACTTGAGATCTCAGAAGGAATATTTGAAAGGAAGATGAGTCTTGAGTTACATGTCATTTGCATGCACAGTGAAGTTTCCGTTAGTTAAGGAATGTTAACTTTTACCAGGTCCAAAAACTAACACCTCATTGGTTTTGGAGACAGGAGACAAAACTTTTACTGTCCACCAGTTCAAAACGATTTTTACTGGGGGGTTTTCCCCCTTCAAATGGCCCCATTATAGAAAATCTGAATTAACAAATTAATTTAGCGTTTGTGCATGTTATTCCAACATCTTATTTGCATACTAGTCCAACTTAACCAGTTCTATCCACCTTGTTTTAAACAGGCCCGGCCATTTGTAACTTAAAAGTGCAAGGCTTTTGGTGTCAAATTCCAATTTAAATTGCTTTGTCAGCATGAATGTAAACAATCCAATATTGCCAAAGCTTCAAATTGTCATTCACTTCTAGCTATTTTATCTGTACAAAAACAGTCTGTTATGCTGATTGATATTGCAAACTGGTGCAATTCTGTTATCATATGTATTTAGTCAAAATTGCAAGAAAACGTAAGAATTGCTAGATATAAAAAAAAGTCAGAATTGTAAGTTCATAACTTGCAATTCTGACATAATTTCTTGCATTTGCGGGTTTATATCATGCAACTCTGGGAAAAAGTCAGAATTGCGAGATATAAACACAATTGTGAGAAAAAAGTCAGAATTGTGAGATAAAAAGTCGCAATAACTATTTTATATTTTCTATTCAGTGGTGGAAACGGGCTTCCTTGTGAATCTGAATTCTCACACATTCAAAGAAAATATGCATGTTGCAATTTAAGGTGAATATGTGCTGGTAAAGTGCTGTGCCATGCATGTTTGCACTAACTTGTATTTGGACATTTAAAAAAAAAAAAATTTGATGAAATACATGCAGAAAAATATGCCTGTGTAAATCCATTTTTATGTAAAATCATCCCATAGAATTAAATGCAGCAATGTAAAAATGATTTTATAATGTATGGAACAAATAAGACTGGTTTACTGTTTCATAAATAAGGCCCACTGTCATTAATTTTTTGGGGGCAAACATACTTCCTTTCTATGCAAATGAGGTTAATTATAGAAAACACTGGATTTACAGATCTCACAGATTTAGCTAATGTTGAATGGATGTTATTTATTTATTTATTTTATGTTTAAATCAATATGTACATTTTCTAATGATAGTGGTCATTAGAATGCCCCCCTTCAGTGGACAGTGGAATTGTCGTAACTCCTGGTCTCCTCAATGTGGTGTCAGTGTGACCATGGCTGTCAGGAACACACACAGCTTGCAAACAGAGCTCCCACCATGCAGAACAGAGCAGTCAATCAGAACAGCCATGACACGTTTCTATCTATAGGCTATGTTCGGATTGAAATACTACTTGCTGAATCTGTGCTATATATACTGTGTATAATCCTTACTAATTAAAAAAAAAATTGTATGTACAACAGAATGCATTATACATTGTCACATGAATGGGTACTTTGCTTTTTTTTTTAAATCTAATTTTGATCAAAAAAGTATTTTGCTATTTGTGTCTGATTGAATAATGAGTCAAGAAATGTTAAAAATCCACTCAAGCTCATTGAATTGTGGGGTTTCCCAAATGTAGTAGGTAATCAATGTATTACATGCATTCTTTTCACAGTACACATGTTATATACTGCATATATCATAAGAGTAGTATGCTAGTCCAAACATAGCCGCTGTATCCCACATTGAATCCTTTTATTTATTTCTCTTTTGACTTTATTTGCCTTTTGGTTTGTTAAAAGTCAAAATAAAGATTGTGAAATCTTTTATATCGGTTAGACTTTGTACCCAGATTATATCTTGTGCTGTTATTTATTTATTTATTTATTTTTGGATTTACACGTACTCCCTGGCTGTAGAGGGTTGAGATTGCCGGTAGAACTGCTGTCCTCTGCTGTCCTTGTTAACGCAGGAGCAGCAGAGGAATGAGCCGCCCAGCATCACCAGGATGGCAGCCGCCCATCCGACAAAGAGGGCAGGGCCAAACTCATACCTGAAAGACAGAGAGGACCCGCCTTTGTTTAACAATTACAATATAATATAATCAGGTGATTCTCATGTTAAGGTAACATCTCTTTATCCTTATTTACAAAAATGTACTATATATATATATATATATATATATATAT
>NW_015505223.1:1631641-1655097 GCF_001515645.1 Sinocyclocheilus grahami
ATATATATATTAGGACTGTCAAGTGATTAACATTTTTAATCTATTTAATTATATGATGTGCTGATTAATTATTCTAATTAGTCACATATCAAATTTGGCTGAGAAATTACTTAACTACTAAATAAAACAAGCTGAACCAAGGTCAGCATTATTAGCAATAGCAACAGCCCTAAATTAGATTTTTTTTTATATATTTTATTCTAATTTATTGAGTAAATAAATTATAGTATTACCGTAAACCATTTTTGGCAGTCCAAAATGCATATTTAGGCAGCTTCAAAGTATATCAAATACATTTTATATATAGATGTAAATTTCAATAATAATTACAAAGAAACAGCAACTAACACATTAAATTAAAGTAGAAATACTGAAATTGTATTTTATTGTAAGAGGTATACAATAATCTGTTCTTTGTTTTATTCTTAGGAAAATAATTTTTGCCGTGTTGGCTAAAATAAAATAAAAAACATCTAAATATATTTCATTTATTTGATTATATATTAAATTATATGTATGCACTTATATAATGTATTTATAATTTATAAATAATTTATAAATAATGTATGTGTATATTTATATGTATTATACATATGTTTTATTTGACTTTTTAATGTAATTTTTTATATTTCATTTTAATAAATTTTTATTTTATTACCTGTTTTTACCAGTGACATTTGATAGGTTCATAATGAATGAGAATTATCTCTTTAACTGATAAAAAAAACCAAACAGTTTCCCTCATAATTTTAAAGGGGTCATATGATGTGATTTCAATTTTTCCTTTCTCTTTGGAGTGTTGCAAGCTCTTGGTGCATAAAGAAGATCTGTAAAGTTGCAAAGACTAAAGTCTCAAATCCAAAGAGATATTCTTTATAAAAGTTCAGAGTCAGCCACGCCTACCTAAAACGGCTCGTTCTAACACGCCCCCACATGTCTACTTCACTATGTGGGAAGATTTGCATAACGCCGCCCAAATGTTCACGCAAAGAAAGAAGGCGTAACATTTATTCTCGCTGTAGTATCGTTGACGCTGCAGCCATGTCGTGAAGATGCTGTGTGCTTCGTTGTGAAAGCAAAACTACTTTGTTTGGCCTTCCAAAAGAGGACGATGTCTGCTTCGTCATGCCTAGAGCTGATCTGTGCTGGTCGCTGAGACAATACAACAACCTTCACCGTGGACAAAGCGGAGTTCAGCCCGGGGTCATCACATGTGGTTGCCGCTCATTCGTCGGATCCGCCGGGCGCGCCATTCTCGACCCTGCCGCCTCAGCTCACTCTATCCCAGCCTCACTCTAAGCCGGGGCTTCCCCTCACGCTAGGCCGCTGTGTTTTTCGTTGTCAAAGTGAAACTACTTTGTTTGGTCTTCCAAAAGAGGACACGACTACAAATCAGTTGTATTTACAACACTGTTCACAGTCTGTAAGTACGTTTTCATTTAAAGGATTTGCCACTGATGATTCAAACACGAGTTTTGGGCAGTAGAGTAGCACTTGTTGTTTGTCATTTCTCTGATCACAAATGCAGACAGAGTTTTATGTTTACGCGGCGCGATGCAATGCAACGCAACGCGTAAAAAGACAGTATAAGTTATTTTAATCAGTAATTATGTCCCCACTGGATGCAACAAATGCCTCGTTTGTAATGGGTTTTAATGTTTTTGTCTCATCACTCCGGCCGGACACGGCATCAACAGTATGGTGAGGGGCGTAACATTTCCGTCTCACGCTTGAGGTATTCGGCCAATCACAACGCATTGGATAGCTAGCCAATCACAGCACACCTCGCTTTTTCAGACCGATGAGCTTTGTAAAAATCGACGCGTTTCAAAAAGGCGGGGCATAGAGGAGAAACAATAATGTACAGTGTGTGGAAAATAAAGTGTTTTTTTTACTTTAAACCGCATAAACACATTTCGTTACACCAAATACACAAAATAATGTTCTTTTTAGCAGCATCATATGACCCCTTTAAAATCTATTAATGGTCCTACCTGGCATTAATTGGCGTATTCGGGTCAAAGAAATGGTAGGAGACCTGTGTGGCGTACCAGGACACAGCCACCAGCGTACACAAACCTAGACATGATAGAAATCACAGTCTTAGCACTGTCATTGAGTACATCTCTGTTTGTTTACTTTCAACCTTTGCAGAAAGTGATAATGTGACCAGACTAGCCACTTCCTTTTTACTCCTGAATGTCAGATGGGTCAGAAGTGATATAGCATCCGAGGACCAAAACAGACCTCAAGAATGTGGAGGCTAATGGAGGAATGTCAATTTATTCTCCAAAACTAAATGATTTACTGGACTGAGGTATGTGTGACACTGACCTAGATAACACAATTTACTCATTCTTAGCACAGTAACACTTGTGTAGAGAGTAGTAATGACTTTGTTTATGTTTTCACTCCACGTTTCTTAGTAGGTTTACTGGTATGATCATCTCAAACCAATCCAGTGTATTACAAAAAGAAATGTTCATGTTTTTTATTAGAAAACACAATTTTACATATTCTCACCAAACGTGTTTAGCGTGGGGTTGGAGTCTCACCTGAGAGCAGGAACAGACTCCCACCAGAGATGGCGATCTTGCTCTTGGTGGATGGGTTGTTGTCACCCACCTTTGTGCATTTCATCCCGACCACACTCACAATGATAGCAATGAATCCCATCAGCACTGAGATCACCATCAGAGCTCGACACGTCTGAATGTGGACTGGAAAAAACACACATAAAAGCAGAGAGTTTAAGTGGGAACTCAAAATTAAGGAATATTCATTGTGAGTAATTCTGACCAAAAATTTCCCACACTGCAAATCATAGTCTTAATCCATTTTATATGTATGTATGCATATATATATATATATATATATATATATATATATATATATATATATACACAGATCCCGGATAAACACTGCAAAGAAATCTCACAGAAGGATTATACACACATAACCACCAGCACATTAAATACATATATATATATATACACACATATGTATATACATATATTTTTAAGACGTTTTTCATCTCATCAAGGCTGCATTTTTTTGATCAACAATACAGAAAAACACAGTAAAAATACAGTTTTGTATTTTAGTATACTTTAAAATGTAATTTATTCCTGTTATGCAAAGCTGAATTTTCATCAGCCATTACTTCAGTGTCACATAATCCTTCAGAATTCATTCTAATATGCTGATTTATTATCAGTGTTGGAAACAGACGTGCTGCTTAATACTTACAGCTTAAACTTACTTTTCAGAAGAATTTGTTTTATATTTTAAGTTGAATTTGTCCATTGTCCCTTTTTTTTGAAAATCATATTTCCCATTTTACAAAAACAGCATTCTTCCATCTTAGAAACATTGCCAAGCTGATGCAGAAAAGCTAGTTCATGCATTCATGACCTCTAGACTGGACTATTGCAATGCACTGCTAGGTGGTTGTTCTGCATCTTCAATAAACAAGCTACAGGTAGTCCAAAATGCAGCGGCTAGAGTCCTTAAAATATGATCATATTACCCCAATTTTACTGTCTCTACACTGGCTACCTATTAAGTTCCGTATCAGTTACAAAATATTATTACTTGCCTATAAGGCCCTTAATGGGTTAGCTCCTGCGTACCTAACTAGTCTTCTACCACGCTACAATCCATCACGCTCCCTAAGGTCACAAAACTCTGGACTTTTGGTAGTACCTAGGATAGCAAAGTCCACTAAAGGAGGTAGAGCTTTTTCGCATTTGGCTCCCAAACTCTGGAATAGCCTTCCTGATAACGTTCGGGGTTCAGACACACTCTCTCTGTTTAAATCTAGATTGAAGACACATCTCTTTGGCCAAGCATTCAAATAATGCATCTCATAATCTTGTACAGCAGTTATATCTGATCAAATGCACATTATTATTCTTTAGCTTGGGTTAAACAAATCAATTTTGCTTGGTTGGAACAGCAGCTACGCTAATTATGTCTCTATTTGTTTCTCTGTTTTTGCGTAACTAGGATTTACACAAGCTTCAGTCTGGATCCAGAACACCTGAGAAGAGATGATGCAACCCCTCAGAGGACCTCAGATGATGCCAACCCTGAAACAACATACAGAACTCCAGAGGCGGACAGTAGTGAAGTATTTTTTACTTTACCCAAGTACATTTAAAAAGTATCTGTAGTTTATCAGAGTGTTTTTCTTTGGAAAACTTTACTTCACTACATTCCAAAGCATAATGTCATACTTTTTACTGCACTTCATTTCATAAATAAAAGTTGTTGTTTGTTTCACCTTTAATACTTAAGAACATTAAAAATTTAGTACTTTCTTGTACTCAAGTAAATCTTTGAATTACTTTTACTTGAGTAAAAGTAAGAAAGATATAGATTTCTAATGTAATAAAAGTATTAAATTATATTTAATGTGAAACGTAGTGCAGTAAAAAGTACAATATTATGCTTTGGAATGTTGTGAAGTAAAGTTTTCTAAAGAAAAAAACTAAAGTACAGACATCTGAAAAGTACTTTTACAGCAGAGTAAAAATACCTCACTACTGTCCGCCTCTGGAACTACCAAACTTTGCTATAAGTTTGACTACATCATATAATAATTGCTGTTAATAGTGTTCATCGTCTGTTTGATTACGTCTTTAATTGATTTTTCCGTACATTTCTGCCATATGTACATAAACTGACAGTCACCACTGATAAGCTACCACTAAATATTGTAGAAACTTAATTTTCTGTAAAGTTGCATTGCAACGATTTGTATCGTAAAAAGTGCTATACAAATAAACTTGAATTGAATTGAATTTTTTATCACGTTTTATGCTTTAACCTAATTAAAGTAATTTATTACTTGTTTTCTATCATTTTTCTGCTTCTACATTTGACACACCAATTATTAGGGCCTGTAAACAGAACCCTCATACTGAAAATCATATGCTGAATTTTGTATTGTTTTGCAGTAAAAAAAAGAAAAAAGAATGTATATATACAGTATATATATATACATATATATATATATAACATATACAGTATATACATGCATGCATACAATATATTAATAATATATTAATTATTATTCATGTAGTTATATTTTATAATATATAAATGTCTTTAAATCAGTTTAAAGAAGAATTTGTTTTACATTTTATTTTAAGTTTCTTTTGTCTATTTTCTTTATTTTCTATGATTTTCTTCTCACTTGTTTTAAGCATAAACATTAAGTATTTTATTTCTTATTTTCTGCCTTTTTTGTTTCACCCCAAAGTCAAAAGAAATCAATTCTATTTTGATTAAAGATTACATAACGTCTCAATGCCCCCAAAATATTAATGCTTTTCTTGTCTATTTTGAGCATTGTTTGGTGGTGATCTCTAGCTGCTCCGCTACATTAATATTCCGCAGATAACCCACACGGTGTTCAGTTCATGCATAATGCTGTAGGAGTGACATTTTTACATGTTTCACACAGAGGGGATTACTGTGGCTTTCCTACAAAGGAGGGTTGTTTTTAATGCCTGTGTATCTGCTTTTGTGTGACAACTACATGCTAACATTCCAGTTCAGCATGGATAATGACTTCAACTTCAACTCAGAATCGCACAATAGAAGCAGACCACAAATCCTTCTGAACTGTCCATGCATTGTTATGCACATTTCCTCAAAAGAAGAGTTCAGATGACCATGCAATGGGAATCACCTTTGCAGACCTTTTATTTTCAGCAGAAGCTTTGGAAGTGCTGCATCAAACATGAATCGAAGTCATAGAATAAGTATAACAGCATCTCAAAGAAGTTAAGAACTGTGGAGAGATTATCAGACGACTTTTGATGTTTGATTTATGTGTGAAGAGGCCGCCTTTGAAGCAGGATTTTAGTGCTTTATAAGAGAGGTCTTATTTTCTGGTCTTTCATCCTTGTTTTGCTTCATTTCTTGATTTGTAAGAAGAGCATTTCGCGGAGTAACACTGTGATCTCAAGGTCTGGATGAAGGGTGGAGGGTCCTCCCACAATCCCTTGTCCAGTGCCAAGGTTGGCAGTGCCTGGCACGGACGAAAGGAAGGCAAGCGCATGCACAATGGCGGAGAACATGCTTCAAGAGAAGCTGCATGTGAGGCTCGGCCATTGTCTATTGTTTGCGCTTGTGGGCTGCTTCACACATCATTGAAAACATCTCTCAATGTGTTCCTCACACAAATCACTTATTTATGACGTCATAATCATTTTTGACGCCCGTGTTCGGTGTTCTTAGCCATGCAGATATAATATTTAGAACAAAGAACCAAAAGTGAGAAAGTCTAGTTCAATTTATTAGATAACCATTGTTTGCATAAATTTAATTTCCATTTTTTTATCATATTTTTCTGGCTGTCTGCTTGCATTATAGATCGTTCTTTCCGGGTGAATGTGTTTACTTTTCAAAATCAACCTTAACTAATAGGTTTAAATGGACCAACAGTGAAAACTGAGAGTCCGTTAATGTGTTTCATTAAAACCATTGACAGCAATAGAATATATTTCACTTACATTTAGATTTTTTATTGTTTTGATGATTTTTAAAATTTCTTTTCTTTCATTTAATTACAATTTTATATATGCATACATACTTATACATATATATATATATATATATAAATAATGAATGTTAAAACATATCAAAAATATATAAGTCATCTAAGTATACAAAATGTGTGTGTATATATACATATATAGTCAGACGATAGATAGGTAAGTTTTTATTTTATTTTATTTTTAAAACCTTCTTTTTTTACAGATTAAAACCCAGTTCAGTTGTTCCTTGTCTTTTTTTTTGTGCTCATGCTTTATACTTTAATTTTTAGATTGACACACCAAAACACTATCATTTTTGTCTGCATTGCATGCAGTATTTCTTTTGGGCACGTTGCATGCGAGTTTTCTAACTTTGAATTATTGTAGCTCAAGTGTGCTTCATAGAGATGTTGTTTTATCCTAAACACTGTGTTTAGTTGTCAGCACATAATAACAGTTATTCAAGAAAATTGAGACACTAGAACTTCTGCTGAAAAGGGCAAACAATGTAAGTTTGTGGGAGGCTGTCTGTACGTACAGAAGCCAGAACATTGCAGTCACTATCCAACCAGATGACCTAAGGCTGGGAGGAGGGGGGGCAGTGGAATCAGATGGTCCCGTCACCCTTTGTGGGCCGAGGGTTACAGATTCCACCATCAGTAGTACAGTACCGAGTGCAGCCTTTGTGCACGAGCGGCGGATGTCTGTGATAGAGATGCTATGAAAGCCAAATGATATTCCACAAAACCTAACAATAATTAAGCAGAAAATGGTTGTGAAAGTTCTTTAGATGAATGTTGTCTGTCCGGTCTTATGTGGAAAGTTGTTCTTTGATGAAGCAGTGGCCATGACACATAATACTTTAGACAACATTGCTGTGGTGTTTGCTTTGGCACTTCAACAAAGCCTACGGCAATTATGACTATGATTAATGGCACTCTTCAAAGTAATAAGATGTTCTTCAATAGTTCTTTGTAGCATTTTAGGTTCAGCAGAAAACATTCTCCTTATAAAGAACCATTTTGGGCTTCTTGAGGTGACTGTATGCTTCTTTGGAGATTAAAAAAGTTCTTGATGTTGCAGTATATTTGTAGATTCTCGGTTCTTCAGTTCGACAAATTGGTTTCAGGGTATTTTAAAGCACCAGTGGATGCTCTTTGTAGAACAAAGTTCTCAAATGACATCATGCTGTCAGAACATTTTACTTTATCAGTAAGTCAGATAAAATCTGCAACAACAAATGTAGTCATCTTAGATGTCGGCAAATGTTTGTTTGCATATAATCTCTTCTAAAGAGCGATGAAGACGACCTGTGTGTTGTGTGGGGATGTGCATTCTGAACATTTCTTTGGTGTTTGCTTAAACACTGGCCTTTTCTTCTCAACACAACTGCCATTCATCACTTCAAGACAATGCGCTGTTATTAAAGCAATGATGCAGAATATAAGATGGCAAACTGTTTTCTCTGAACCATGCCGCATTTATATTACATTTTCTGCTATTGTTGTTTTGAAAGTGTCTTATAACTCTTCAGAACCATTATGTTTTGTCACTGCCTGCAATGTTGTAATATTTAACCACAAATCACAAACAGATGTGGATGTGATGCTATTTGTCATGAAAAATAAAATGTAATCCTCCCAAGCGTGCAATCATCAGCCACCATTCATAATTGATTTTTAGAGACGTCTTCTTTCCGGGACCGTCCCAGAAATAGACAAGAAGTGACTGATTCTGATTAGACGTAAGAAGTCACCACAAAATTGACAATGACAGTGGCGCTAAATGTTGATTAATCGCCATGTAATTGCATTCCATGGCATTTCAACAGTCTGGTAGAGTCAGCGCCTCACTGAGGTTAGTGTCACATAAGACTTTCATTATAATATGTCAAAACGCACATATTTGAATTTGATCGATTAAACGAGTTGATTAAATCCATGTGCACACGGCAGCTTTGTTGATTGTGCTTTTCTGCCACCAACCTCTTTTAGCCAAAGAATCTTGATTTAATTATTTCATATAAAGGTTTTTAAATTTGTGTTATATATCAAGCTTCAACATGTTTAACATACTCTTAAAAATAAAGGTTGGCATCTATGGTTCCATGAAGAACATCCATGTGATTTTTCAATTGCACAAAAGGTTCTTTAGATTATTAAAATGTTCACTAATAAAAATGGTTTCTTTTAAGATCTGATCACTGAATGGTTCTTTGGGGAACCCAAATGGTTCTTCTGATTCTTTTTTGTCGAAATTAAACATAGTTATGTCATTCCAAACCTACATGACTGACAAAAGAATGTTTTTGTTCGTACATGGAGAGACATCTTTCAAAATGTTTATGTTCCACTTTCTTTACTCATAGAGGTTTGCAGTGACATATTGTTGAGTAAATGCTGGTAGAACTGTGAACTATCCCTTTTCTATGCATTAATAACCTTTTGATTAGTACTTACCATCCAGAGAGAGCAAGGAGTCAAAGATTTTGCACTGCACCTGGCCCGTGCTCTGAGATGCACAGGACATCCACAGGCCTTCATACAAGCCCACGGCCATAATGATGGCGTCCCCTGCGTATGAGGACTGCTTCCATTGGGGCAGCACCGTAGTGGAGATGATGCCAATCCATCCACCCAGAGCGAGAAAATAGCCCAGAAGCTGAAACCCAGAGTTGGCCATTATTGTCCTTTTTAAACTTTTGTTTTAGTGTAGAATTAGACTGAGTTCAGTGAAGTTCTCCAGCCACCTGCAATTCCCTTAAGAATGTGCAAAGAAATCCACTTCACTCAGAATGAATTGAACGAGTCGAGATGAGCAGTCAAAGTCTGTCTGATTCTCGCCAACTCTTTGGTCACTCGCTGTATCCTTTTGTAGCTCTCGTTCGCTTCAGTATCTCTCATTTGGAGGCTTCCTGTGAAATCCCTTGATTTTGTTTAAAACTGAGTCCCTCAAGTTTCCTCTCTGAAGGTACCCCACTTCTGGAGGCTCTGGAACCAGTGTTCGGGGGGCCCAGGGTTGCCGTCACAATGTGGTTGAGTGCTGCTTTACTGTCTTCATAGCTGTTCTTGTCACACACCAGTGCGTCTGGATGGTGCTCAGGAGGCAGAGCAGTGGGAATAAGGGGGAAAAAGGGACGGAGAATACTTCACAGACCAAAAAAAAAAAGCCTTGATGGAGTGAATACAATGGGGGGGTGGAGTCCCAGGCCTATGATTACTCTCTGATTGGTGGTTTAGTGAAGAGAAACGCCTCCTGAAAATAGTGCAGGAGGGACTAATTAAGCCCAGATGTTACTTGTGGAGTCAACCCGCAAAAGTGGGACGTGTGATACGCCACAAAGCCCTAATTGCATAAGATTCTCAAAGTGAGCAAGTGTCTTCAAATCTTCAGAGTCACATGTGGATTAAAGTTATTGCTCCTGTGTCAGAAATGTGGCATCTGTTGGGTGAAGTTGTTTTCCCCAGTTGAATGTGTTTCTGTATTGACCCTTGTGAAGCACTACAGAGACGCATAAATCAGCGTTTAAACTGTGCTTGTTTGAAAGGAAGTGTCACCCGCACACAAAAACTCTTGCTTCTGGTGGAGATTTAGGGGTTGGCCTGTGACAGCTCCGAGGATCTCCATGGGAACCCGCTCGGTTTAATCACCAAGCGAGGGAAACACACAGCAGGTCTTGCTGCATGGAATGGAGGCGCCTTTTGGGTCTGATCACGGTGCAGTTGAACAAATTCTGACAAAACTAGAAACTGAAAATTGATTTATTTTTGTGAAGAAAATGCTAGTGATTTGTCAATGCAGCCATGTCGCCATGACGCTTGGCACTGATATTGCTAAGGTCGTCCACACTGTAAAAAAACTATTGCATTTTATTTTCAGACACTATTACTTTGAATCTATATAAAAACACATTAGGACAACAGTATTCCACCAAATGTTTATTCCAACTACCCACGTTGTTCCAAAATGGTTCCAAAAAGAAACAATTTCTTATTGAACAATTTTGCTGATTTATTACAGGTTAGTATGGAAGCACATTCCATTGAATAAAAAAAAAAACGTAATTGCTACTTTTATCTCAAAATTCTGACTTTTTCTTGCAATTCTGACTTTACTCACATTTACGAGTTTATATCTCGCAGTTCTGACTTTTTCTCACAATTCAGACTTTTTTCTTGTGAGTTTATATCTCGCAATTCTGTATTTTTTCTCGCAATGTATTGTTTATTATTGAGTTTTGCAGGTTAAATGTTAAATGTGCAACCATATAAAACTACTAACCAAGTAGTAGTTTTCGGTTTGCAAGATTATTTCTCTTTCAAAAGCAAAAATTGCAGAGTAAAGTTTCTTGGTACTGATTGAAAATTAGCTGAACAAGTAATTTGTAGTTGCCTTGATAAGAATTTATTGACTAAGACATTATGCATTTAGTGAACAAACTATTGGTAAAGTAGTGTTGCTTAGGACAGTTATTTACAGTTTTAGTTGAGAGAACTAAAACATCTTAATGCATTATGTTGCACTGATTTATAATTTTGATTTTCTCAAAAAAAAATTTTTTCAGATTTCTGACTTGCCCAAGCCAAGTCTTGGATCAATATAAAAGCACACTTCTTCTCAACAGGTCACATGATTTGAGATATATTTCATGTCTGTAGCATAAATGGTGTGGGACGAGTTACGCACCAAAGTTTAATATTAATTCCAACAAATTCCTAACACTACATATGAGCAATAGCAATAGTAATGCTTGCCTTATCAAACACCACAACTAATAAAGTACATAGAGGAAAGAGAAAGAACACAATGCACTGTCCTACATATTTGGCAAGCATAGAGCTACAGCTACAAAAACAAAAACACCACAAAAATAATCACCAGACCTCAAACTGCAATCAACTTTTGGACCATTTTAAATTAGATAATTAATCTGGCGTCTAAGAACTTTTACACAAGGGCTGTGAGCAAGGACTTATGAAAAACAAGTCATTATTTCATTGACCTCAGAGAGGTGGGGCAGTTCTGTGTTTTCCAAAACGTCTCATTAGGTTTTTCTTTGAAGAATCATCTCGAAACAGGATTAGCCCCACGGTCCATCCCGACATGGAGTCAGGGGTCGAATACTCACTCGGGGGCCCATGGGATTTGTGTTATTACAAGGAGAGGGGTTAATTATCTAGATGCAAAAGAAATGAACTTTTTTTCCAGAGACCACAAGACTGGCCGATCCATTCCTTCTTTCCATTCATCCACAACCCCATTCCTCAATACAAGTCACACATATGCACAAAGATTAATTCATAATCCCATGCACCGATCACTCCAGGGTTGCTGTTTACATTTGAGTGGGTCTCGCTGAACTATGTAGCTCAGACGAACCCTTTTACAAACAGCTCATCAGCCCATCTCTCTGCATGGATTAAAATACCATGTAATCATGCTTGTATGCGCCTGCACAAAACCCACCAGGGGTAACAAGACAGATCCAACGTTCACTGCGGTCAACGTGGGAGATAAATAGACAGATAGAAAGAGTAAATTAACTTGAACCCGCATGCTTACTTCATATTGTATCAATGTGAATAATGTTATTTTAATTTGCATAGACTACGCATAGACTTTGCATAGACTAAGACAACCTGTTTCCCACATTGGAAATGGGCATTGTGGAAAAAGTAGCATTGTGTGTTATAGGGTATTGAAAAGAATCACACTCCTTTAAAATAATCACATTTTGTTGCTTTGCACCCTGAAATGAAGACGGATACATTTTTTGTTTTATTCATCTGTATGTACTCAGTGCAACTTATAACATCCATGTGAAAGACATAACAGCAACAGCAAAAATAAATAAATAAATCAAACAGAATCACTTAGTTGGAAAAAAGATCACCCCCCTCGTAAAAATGATTTGTAAACTCAGTCAGGTGTAGCTAATCACCTTCTCAAGGGCACACAAAACCATTTGACTTTCATCTGTGATCAGCTGTGCAACACCCGCTGACTGCCATTAAACAGCTTGGAATATCAAAGTCAGTTTTTAATATAACTCCGATTGGATTCATCTTAAAGAAGGAAGTCATATATGTATAGGATGGCTTGAGGGTGAGTAAATAATGGGCTAATTTTTTTTTTGGGTGAACTATTTAAGACACAATCAACACTGTATGGTATTGAGAGATTTTGTAAATTTAAAAAAATTGTAGCTGTAATTTCACTCAACATTTACATGCTAAGCTAAGCTAAAGGTAAAAAGCAGTATGGATACAGATGGAGGTAAAGGAGACAAAAAACAGTGAAGAAACTGAAGTGGATTGCAGTGAAAGTCCCCCTCCTTCACCGGCCCAAACTTCAGCGGCTTAGGAGCTCTCTGGGAAACTTTGACCATTGAAAAGACCATCTGGTCAAGTTCACTGCTGGTTAATTATGAGACATTCAAAGGTGTTTTTCACCTCTGTAGACAGCAGACTAAAAAAAAAAAAAAAGTTACTTGCAGTTCTGACAAAATGGAGGGAATAAATTAGAGAAGAGGTTTCATGTTATTCTGCAACAATACACATATAGAATGATGTGTTTGTTGCATTAAACTTGAAATGACAAACAAAGTACAATATTATGGTCAACTGCCAAACTAATGCATTGCCGAAATTTACACAGCTATCGGTTACAATATAGTGTCCAAATTAGCCATCACTTCTCAAAAAGTTAGTCAAACTTTAGCCTGTCCGATATGTTGGAAAATGTTAGTTCTTTGTAAGAACTGAAGAAATAAATGTGACATAGATACTCAAGTTACCCAGCATGCTTTGAGGCTGGGGCAAATTTGATCTGAATACCAACTAGGACTGTAAAAGCGTATTCAGAATGTAATGCAATGCATTTGATTGTTTCTATGTTTTTAAATGTGTCCCAAAACTAATTTTTAATAGGAAAAGCTGGAATACACTACACGACTTTTAAAATACAAACAGATTTTGAAACACTAGGCTTCATAAATGGTTACAGAGAAAAGGTGGGTGTCATATACTAAACAACTGAGAATTAAGTGATTCTGAATACAACGAACTCACACAGAAACATTCAACCTCATTGCTAGGAGATGCATGACAAATGAAAACAATGTGTTCTAAAATCAGCTCAAAATATCAAACATGTTTAATATCCTCTGACTGGATGGGAACATAGTCTGAATAAAACATTTTTTTTTTTTAATCATATTTCTGTGAAGTTTGTCAGCACTGGCTTCCCAAAATGTGCAGACTGGCTCTGACTTTCTGCAGCTAGTGTCAATGACTCCAGACTGTTAATCAGGGAAAAAATCTGTGCAAAAGTAGCAAAATTGTTGGCTATTCCAGCTTTAAGATGCTAAAAAACTAAATCACATGACTGTGTCTTCAACACAGAAAACTGGTTAATGAGGTTGATGAACTAAACAAATTAGGGTGTTATCAAATTGTAAAGTGTACTCAGCCGATGTTATGTACATGTTGTTAGAAGGGTGGGAATCTTGCGATGCAATCGAATTTGAAAATCTAATATTGAACACAGAGGAAAACGATATGGAATATCCTAGATGTGTTGAGCTGAAACAATACATTTGGGCACTGAGCTGTCAGTATATTTAGTCAACAGGACAAAAGTCCGTAGTGATCTGAAGTTGTCAGTTTGATTAAAAGTAGTAAAGTGGCCAAAATCAAAAGTGCTCCATGATGTTGAGGGCAAAAAAATGGGTAAATGGGAACGGCTGTACTGGAAACAATTGTCAATCAAGCTTTACCAGAGTTACTGAAAAGAGGAAAGAGAGTTTCGAGCCTGATCAAAGAGGCTGTCTCATGTGACAGCGCCTCTTCTCATCATCGTTCTGAAACTCATATGTGGCTGTATGACCCCATTCCAGATTTGTCGTCAACCTACGCCGAGCACGAAATCCGTCCTTGCATTAAAGAAAGTGGTCAGATCCTGTCCGTTTTTCTACTCCTCTTTTTCCAGGCCCTTACAACACTAAGCTGAGCTTAAAAGTCAGCTGACGCGATCAAAGATACCAAGTCATATTCCAGCTAACGAGACCCGAGTGTTCCCGATGCATGGAAGAGACCTCCCAGAGGACGGGAACCTGCGCCATGCACTCCGACATGGGAAAGGACCGACTTCTGTGGCCCGAGCCCTATTACCCATAATTGCTTTTTCCATTGTTGTCGCCCACTCTTCCTTCTTTTGCCTTTATTGTACGCATACAGCCAATGGAAGCCTCTTGTATTCATCAGACTCGGATAGAGGGATATTTTCTTACGTCCCCCTTCCATAATGTACATTTGGAGGGTTCATGTTGAGCGTGTTTCTCAAGACATCAGTGTGCACTCAATGGCAGCGACGTTTAGAAAGGAGCGTGAACAACAGGGGTCCCTCCTTTTTGACTATGCACTTATCTATGTCTGGATGGGCTCTTTGTTTCCCGTGGCCCCTGAATTGCCTCTTCCACCTGACCGACAGAAAAACATCAGGCTGGAGTGGTGCCTATAGAAAGTTCTGCTCGAGAGTCTCCACCTGGGCTGGAGGGAGGGAGACAGTAGCCAACATCAACATGCCCTCAAAGGGGTCCAAGCCTCAGGGCAGAGCAGCTGAGTTGGACACGGGGGCTTGAAAATGGGGGATTAGAAGGGGAATGTGTTGGGCTAATCCACCATTATGTGGCGGCCCTCAGGTCTTTAGTGACCTCAAAGAGTATAAGGGCATTCTGCCGCCCAGAGAAAAACAGAATACTGTCCGAGCAATATCTAATACGGTGGGAGAATTTCTTTTCTCCTTTATTTCTGCCTCTAACTCAGGACAAGTAATACTAGACCTTGCTTTGACCTGTTGTATCCATGACAACCCAACATCTTTATTTGACAGATCTACAACCAGAAAAGACCCAGAAGAAATTGCTGATTCCCTCCTTGACTCTCTTAATGGTTCCATTAACTCTTTGCCCACCATTGACGCAATTTTTCTGGCTTTGCATGTTTTGACTGTTATATGATAGGAGGCGCTATTACACATCTTTAGAAAGTGTACCGAATGTCTGTATCAAAACACGGCGAAGAAGAAGCAGAAAAAAATAATTTGTAAGCAGATGCATATGTACAATAACGGTATCATGACATATTAAACAACATATAAATCAAATCTGCCATTACCGAATGAAATGTCAACCCAGGAAGTTATAGGGCTGTGAAGCTTTGGGGGTGTTGATGGAAGCGATCTACTCCATCTATGTTTTGATCATCGTTCTGAATCAGATCCGGATGTTGACTTTGACAAAAATGCCATTTTCTCAGCTTTTTGTTGAAAATGTTACTTTTTTTCATGAAACTCACCCATATTCAAGTGTTGATATAGAAAACAAAGAATGCTAGAATAAAACAGGTTTTTTTTTAAAAGCACAGGCTCTGTTTTTCTTTTGAAAAACTGCATGTTCAGATATTCATTCCCCAAATATTCTGGGGGCCATCAAACATTTTGTGAAGATCAAAAATGCTGGAGCTGACTGGCAAAGTGTTAAGAACCTTTAACATCCATGGAAACTTTCAATTGCACAAAAGGTTCTTTACAGTGGAAAAAGGTTCTTTTGTTTCCTCAAACTAAGAAAATATGGTTATTCTCCTGTAAGAACTGCTCTTTGGTGAACCAAAATGCTTCCTCCATAGCATCTCTGTGAAACTCCCCTTTTAGAACCCTTGTTTTGCATGGAAAATCAGAGATAATATAGACCAAAGATTATTTAGACTATATAGACTGAACCTTTTTGCTTTATTTTGCAAATTAATTTCCAGCCAATTTCCGAATGCAATCTCAAAGACACCATGAAGTTATCTTCACCATTCTCTTGTAGCTCTGCACCTCCTACCATGTGAAGACAAGCCATTCCCTCCTCCAGCCAGTAAGGATGAGCTTCATGGTTCCCCCAAGCACAATCGCATTGATTTCGAGCCTGTCCCAGCCCGGCACCGGAATGATCCAAGTCTTAGGGGAAATAAGATGACAGTTCATTGCAGTAACCACTGAAGTCATCATTCAGCCATCCATCAAAATATACCAACAATGCCACCCTCTGTCTCTATTTACACAAGATTTGGTTAAGATTTAAATAACTTGGTTACAGTTTGATATGCATGGATACCACTGACATTCATTTACTCGGATGTTTTTATTTTCAGAACATGCATTGATTTCATTGCATTAGAGATTAGCTAATCGCTCGGGTAAATTCAACGTCAAGCAGGACATGGCAAAGATCTAACAAGTTAACTTTTAATATCATTTTCACTGATTCAAATAACTCCTTAAAGCTTACCAATGTGTTTAGATTCACTGCATTAACTGATTAACACTCTGACAGAAATATTAGTAAAGTGTTGTGATTATAATGAAAAGGATCAAATTCGTGTCGGTAACTTTTGTCCTGTTGCTCTAGCCTCATGGAAACTTTGGCTGATTCCATGTCAGGTCCTGTTAGCCTGCTGTTTTTCGGCCACCTTTTCAAGCTGTAGAGTTGGAATTAATTTTGTCAGGACTAGTCCTGCCGTGTCCGGCTAAATCCTGCCCTGGAAGAGAGACGTGCTGAGTCTGTCTCCGTGGAAACCACTAATGGATACTTTCAACCTCCTCTCTTTCATCTAATGTTTCTTCTGTGAATAGAGAGAAAACAAGAGAAACTGTGCCTATTTTGCCTCAACTGACACTTCTCTCAAAGGGCACATCATTGACTTCTCGGAATCGGCTGTGTTTCTTTCACTTTTACTCTTCTCTTTACAGGAAGGAGCAGTTCTCTGCAGATGACCTTATTATGAGACCTGGTTTTGACATTAAGTGCAGTGCCCTATATCTCACCTTACTGTAAAAATGTAAGATGCCACCACTGAACTAATCACCTTTTTTATTGAGTAAAATCCTGTGATTTCACTGACTCTGACAACATTGGCTGCTGATATCAAATGTGTATTTGCATGTGCTCTTTACATCTGAATCACATTTTGCATATTGTATATATGAAAATAGGTAACTGCAAAAACAAAAAAAAATATGTTCTTAACATAGTGTTCCTCGTTGTTAATTGTGCAAGGCAAAAAGTGTTTTATATAGACTTTGGTGTATAAGGCGCAATCATTAATAAACCTAATTTACATTGAAATTTCAATATTTAATTCAAATACAATTTTTGTTCATTTAGCACTTGGTAATATTAATTGTAGGTGGTTATCAAATAGGGATGGGTAATGACGGCTGACGAGTTATCTAAGTTGATTAGGTTTTGTTTTTTTCTTAAATATTAGTAGGTTTGATCTACTAATCAAACCTAACCTGTGTATGTATTTGTGTGTGTGTGTGTGTGTGTGTGTGTGTGTGTGTGTGTGTCTGTCTGTCTGTCTGTGTGTGTGTCTCAATCCGCCCCTTTCTTATAGTCAACCTTCTCTGTCTAATCAACAATTGATAAAACCTAGACCCGTCCTACTTTTTATGTTTTACACATTTTTATATGTGTATATACAGTATATATATACAGTATATTTGATACTGTACACTGGATCCATTTTTGAATGCAAGAATGTAAAACCTTCCTAAAAACACATCCAATCCCACCAGCTTAATTGTGCATATCTTCCAAAAGACCTGATTGTTTAGGCAACCTAATTGTAGTTGGTGCTAAAACATAAAATATATGTAGTACTGCACATCCGTGTTAGTGAATGAGACACAGGTTGTTTAGTGAATTCGCCCCTCTGTGTCCTGTAAAGCTCAGGGATGATTGCCATTATAAATGTCTGATAATGGAGTAAGACAAAAGATCTTGTATGGACACAACAGAGCATGTTTCATACCGCTTGGTACGGACCACGGATAACTTCTAAATGAAAGGCATATACATGTAATACTGTATTGTATGCCAGTCACAGTGTTAAGGCTTTGCTTTTCGTTTCTGTCCGAACAATAGCCAGCCACATACAACACAATCCCTGAAGCATACAATGTGGTCTGTGTCTCCCAGAGTTTGTATGACATGGCGGGCAGCCCCACACAAAGACAGCATACAGCGAAGACACATGCCCGAGAAAAGGACAGTAAATGCGCCATCAAACATGCAAACAAACTTCATGTGAGTTTCTCCATGAACATCTCTACACAAATAAATCATGTATTTTAGTGGAAAGTGCGTCACAATTTGAACTGGCTAACAACGATGCTAATTAACCCGGCCCTTATGCACACAAGTCAATGTCCTCATGTAAGGGGTCACATGGACATGTGTGGGGTGAGAAGATGAAAAAAGAAAACACGCAACACTACAAAAAGTGCTTCCAAAGCCATTACCATTGAACTCTGAATTATTTTGCATTTGCTTTACATCTCATCAGCTCAAACAAAAGACAATGGATGTGTGGTAACAGTAAAGGTCTGCACCAAGCATCCGAACACCAGCAATCACAACACTGTAAACTCCTAAGGTATGTAAAATCAGATATATTTCATAACATGCATGCATGAAGTCAGGAGTGTGTGCTCATTGCTAATGGCTTTTCGCCATTTTTTTAGGGTGGTTTCCCTTGGCGTCTTTAATCGCTGCCAACAAACCTACCAACAAGACCTTCTCCTCGAAGGATTAGAAGAACCCTGACGATGATGTACTGAAGTGGTATTTTGCTATTTAGTTCCTTTCCTTAAAGCATACAAAGTAGTGTATATTTTGTGTGCATACATTGCATACAGCTTCCAGTGACACATATACATACAATATAATTAAAGAATAAAAAAAATGTATAAAGATATAGATACGCTGCGACAGAATAAACATACAGATGTGCAAGGGCAAATGCAATCTGCTGAAGAGGTACTGATGTGTACAGGTAATATGAATAAATAGAAATATTGCTATATATATATATATATATATATATATATATATATATACATTTTCATTCACAAATTCCAAGAAAAAAATGCTGCTGCAATTAGTTATAGCATCTTAGAATTTGTTGAGATAATATATACCAAACTAAACTAAACTAACGTTAACTAAACTTTTAAATCAAACATGAACACTTACTGTTTTAAGTTGAAACAATGCATTATTTTTATTCTAATGTTGAATTTAAGTTGTGATAACTAGATGCAATTTTTTATTATTAATATGTATTGACAAAGAAACAGCAAGACAATGAATTTTGAAGTAGAAAGATTTACTCCAATAATAATTTTATTAACAACATTTTGTTGGTATTACCAACGCTATCTCACGACCAATTCGTACGTATTTTAAGAGGTGGCTAATTCGTACGACCTCACTCGTACTATTTTGTACGATTTGTCTAGACCCCAGTGACGGGTAGGTTTAGGGGCAGAATTAGGTGTAGGTTATTCGTACAAATTCATACGAATTGTGCAATTCGTAAAATATGTACGAATTGCCGTGAGATCGGGCTGGTATTACTTACTGACATCTAAAATTAAATTAAACCTTATTTTTGTTTTTATTTGTTTGTGGAACACCCTTGGTTAAAGTTAGAATATAAAAACTCTAGGGGTAATTGATACTGTGCTTAAATATTCTTTCCACCCAGTGTAACAGGCCCTTCGAGTAACATTTTGACTGTAAGAGTCATTGTCCCCATCAGTCCCTGGCATTCTGCTCATGGCTAGTTCTGCCCACTCCTTAGCAGTGGGAGGCACACAAGAAGAACTGTTTGTGCCACTAACAAGGGGAGGTAAAGACACACGAGGGGTCTCATTGCAGCTGCCACAGTTCACCTTTCACATTCACCTCCACTTTTCAACTGCCAGCACTCTCCAGGTGGACTATTCAATGCCTCTTTGCAAGCTGTGACCTAATATATAAGAGCAAACCCCATTAGAATGAATTGAAACAGTTGTTCTTATGCTGTAAAACTTTGTGCACTGTCCATTATATAAAGACTTTAGATGCAAATGATAAAATGTCAACAAATAGGTAAGTATTCTAAATATGTGCAAAAAAAACAAACAAGTGCATAGTATCCTAGAAAGTTTAGTCACCATTCGTTTAATGTGATTTGATGCATGCTATCGCTAATAGCAATTAATAATTTAGATGAAGTGACGTCCTCATTCTGGAAAGCATACAAGACAATAATGTGGATATGAGTCAAGGTCATCAATATTTTTAGCCTTTTCCCAAAGAGAAAGACTGTAAATTTGAAATGTTAAAAGCTACATGCTAAAAGGTAGGCTACTTGTGTCAGCTTTGAAGAGTACACTAGCACATGGATGACCTCAAATCTACCAGATGCTAAAGATTTGACTCCAACACCATGATCGACTCAATACAGTATCGCTTAATAGCTGTTTAAAGTGGTCTTGGTGGTTGTTTTTGCAGCAGGTGTCATTTTAACTTTATGGCAGCAATGTTAACCCTAGACTGCAGTGACCAGCAAGGACATGGTGTAACAGCGTATCATTTCCTCAAAAGATTATGATTAAACCACCAAAACAATGGGGTTTGGTTCGCTAGCCAATTTCTTACCACAAAATTTGGATATTGTTTACTGCTAAACAGCCATTTCTAAATACGTGCAAAAAAAACAAACAAGTGCATAGTATCCTAGAAAGTTTAGTCACCATTCGTTTAATGTGATTTGATGCATGCTATCGCTAATAGCAATTAATAATTTAGATGAAGTGACGTCCTCATTCTGGAAAGCATACAAGACAATAATGTGGATATGAGTCAAGGTCATCAATATTTTTAGCCTTTTCCCAAAGAGAAAGACTGTAAATTTGAAATGTTAAAAGCTACATGCTAAAAGGTAGGCTACTTGTGTCAGCTTTGAAGAGTACACTAGCACATGGATGACCTCAAATCTACCAGATGCTAAAGATTTGACTCCAACACCATGATCGACTCAATACAGTATCGCTTAATAGCTGTTTAAAGTGGTCTTGGTGGTTGTTTTTGCAGCAGGTGTCATTTTAACTTTATGGCAGCAATGTTATTCATTTAGACTTTGTTAGATATAAAAGTTGTCTTTTTTAATGAATGGATTGTCTAATAATGTATATTAATAATAATGCATGATTACTGCACAGAGGGAATCTGATGTCCTTCCAAAAAGGTGTTTATTTTAATTTTTTCAGTCAGTTAATAAAAGGACTCAGAACTATCTATGTGCAGCAGTAAATGACTTTGTCAAGCAGATGGAAGAGGTACTTTAAGAAGTAATTGTAAGTGTCCTAAAGATAGCTTTGAATATAATCGCCAATGCAGTTGTCCAGAAAATTGTATTGGGTGGACCAGGCATGAAGTAGAACAAATAAAATACTTAAAATAGAGTAAAAAGTGAGGGAATAACCATTGTGCCATTTCAGAATGACTAGTTTATATAAAAAAACACCTCAAACAACTACAAAAAGGTGGTGTTGGGAACAAAGTAAACGGATGCTCAGCACCATGCTTCCACCTAGTGCAGTGTTACGGTAGTGCATGGACTCAATCCCTTGCTAAGTCACTTTAATATTCTATGTAGAAAACAGAATGTATGGATAAGTAAACCAGCAATTGTATTTATTTTATTTTTTTTGGTAAATAAAAAATGCTTAGTGGTGTATGCTGCTCTACTTGGGCTTTAGACATGAATGATACATCAAATGTTGTATGGTTTGTTGAGAATAGGAGTGTTTTTAGTTTTCTGACTTACCTTTTTTGCCTGGTAGACCCTTACCAAAAAGTAGTATACTTCAAGTTTATTTTATTAAGATTTATTTTATTTTTTTTGGTAAATAAAAAATGCTTAGTGGTGTATGCTGCTCTACTTGGGCTTTAGACATGAATGATACATCAAATGTTGTATGGTTTGTTGAGAATAGGAGTGTTTTTAGTTTTCTGACTTACCTTTTTTGCCTGGTAGACCCTTACCAAAAAGTAGTATACTTCAAGTTTATTTTATTAAGTATACTTAAGTAAAGTTCAAGTATATTTAAGTATACTTTAAGTATAACAGTAGTAAACTTTAAGTACACAACTAGTTTACAACAATATTTTTAGCTTGTACCGCAACTATACTAAAAGTGAACTTATATGAATACTGGTAGTTTTCTCATTAAATACTTGTAGTAGCATTTTTACTACACTTTGAAGTATAGTCTCAGTAACCTACTAGTAAAGTTAACTTAAAGAAAACTTACGAGTATACTTGCAGTATAAAACTACTTGCAGTATAAAACTACTACTAAAGTAGTTTTATACTGCAAGTATACTCGTAAGTTTTCTTTAAGTTAACTTTACATCACACTTTAAGTATACTACTATGTCCCTATTTAGTTATTAATTTGTATATATTTTGTTATATGAATATCTGAACATACAAAACACCAAAAGAAAGAACAGGGTATCTGCTTGTAAACAAAAACATTTTATTCTAGCTTCATGCATTCTTTTTTTTAAATACTTGAATGTGGGTAAGTTTAATAAATAATATAAAAAATAAAATAAACAACATTCTGAACAAAAAGCTGAGAAAAAGACTATGAATTGGATTCAGAATGATAATCAAAACGTAGATAAGTGTCGATCAACACCCCAAAGCTTGACAGTCATTATTACCTCTTCCTTGGTCGACATTACATCAACTTTGCACAGTTTTGATGCTGTTTTATGTCTGATGATCGTGTTTGATTACATGTGGAAGCATCTGTTGTTTCGGTTTCTTCTTCATGCATTCTTTTTTTTTAAATACTTGAATGTGGGTAAGTTTAATAAATAATATAAAAAATAAAATAAACAACATTCTGAAGAAAAAGCTGAGAAAAAGACTATGAATTGGATTCAGAATGATAATCAAAACGTAGATAAGTGTCGATCAATACCCCAAAGCTTGACAGTCATTATTACCTCTTCATTGG
>NW_015505223.1:1655107-1658814 GCF_001515645.1 Sinocyclocheilus grahami
GCATCTGTTGTTTCGGTTTCTTCTTCACTTGTGTTTTTTGGAAATTCTGTACAGAAGATTTGTACTAGCGCCCCCTACATTATAACAATGAAAACACAGATTCTAGGAGCACAAGTATACAGTAGCTCAAATATATTTAGACTTTTTCTAAGTATAAGTCAAGTACACTTAAATGTCATTTTAAGTATATTTCTGAGAAGTACATAAAGCCCATTTCTGAGAAGTACATAAAAAGTAGACTAAAAGTATACTTTCCTATGTTTTAGTTTAAAAGAAGTATACTAATAGCACACTTGAATAAACTTCTTTTTCGTAAGGGAGATGATGAAATTGGTGGGGAAAAAATTCAATGAATTACATTTAAGAGGGAAATGAGCCATATAATGAATCTTTTGAACATCATGGCCACATCCCACAACATCTCGGCATCATGTCTGTGAGTTTTGCATGACTCAATAAAAATGTACAGCATTGTTATAATTTAAAAACATGTCGCTTTTATTCAGTTATTGTGGGAATGCAAAGTGGCAAATGTAATCTCTGAAAGCTGCCATAGTCTTTCAAGCAGCACAAAATGTTACAACTGTATTTCAGTTCCTGAGACAAGAATAGAAATAGTTACAATTTAGGCAAAAGAGAAAATACAACAGTCAACTTGATTGTCAAGTCTGCAATCTCCTGTGATACGGCTTCAAATTCATGAGTCTTTAAAAAAAATGTACAAAAACACAGATCCATCAGCACTCCTCCATCACCAATTTTAAAAAAAGAATAAAACTCATAACTCATAACTCATCATTGTGTTTTTCAGCTGTAGAGGCTTTAGGTTCTGTGGTCTTTGGCTTTGTTTTCTTGTCATCTGCAGTATTTTGAACAGTTGTTTTGCCTGTTTTCTTCGTTTTGTCTGATGTTACAGGTTTTGTCTTGTTAGCTGTTTTTGATTTCTTTTTCTCTGCTGTTGTGCTTTTTGTTTTGTCTGACTCTTTGCTCTTTGTTTTCTCTGCTTTAGCTTTTGTTTGGGTTTCTTTTTTTGCTGGCTTTTTTGCTGTTTTTGTCTTTGGTTTTTCACTTTTCTTCACCACTTTGCTGTCAGTTTTGTTATCCTCTGTAGCTTTGGTAGGTTGTTCTGCAGATGTGCTTGCCTTTACTGTGTCTTTTTCGATTGTTTTAGCAGAAACGGTTCCTTCAGGTTCAGAGGGTTTCGCTACACTGTCCATTCCTGTTTTCTGGACATCAGCTTCAAGTGGGCTGGAAAGCTTTTTCAGAAGTTCTTCAGCCTGTAAACGCTCCTGTGGACACAACCAAATGCAACACGGTTAGACAAAGAGGGAACCTTTAACAACTACAACTTAAGAGAAAACCGATCTGTGTTATATTAGTGTTATTTATATACTATTATAGTATTTTTTTAAATACTTGGAATTGGCTTTTATTTTTATATTTTCAGTTTTTATTTAAATCTTAGTTTTGAGTTTTAGTAATTTTGTTATCTGCCTTTGTCATTTTTATTAGTTTTAATATTATTCATTTCGTTTTAGTCATTTTTGTACTTTTTCAGTTTGTTGCAAAGGCCACAATTCTAATTTTGTTTGTTTTTTATTCAATATTTTTATTTAATTTGATTTGATTTCAGTTTTCATTTAAATTTTAGCTTTATAAGTTCTAGTAATTTATTAATAATTTTTTTGTAGAATAGAAATATTCCTTGAATCTTAAGGTGCTTCATGGATAACGAATCTTTAACTGTTACTGTTCAAAAGTTTTGGTCAGTAAGATTTTTTTAGGTAATTAATACTTCTATTCATCAGGGGCACGTTCAATTGATTTAAAGTGACAGTAAAGAGATTTACTGTATAATGTTACAACACATTTCTATTTCAAATAAATGCTGTTCTTTTGTACTTTCTATTCAGGATTCAAGAATCCTAAAAAAAAATGAAGCAGCACATCTGTTTTCAACATTGATAATAATCAGAATTGTTTCTTGAGCAGCAAATCAGCATATTAGAATGATTTCTGAAGAATCATGTGACACTGAAGACTGGAGTAATGATGCTGAAAATGCAGCTTTGCATCACAGAATGCAGAAAACTTTTATTTTATATTAATGTAACAATATTACTGTTTTTACTGTATTTTTTATTAAATAAATGCAGACTTGTTGAGCATAAGAGGATTTTAAACAGTAGTTCATCTACCAAGCTCAACACAAATAGAAACTAAACAAGTGACAAAGTGTTGCATGTTCCTTTAACTGGCTAGAACATGGTGCAAATATTAGGTGTGGGATTTCATTGATTTCAAGAGGATTTTTTTTAAACCCTTTAGTAAAGTAGGTCTCACCTGCAGAGCTTTGAGAACCATAATATCCTGAAACATCTCACTCGCCGAATGAGGGGAGGGTGTTGCTTTAAAAGCATCTTGAATAGCTGCTGCCTGCGAGATTTAGGTAATAGAAAAGAGAAATATTTAGTTGACTGCAGAAAATACAAAAATACCTTTTTGTCTACTCTTCTGGGAAGCAGAAGGAAAATGTGAAACGTACAGTGGAGAGGCGATGAAGCTCCTGACACTCGTCGGACGTGATTACGTCATCCAGGACGACCCGCTGTGAACCATTCAGGGCTGAGGATGTCAGGGTTTCCGTAATGTTGTCAAACGGGAGTTTGTCGGCAGTTTCTGGAGGAGGGCCTGGATTGATATCTGAAAAAGCACCAGTTGCAGGACTAGGTCATGTAACTTGCTTATCCCTTCACATACGTTGAATTTTATTTGAAGTCTTACCGTCTTTCACCATCTTGTCCAGGTCTGATGATTCTTTACTTTTCTCTACTACAAGTGTCTCGATCTCTTTCATCAGGTTACTGATCTCCTCTGTAATCCTCGCGGCTGTTTCTTTGTCCGCCCTGCGTGCATAGAGGAAACCAACATCAGGTCAACTTTCGTGTTAATATATTAGATGCAACAACAAAGGTATACTTACTTTTGTTTGTCTCTTAGTTTCTTGGGTATGATATCCTCAGGGGTCCATGTGTCCTGAGACAGAATGAGATAAAGATTTTATTATAACTTATAATTGAACATAAATAAATATGGGAATCATATAGCACTGAGCACATGTTAATACACTTACTGGATCAACAAAAGTTTTACCAAACATCTCATAGCCAAAGTAAAGAAGCTCTTTTTCCAGCAAAGACCTCTTAATGTGCTGCTTAACAACCTGCAACAAGAAAAAAAGCACCATGTGTTTCCACTGAAAATAAATTAAGAATGTTTTTATTAACTGATATTACAAATAAATGTGCTGTAGATCAAAAGCGTGCTTGTGCATCAGTGGCACATGCGGACAGCACCTCTCTGGCTGTAATGTTGACGGCTTTTTCGTCTCCCAGCACAGCTGAGTAGTACGCCAGGTTCTGAGCCATGACCGCATCCTCAGGGTGGAAGAGCAGGTATGTTTTAGCACACTCAATAGCCTGCTCGTATTTCTCACCTGGGAGAGAAACAGATTAAAGCTTTAAAAATGAACTCAGACATGAATAAAACATGATGCATTTAAAACATTCTGCAGTACACAAAAATTTTACTTTATTGGTAACACCCCAATATATCTAATTGCTGTGCAAACGTTGATGTACTTAAATATTCACTACAAAAACATACATATGTATATATATATATATATATATATATATATATATATA
>NW_015505223.1:1659240-1677634 GCF_001515645.1 Sinocyclocheilus grahami
TATATATACACAAATACAACAATAATAAATATATATATATACTCACATATAATGCATTTTTGATTAATGCTAATTCTGGCCATGTTATTTTAGCATTATTTATATACTACTAGAATATTTATTAATATTTTGAATTTACTTTTTATATTCATATTTAGTATTTTTCAGTGTTATTAATTTTGGACTTTCAGTACTTCAACTTGTTTTCGTTAGTTGCAAAGGCACTTTAATTTCATTTTTTTTTCTAATGAAAAGTTTTTAAATGTATGCTTTTTTATCTAATATTTTATTTTATTGTAGATTTATTTCAATTACTGAAACCAGGGTTATTATAGTTAACTAAAATGAAAACCATAACAAAACATTTTCATTATTTGAAATAAAATAAACATTAACTGAAATAATATAAAAAGCTTAAACTTATTTTGTTTATGCTTTTCTATCTAATATTTTATTTTATTGCAGATTTATTTCAGTCACTGAAACCAGGGTTGTTAAAGTTAACTAAAACTAAAACCCTTAAAAAAAATAAAATTTTCGTTATTTGAAATAAAATAAACGTTAAAAAAAAAGTTTCAACATTTCTTATTTTAATTTACTTTAATTTGACATACTAAAATAACTAAAAATATATAGACAGCAATAAAACAATATTGGTTTTGGTTCTGTCAGGACCACTATCGTCAAAATGATAGATTGTGAAAGTTTGGTTTGGCGGTATGGTTCTGTTCTGGGCAAAAAACTCCCTGCCCATCCATGCAGCCTGTCATGAATGAGCAGGGAGAGCAGCAATAATAACCCCCCTAGGGTTAACAGAACAGAACAAGGCAGATATCATTAATGTACTTAATGATATTTAAGTGTAACACTTTATTCAAGATAAAGGAGTATGATTAGCAAGGAATATCAGAAAGCCAAGTCCTGACTGTGGCGAAAGGAGGAGCTGGGGATGGAGGAGGGTAATTTGCTCCGGAGCAAGCTGAAAAGCTGCTGAATAATACTGAATAGAGCTTATATAGGAATGCCGCAATAGGTGTCGTATTCCTATAGGTAGAATCAGCTGATGCAAGCTTGACTCACGTGACCTTCCAGAACTAACACTAACTCTTAATTTTTAGTTAACAATAGCAAAACAGAAATCTGGTACTGAATATGCTTCTGCTGACGATGAGTGTATCGTACTGTTATAGTATGAGAACTGAAGGTAGTTAAAGTGCGATGGGAGGAAATCTTCAAAAGGCTTCTCTCTTCCAGCGGTGGATGCCAGATCCACAGCGCAGTTCTGTTTGCAGTTCAGAACGTGAAGGTAATGATCTGTGATCAAAGCAAACATAGACATGAATCCCTCAAAAAAAAAACATATTTATAAAACATTTAGTGTAACAGAACTACATACAAGAAAAAGAGAAATCAAACGAGACATCAAACACCATGAGATTTTAAAATGACATCAAATTAAATCAAAGAGAATCTGGTGTTGTTAAATCAAAAGCATCAGAATACCACGTGCCTGTCATAGATTGAAAGAGATCGGCGTTATACTCCATGTACTTGTAACCATCATAATCGAACGCTCCCTCGCAAAGAACCCTGCATTCTTCATAAGCGGTGAAATATTCTTCAACAGCGGCTTCAAAGTGCTCGATGGCTGGGGCAAAATCTTCTGCACTGTAATGAATCTTGCCCTCTAAAAATTCAGCCTGGAAATCAGCAATTACAGGTACAGTCAACTATAAACATTTTATAAGGCAGTAAGATCATATGGATAAAATCTAGACATATTCAGATTAACAAACATTGCTCGTACCATGTGCAGTCTCTCCTCCAGGTCCTTGAAATCTGTCTCTTGCACCCCAGCCATCATCATGTAGTACTCTAAATTCTGTTTCATCTCTACGTGGTCAGGGTTTGCCAAGAAAAATGTGTTTGCTGCTGCCACTGCCTTGTCAAGCTTGTTTATCTGTAAGTACAAAGAAAACAAAGAAATATTGGTTAGAAAACACTCATGCTTTCCAAGTTATACTTTAGAGACAGAATTGTTCCTAGAATATATAGCTAAACTTCAAAATAAATAAATACATACATAATCATATTAAAAGTCATATGCAAGACATAAGCAGCACGACTGTTTTCAACATTAGTAATTTTTTGAGCACCAAATCAGCATATTAGAATGATATCTGAAGGATCACGTGACACTGAAGACTGGAGTAATGATGCTGAAAATTCAGCTTTGCATCACAGAAATAAAATATATTAAAATATAAAATTAATATTACACATTATTTCTGTTTTACTGTATTTTTGATCAAATAAATGCCTTGGTGAGCATAAAAGACTTAAAAAAAACATTTTTAAAAAATCGTTTTTTATATATATTTTAATGATATATTAAATCAGGGGTGTCAAACTCAGTTCCTGGAAGGCCACAGCCCTGCGCAGTTTAGATGCAACCCTAATTAAACACACATGATCCAGCTAATCAAGTCATAAAGGCTTATTTAAAAACTACAAGGTATGTGTGTTGGAGCAGGGTTGGAACTAAACTATGCAGGGCTGCGGCCCTCCAGGAACTGTATTAAATCAATGACTATCATTAAAGTAGTGCTGTTGTCACTGAAGCAATCCTTGAAATTTGTGATGACTTTGGTGTTCATACTTGTTGATACTATAGTTTTTTAATGCAACAATGATTTTCATTTCATTAGGCCTAGTGGTCTGAGGCTCATGCCCCCGACTGTATATCTAATTTAAACCATCATACCACAAGGCAGTGGTATGTTAAAGCCCCTGAGCAGTTCTAAAACTCTGCAAGGCTCCACCTAAAGACGTGGCACAGTGATGTGAGTTTGGGGGGGTTGGGGAAACGTGGAAGAGCTTCTTAAACGGTTAACCATTCAGTGACAAATGCATAAATGTTGTGTACAAAATCTGATCAAATGTACCTGATGCACATTTATGCATCGATAGAATGTATTTGATAACTCGATATTCTTTGTTTACAAACAGCTTTGTGCTAATGAGATGCACTGATTTTATCCCCAGTCCTGTTTACTTTTTTTAATGCATTTGCGTTTTCATAGAAAAAGTTGTGCATGCATTTTTGCTGGCCTCTTCTTTACCTTAAAGTAAGCCACTTGCAGGTAATTGTAAGGCGTCCTCTTCTTGAACTCCAGCTCGATAGTCTCACTAACTTTATGGAGTGTCGGTGGTCCCAGTTTCTCGCTTTCACATGCATTCACACAATCGGCCCGTTTGAGAATCCTATGGAAAAACGCTAAATCCTCCACGGCCCCGGTTCCTGGGATCGGGACACCCACACCTGAGAAAGGGTCCCCGAAAGCGGTGTGATTCGCGCAGGATAAGCGGCAGTGCGTCTGGATTTTACGCAGCGCTGCTTTATTCCGCAAAGCTCTTTCCATGTTCAAGATCACAGCCAGCCAGTCCTGCTTATAATACGCCTCCACCGCGTTATCAAAAAGCAGATCGTACGGCTCAAATATTCCATTGGTTTGAGTGTCACACAAGGTGAAATGGGCAGTGGAGAGGACTGATATCAAGGACAGTGAGGTCCACATCTCGGAGCCTGTAGGCCTGTCTGTGAGGTAGAACTTGGTTTTGGAGAATCCCAGAAAGTCTTTGGAGAGGGTGGAGCTCCAGGACTGTGCGAAAGCCTGGCCTGTGCACAATAGTGACCGCCCTGTGTAAGAGCTGAGGAATTTAGGGCGACTGTGTGATTCTGGGTCTAGTCACGGATTTAAAAGGTTTGAGTGACGCATTTTCAACAAAAAATAAAATATGTATACTGTACTTTACACTTTTAGTTGAAAATGCATAAATTATACAGTATCCATAAAGTATATAGAGTAGGCCTACAGAAACAGTGAGAATTGAGTTGGCAATTTATGTTTTGCTCTTTTGATTTAGTAGCTACTCGGAATGTAGTGTCTATTTCTATTTTTATATTCGGGAACACTTTGCAATAAGGTTCATAAGTTAACTAGTTAACATGAACTAAGCATGAACAGCATTTATTCATCTTGGTTAATGTTAAATTCAAACTTTTACTAATGCATTATTAAAATCAAAAGTTGTGCTTGTTAACATTAGTTAATGCACTGTGAATTAACATGAACTAACAATAAGCAACTGTATCTTCATTAACTAACATTAACCAAGAGAATAAATACCGTAGCATGTACTGTTCATGTTAGTTAATACATTAACATTAACTAATGGAGCCTTATTGTAAAGTGTTACCTTATATTCATTTGTCGTGAGCGAAAAAGCTGGCTAACACTACAGTGGCCATTATTAATTCATTAGGAAACATAATTTACCTCGTATTAACAGATCAGCAGTTTGTATACGTTCTCATGCAGTATTCTTGATATTGATCTGGTAAGCATAGTTTTGCCTAATGTAACTATTTTATCAAGTTATTTTTAAGTTTTACTAAATGTTCGATTTCACAAAAATAAACAAGTTTTAAAAAAAATTGTACTTGGGATCTTTCCCTCGTTACAAATTATGTTTTATAAAGTTATTGTAAAGTTTTAGGCCGAGTTTTAGGCAGACTTTTTCCAATTAAATAAATAAATGAACCTGGAAACTGTCGATGTTGTTGTTGTTGTTGTGTGTGTGTGTGTGTGTGTGCATGTTTATGTGGTTTATGAGGACACAAATTTGTATAATAACATGGGTATGACATAATTATTATAACGAGAAGGTGATTTATGAGGACATTTTCAGTGTCCCCGTAATTCAAAAGGCTTATAAATCATTCAGAATGAGTTTTTTTGAAAATCTAAAAATGCTGAAAGTTTCCTGTGAGGGGTAGGTTTAGGGGTAGGGTTGGTAAAGGGCAATAGAATATACGGTCTGTACAGTATAAAAGCCATTACGCCTATGGAGAGTCCCCATAAACCATAAAAACAAACCTATGTGTGTGTGTGTGTGTATGTGTGTACTGGTTTATATATTCTGGTGGGGACTTAAACCTGACTACACACAGACTCATGGGGACTCGTGTCACGGTGGGGACCTAAATTGTGGTCCCCACGGGTACAAAAGCGTATAAATCATACAGAATGAAGTTTATTGAAAATCTAAAAATGCAGAAAGTCTCCTGTGAGGGGTAGGTTTAGGGGTAGGGTTGGTGTAGGGCAATAGAATATACAGTTTGTACAGTATAAAAACCATTACGCCTATGGAGAATTCCCATAAACCATAAAAACAAACCTGTGTGTGTGTGTGTGTGTGTGTGTGAGAGAGAGAGACAGAGCTAAGGTTTAAAGTGTTGATCTTTGTAAAAAATTAAGAAAGAGATAAAACCAGTGAACAACTTGCATAATTCAGATAATATGAAGGAATCGTCCAACGGTGTAACGTTAGTGCAAAACAAATAATAAACTTGCACAGACTTGCAGGTTTTTGGTTTCATCATTTCAAACAGATCTTTCGTAACTGCAGAAAACTCACGTTACTATGTTATCTGCCATCTACATAACAGGCCAGAAAGGCTACCGCTAAACAAGCATGATCCCTTTATATTTGAGTTATCGATATAATAAATATGAATACGCATTGTGTTATTTAAAAGTATTATTTTAGTAACACATGCTATAGTTTAAACCCTCATTAAATATGTTTGGAAATTATTATTTGACAAAAATATCGGTTTTTGTACACAGGCAACTATCACGGCTACTACTCGATTCGGGAAACACAGTAGGACCCCAGAAACGCCTCCTCAGTGTTGATGCAGACTTTAGTGACTCACTCTCCGGCGAGAAGTCTTGTGTTCAGTTGCTGAGCGCTACGGGATGTTTCATTACAGAATGGATAAAACTGTCTGTCTACCACAACAACCCAACAAAACCACCACGGGTAAGACAGTGCTTTCAACGGTAAACCCCGTAATTATTTTTAGTTTAGGTTGTCGGTTTTATTGAATTGGTCAGTCAGTCATTCCACCGCACCACAGTAATAATCAAAACAGTGGTTAAATGTTTAACTACAAAGTATTATCAATGACAAACAAAATATATGCTTGTTATAAATTGACGAAACTTTTGTAATGTTATGAAATGTCCCATTATTGCCATTATATTCAGTGCCATGATACTAAGCTACCAGCACTCATGTTCAGAAGTTAAAATGATTTGCTTTATTTCATAAAAAATATATATAATAATCATTTAAAAAATACTCCAGAGGCGCTTACTTTCACTCTCGAGAGCTTATCCAACCTGTTACATAATAACCTTCACAACATTCGCCGTAGTTTCTTGATGGAATACGTGGAATGTCAGATCAGATCAGTGCAGAAAGCTTTAAAAACCACTCTGGCATTTATATATATATATATATATATATACAGTGTTGGGGAAAGTTACTTTTAAAAGTAATGCATTACAATATTGCGTTACTCCCTAAAAAAGTAACTAATTATGTAACTTACATTACTTTTGCGTTACTTTTAAAATATGAGCAGGGCTTGATTGTTTTTAATATAAAAAGTTCTATTTATAGCAAATATAAAAGCCCTTTCACACCAAAAAGTGTAATGAATAAACCTCAGGCTGAAGCAAAAGTAAATTCACGTCTGTACAGTAGAACACAGGAGAAGAAACACTCCTCAGCAACAACAAAACAATGAAGCACAATTGTTAGTTTATCTAAAGTCATTTTTGCTTATTAGTACGGTTGAACTAGATCAGCAGCAAAGACATCAGTTAATAAAATGGGATTAGATACATTTGTGTTATTTACCATATTTAATTATTGCAGGTTTGCTTCATATTCTGAGTTTGCATTTCACTGTTTTAATTGATTTTGATGAATACTAAATCTGTTTTTTGTGAGTGGGATGAATTAGAACTACAGCAGCATCATGTTCACACAGCGCACACAACTCCTCTGTACTCCCGATTTCTCCCAGTGTGGGGACAGGAGAGCTGTCAGTCAATAAATGGGAAAACAAAGTAACTGGCATTACTTTTTTTTGAAAAAGTAACTCAGATATTTTCTTTTAAATTAAAAAAGTAATGTGTTACTTTACTACTTGAAAAATGTAATCTGATTATGTAACTCGCGTTACTTGTAATGCGTTACCCCCAACACTGCTCTTTCCCGTTGCATGAATAGAGAATTAGAGAATTACAAATGTTCTGTCACAATGCTACTGTGAGGAGCAAAGGAGCACGGAGACGAAGGAGATTCAGGATAACAGTATAACAGTTTCCAACACGAGGGGTAACACAGGGCTTGACAGGAACACACACGTAGCACATAATACGGACGACACCAGACAAAGGACTCAGGGAACAGACAACACTTTAAATACAGGGCTTAACGAGGGGTAATTAACGGGATACAGCTGAATCAAATAACTACTCAAGGAGAGGGAAAAACTGGGTCACGGGGAGCACATAGGAGAAAACACAACAAAACAGGTCCATATTCCTGACAGTAACCAAGTAAAAAAACTAAACAAAACAAAACAATAGCTTTGGTAAAATAATGGACAAAGGTGTTAGTAAAATGTCTGTAATTATTTTTATATTGAATACGATACAGATGCATGAGGTTCATGTGGTTCAAACTGAAAGATGTATTGCAAATAATATGGTTTCAGACAATGAAAAGGTTATCTATATAAATGTAAGACAAGTTCACAGTGGTCAGATCTTTTGCAAGCAGTACTAATCAACTGTACCAGAACAAATAAATGAGTTATGTTGAATCTATAGTTATATGATGCTATCCCTGTGTTACCTGCACCTGCTTGGTCTTTTCCAAATTACCTGCAGTTATACAGTGTAAATGTGAAATATTTACTTACAAAACAAAAAAAACCTTTATTGATAAACTGATCTCACACACTGAATGAAATGAATAGGAAATTGGAATCATTTGTGTCAGCAAAAACAGTCAGTCGATATCCAGACAACAATCCGCTTAGTTCTGGACATTTTTCATATGCAGCCTGAAAAAGTGAAATGAATTGAAAAACAGTAATCTTGCAAAATGTTATTACAATATAAAATAATGGTTTCTATTTTAATATCCTTTAAAATATAATTTATTTCTGTAATGCAAAGCTGAATTTCCATCAGCCATTACTCCAGTATAAAGTGTCAGTGTCGATACTTTTTTTCAGGATTCTTTGATGAATAAAAAGTTTAAAAGAACAGCATTTATTCAAAATGTAAATCTTTGCTATCACTTCTTATCAATTTAACACATCCTTGCTGATTAAAAGTTTTAATTTCTTAAAAAAAAAAAAAGAAAGAATACAAATGTACTGACCCCAAACTTTTGAATTGTAGTGTATATTGTTAGAAAAGATTTCTATTTTAAATAAATGCTCTTCTTTTTAACTTATTATTCATTAAAGAATCCTGAAAAAAAGTATCATAGGTTTCAAAAAAATATTAAGCAGCACAAGTTTCCAGCACTGATAATAAATCAGCATATTAGAATGATTTCGTGTGACACTGAAGACTGGAGTAATGATGCTGAAAATTCAGCTTTGCATCACAGGAATAAATTAGATTTTAATGTATATTAAAATAGAAAAAAAACGTTATTTTACATCATAATAATATTTCACAATATTACACTTTTTCCTATATTTTTGATCAAATAAATGCAGCCTTGATGAGCATAAGAAACTCCTGTAAATCTCTCTCTCTCTCTCTCTCTCGCGCTATATATATATATATATATATATATGTATATATAAAGAGCGAGAGAGAGCTTTATACAATACTGATTGTGTCAAAGCAGCTTTACAGTGTCAAACAGGAAAATAGTTTGTCAATAATGCAAGAGGACAGTAACACAGAGTCATTTTTCCAATTAAAGTCAGTTCATTGATTATTCAGTGATGTCGTCATCATCCAGTTCAGCTCTCTTCCAATAGTGTCTGTGAAATCAGTCAAGCGTCCCCAACTAAGCAAGCCAAAGGTGACAGTGGCAATCGGTGGCATCGGTGACCGAAATGGCGAACAAAATACTTGGGAGAAACCAGGATCAGCTAGGGGCCAGTTCTTCTCTGGCCAGACAAAACCAGCCTGGTGTGGTTTAATTCCAGGCTGCAACGCACGTCAGATTGTGCAGAGGACTTGTCTGGTTTCCATGGCCTTGTGCCGATGGTCGTCGAGGTGACGAGGTCTTCGTAGGGGATCTGTCTCTGGGTGCTGGTCTATTTGACATGGTCTCCGCTGACATTCAGGGCTGTAGAGGTCGTCTCTAGGTGCTGATCCACCTGGTTTGGATCTGTATGGCTACAGTGACTTCCGAATAAGAATGAAAGAGCCTAATATCAGCGTAGATGCCATTCTTCTTACTATGTAACAAGCAATTTCTCTTATTATATATATCATTCTCTTATTTTTATTTCTCTTATTATGGCAGTGGCGTAATATATTGTAAGAAAAATTAGGATGTTGAAGATTTGAAGATGTTTTTTGCTGCATAGCAGTGACAAAGTACATGTACTACCTTGGGTTCAACGGAGTCAGAATAAACCCTGAACTTCAACTGATCTTTAACTCATACCTTTTATACAGTTACAATTTACTACTCTTAATGTAAAATAAGTTGTTTCTATCGTAACAGCTGTGCTCTATGTTAATTAAGTTACTTCAGACACCCCATTGTCTTAGATGATTCTCGGTGTCCCACACCCATTCCCATTCTCAGGATGTGATCGTCCCAAATGGAGCAGAAACATTCTTCTTCTCTATAATAATTAGGCCATTTTGGAAAATGAGCATGATTTAACATGTATTTTGGCGAGGAGTCTGCCACTAAAAATCATCTCTATGGTGTGCAACAGGATTTTACATGTCAACAATGTTAATATTATAGTAACTTTGGTGGAGACCAGCAGTAACCCGAGTGGAATGGCACTGGTGAGCCCCTACCAGACTAACCGGGTTGGGGATCCCATGGATCTAGTTGCTCTGGCACAGCAAGTACAGAAGGTAAATGATGCTTTAGCTCTATCACTTTACTGATATGGATATACAGTTTTTTTTTTTTTTATCAGTCGTGGATTCATTTATTTATGTATTTTGGGAATTTTAGGGAGATGACTTTATCAGAGCCAATGCTTGCAACAAACTTACAGTGATTGCTGACCAGATAAGATACCTTCAGGAGCAAGCAAGAAAAGTGAGATTGAACTGTCAATCAAATTACCATTTTGATTTACAGCAGTACCGCAAATGTCCCTAGACTTAAAGGAATAGTTTATCAAAAGTTATTTTTCCCCCATCCAATATATAACGGAGTTTCTTTCTTCACCAGAACAGATTTGGAGAAATATAACATTACATCACTCGCTCACCAATGGATCCTCTGCAGTGAATGGGTGCCGTTAGAATGAGAGTCTAAACAGTTGATAAAAACAATCCTCAAGTAATCCACAATTCCAGTTTTGAAGTTAAAAACGTTTTGATGGATATGTTTCTTGCAAACATGCAGATTTTCACTTCACAAGTGAGTGTGGATTACTGTGATGTTTTTATCTTATTCTGACGGCACCCATTCACTGCAGAGTAATGCTACATTTCTCCAAATCTGTTCCCATGAAGAAACAAATTTAAGCAAATTAAAATTTTTAGGTGAACTATTCCTTCAATGTTTAAATATCTCTGACAATAATCTAATATGTGACATAAGTAATGGTTAAATAATTTTGTGTTTGCACTTTAGGTTTTAGAAGATGCCAAGAAAGATGCTGAGCTTCACCATGCTGCCTGCAATGTTGTAAAGAAACCAGGAAACATGTATTATCTTTACATGCGTGAATCCGGACAGCAGTACTTCTCCATTCTGTCTCCACAGGTGAGTTGATTGCCACATTATGAGTGTCTGGGTCTCATCAGTTGACATGAGTGAGAAGTGAGGTCAATCTGAACTGGTTGGTGCCAACTAGTAGTGATAGTGAAACAAAATGTTTACTATGCGTGACTGTAATTGCAAACTCAGAAATGAGGAATTCTGCTGTTCACTAATTAAAAAAAATATAGAAAAGGCCACCAGAAAACAAATAATTGTGTTTATTTTAAGTATTTAACAGCTAATTTATTATGATACGGTTTTAATCTCTTACAGGAATGGGGTCCTAGTTGCCCTCACAAGTTCCTTGGCGCATACAAACTCCAACATGACATGTCTTGGACACCACAAGAGGAGGTTGAAAAGCGGGATGCTGAAATTGGCATCATGGATAAACTGTTGAACAGACAAACTGCTCTACCAGCCTGTACTGAGCCCAACTTTGAAAGTCTTTCACAGTGAAAGGGCACAGCTCACTCACAGTCTTATCTGGTCATGGAAGCCACATCGTCTTAAAAGATACTAATTGTTTGTTAATAGAAATTGTTTGGCAAATTAAAATTTTCAGTTTTGCATACTGAAAACTGCCTTTTCACTACTACTGGACCTGTAAATCTGTCATTCAGTCATGCATTTAAAGGGTTAGTTCACCCAAAAATGAAAATTCTGTCATTAATTACTCCAAAAACTACCACGTTCAAGGTCCAGAAAAGTACCAAGATGATCGACAAAGTAGTCCGTGTGACATCAGTGGTTCAACTGTAAAGTTACGAAGCTACGGGAATACTTTTTTGCGCAAAGAAAACAAAAATAACGACTTTATTCCACATTTTCGTCTCTACTGCGTCACCACATGCTCTCGTCATGGTACTGTCGTGTACGCGCGTCCAAAGTGGTTAACTTTACAGTTGAGCCACTGATGTCACACGGACTACTTTGTCAATCATCTTGGTACTTTTCTGGACCTTGAACGTGGTAGTTACCTTGCTGTCTATGGGAGGGTCAGAGAGAACTCAGATTTCATCAAAAATATCTAAAATTGTGTTCCGAAGATGAACGAAGGTCTTGCGGGTTTGGTACAACACGAGGGTGAGTAATTAATGACAGAATTTTCCTTTTTGGGTGAACTAACCCTTTAATGTGTCTTTAGGCCCTTTTGCACTGCTTTAGTTCCAGAACTAAATGTACGATACTAAAGTACTGGGACGATTTTGCGCAAACTATTTCCCAGTACCATTTAAAGGGTTGCATTCGCACCGACAGTGTGTACTAGGAAATGACGTAAGCCGTTCGACAGCGATGTCATTTGTGCGCGGTGTTCAACAACAGAAACAAAGAACTACGTTAACAACAGGAGGATGGAGGACGCTGTGATCGGAGCTGTGTTTTTGTTGTGTCTATGTCGCATAATTTGTCGATCACCTTCTCGGAGAGTTCTTCCATGCCACTGAAGTGCATGAGAAAAATGAACAACGCTCTGAAAGAGGTCACCACCACTTCTCTGCTACCGTCATTGTCTATGATTTTCAAAAGGGCCATTATGTGTTCAAACAGGTAGCTGATTCCTTTATCCGCTTCGCCCTCATCTGCTTCAAGGTGCACCAAACAAAGAAGGTTTAGCCTGCAGAGCATAGTTGCACTATCATTGAAAACCGTTGGATGAAGAGACACTGCCAGACGTGGCGTAACCAGCACAGGTAAACTCTCTTCCCCGCTGCTGGATATGGGCCGGTTCTCAGGGAAGTGCAGGATGCATTCCATGTAGAAGAGCTTTTCGGGAACTCTTAGGAGCGGATGCTGGGCTGTGCCCACGAGACGCTTGAGCAGGAAGTTCTCATCCTCGGCGGAGAAAAGGCTATCTGTGAATGTGTCCTTCATAAAGAGCGTGGCATGCATGAGCGAAACGTCTGCCGTTCCGAAGAGTCGCAGAAGCTGCGATTTGAATAATGTTGGAGAGAGTCCCGGAACCATGGCGACAATTTCTACAAGTTCCCTAAGTAGGGCAGACTGGGAAATAGGCGTTTGCAGGTAAGACTCCTCCAAGAGTGACGACATAATTGATTTGAGTTCTTTACAATCCAAACCTGGTGGCAAACGTGGGACTTGTACCATCATGTTTATTGGCAACAAGGTCAATCGTAACTGATTGCTTTTCCATACAAACCCTTCATTTCCTCCTAAGATGCTCTTGAACTCTAGGTCAGTAACATCTTTTTGGCTCGTCAAGATCCTTATGGCGTTCTTCAGCCCAAGTGTATAAAGCATACAGTAGGACTGATGCAGAACTGTGGTCTCTTGCTGTTTTAGAAGATACAGGGCCTCTAACTTTTGAGAAAGAAGACCAGGGCTACAGGTTTCCATTTCTCGTAGACACTCACAAGCGGTGGCCCTTAGTGGCTGCTGGGATAGGCCGCATCTGTAGTCATTGGTGTCCTGAATCATCTGAAATAGAAGGTCCAGCCAGTTTTCAGCCATCTTCGTGTGGTTAGCCAGGCAGGTTGTGCATATTATCACGTTGGTGATGGCCAGCATGACATTGCTCTTGAGGATGATGGATTTCTGTGGCGTGTGAGAGAAGACTGACAGTAGTTCAAGGGCTGTTTCCTCTCCCACAGAGGAAGAAGGGCAGAGAATGGTTGGATGCTCCAGTAGCACAGACACAAGGAGAATCTTATAATAAGGAAGAAAAATCACTATTAAACAAAAGTAAGTCAATTACAAGGGAAATGCACAGCATTTATACAAAGCTTTACAGTTCATTAATAGTTCTAGTTACTGGAAAAGCTACAAACATTGTGGAGCATGATTCATATTTTTAACTAAAACCATTAAAAACGTTAAATAAAATTAACTTAAACTAAAATAAAAACGCATTTTATTTCAGCTAGTTGCCAAAGCAAAATCTTCTCATTTTCATTTATTTGAACTAAAACTGAAATAAAAATTAATAAAAACTATACACAAGTTGAAAATAAAAAATATAATACACGACAAAATGAATAAATCGTAAAAATTAAAACGAAAACAGAAAATATTAAAATAAAAACGACTTCAATATTATATTAAAAACTGTAATAGCATCCAGTTATAGTAAAATAACCCTGTATTTTTAACTGTTAATATATTTCTACTATTTCAACGTCTGTATACATGCACATCCACATGTATCATAATGTGTGTTTGTCTGCTTTCGTTACCTTGAGTTGATCATTGGCTTTATCATTCCGCAGTTCGTGTAGAAGTTCAGCCAAGAAGTTCTCAGAGGTGCTGGTGGCCAAAAACTGAGATGGACTCAGTAGAAAGGCCGATACTGTCTGATCCCAGAGATCCGCGATAGTCATTCTGGAGAGAAACTGACTTAAGATCAGAACAGAAGCATGTCTGTGCATGGCAATGACGCTGATTGAGTTAATAATGCAACATTAAAATAAAAAAGTGCATGCTTTCAATTTAACGACTCACTCACCTATCGGATCACGCTTAAAAACATAAATAAAGCAATTTACTATGTAACCTCCAACTATCGACGTCTCTGAAAACCATGTGTTCCGAAGCTGTCATATGATAAACAAGGACAGTGATCTGTATATTTTAAAAGTAAAGTCTAAGCCGCCAATTTCTAAATATCCCATAAAAATTTGACCAGGCTGTTTCCCTTATCTAATTGTATGGTGCGTATTTTTAGATTTGTAAAATAATTTTCTTTTAATTTTACACTCATATTATTTACACTTACTTTACTGAGCTGAAACAGGGTGCTTTTATTTTGAAACGGTCATGTGACCTTGTTTTTGACACGCACTGCCATCGTGTGGTGCGTCAAATATTTAGAGAAGTAGGTCAAAAAAGCAACCTAAATTAGAGAAATAATCAGACATGATAAAACCATACACTCTACAATGAAGACTGAGTTCGTGGTTTGTAAGATAAGGTGATGTAGTACATCTTATCTTGACAAACAGCGAGCTTTATTGCTGTAATTAGCTACATATCAACACTGTTGCTCGTATCGCAAAGAATGGCAAAACAATAAAACATAAACGGTACGGTGGCAACATATACGTAATTAAAATTAAGATTTTCTTACTTAAATATGCTAAGTAACAATATTATAAACCTATTTAAATGGAAATATATTCAAATTTAATATATCAATAATGTATTCCTATTCTTATTAAATTGCTACTAATAATATTTTATATAGGCTACACTGCCGTTCCAAAGTTTGGGATCTGTAAGATTTTTTATGTTTTTTAAAGAAGTCTCTTCTGCTCATCATGGCTGCATTTATTGGATTCGTTTTTTTTTAAAGAAATGAATGCTTTTATTCAACAAGGAGGTGTTAAATTGATTTAAACAATGATAATAAAGACTTACATTGTTAGAAACGATTTCTATTTTAAATGAACACTGTTCTTTTTAACTCATCAAGTGATCCTGAAAAGTATCACAGGTTCCAAAAATAGATAATAAACCAGCATATTAGAATGATTTCTGAAGGATTATGTGACACTGAAGACTGTAGCAATGGCTGACCAGCTTTGCATCACAGAAATACATTATATTTCAAAGTATAGGCCTATTCAAATAGAAAACCAGTATTTTAAATGGTAATACTATTTTAAAACATTACTGTTTTTCTGTATTTTTGGTCAAATGAATGCAGCTTTGATGAACAGAAGATACTTCTTTAAAACACATTAAACATCTTATAATGATCCCAAACTTTTGAACAGCATGCAGTGTAAAACAAATGAATTAACTCGTAAATGGGTGTCTTGGGGAGGGGAGGTATCCAAAGCACATCAACTTGTCACTGGGGTTCCTCAGGGATCAGTTCTTGGACCCCTCCTCTTCTCCATGTACACAACATCACTGGGTCCCATCATACAGGCACATGGCTTCTCCTACCATTGCTATGCTGATGACACACAGCTTGATTTCTTTCCCCGTGTATGGACACAATCCATGTGGTTGACTGTGCATATCAAAATTAAATGATACTACGTTGCATATGTGTTAGCTTTGCATTTTGCCAAATCCTTTAATTTCTTGTTTTTTATTTTAATTTTTTTATTAGACATTAAAGACGTAACATGCAACATTTACAACTTTAACAAGACATCCAGAAAGATAACACAATTAAAGGAATGGGTTTACATTACATAGAAAGAAAAAAAATCAATAATATTTAAAAAATATATATTTTTTTAAAGTCAGCATATACCATACATACCCGTTCAATTTTCAAGTAATTTAAACTCTTTAGCGAATAAAATTGTATCTCTACATTTTTTGTTATCAGTACATTGGAGAGACTCGAAATACAAATAATGTCTTGGTTGTAATGAAGTGTGCTGGTCTGGAGTGACGCAGCGCGCGGCTCGCCCCTGCTCTTCAGGTCCGGAAACCCCGCGCGCGCGGACCTGCCAACGCCCGGCGCAGAGAAACAAACAGAAAGGATACGGTGAGTGCCAATGACGCTCAAAATATTATCTACATTTTTCTTTCTGTAAGCAATATCAACGCTCGACTTAGTGCAGTGTCGAATTATGAATATGTACGGTAGGAGCATATGTATTTTAAATGGGTATTAAACGAATTAAACGTGATAAAAGGCACCGGAGGGCAGTTAGCACAGGCGGCTAGCTGAGGCTGAGGAGAACCGGTCAGATTTGACCACAGGCGCTTTAACAATTATTATCATGCTATTGTATTACATCATTTAAGGTTTATTTTAATATAATAGTTAATTTATGTCGGTATTGGCTTTCAATCTGTCATCCGTTGCAGTCGCCTGTTGAAGGCGGTTAACTGTCAGAAATTATTTATATTTTCATATTAGCGTATTATAGCTAATTTGCATTAAATGCTGATTGAATTGTAAAGGGATTGCGCAGTGCATGTTTGCTCAGTTAAAATTGGTTAAACAGCATCATTGGAAACTGAGAAAAGCTGTACTTATTTATAATTATGTGGCATTGAATCTGAGTTTGTTTAGCATGGATGATACTGTCAGAATTGTGTTATTGATCTCAACATATTATAGACACACACACACACACACACACACACACACACACACACACAGCGTGCATGTATGCGTATATTTGTATATATATATATATATATATATATATATATACATATACACACACACATGCAATAATCATATAGGGTCATGTTATAGCACTAATTTCATACATTTAGAGTGGTTCTATTGGGTTCTTCTCTCACTCTAACACATGCATTATATCTATTGTCCGTGTCTTTTTTTTAGTACTGTTATTGATTTGTCTGAAAATTAAAAGAAGACCACTCAGTATTACTGATATTTTCATCCGTGTTGCTGTTTTTGATTTCTCCTTGTAGACTGAATGGTGTGAAATAGTATAGCATTACTGCCTTTTAGTCTCAGATGAATTTGTTTGGTAGAGGAGGACACGGCATAATTTTTACTTGCATCATTATGTATTTTGCAACAAGTTCTCTTTCACTTCTGGTCATTGAGGAAATGTTTTTCCTGCCACGGATGAATCGTTAAACTATCACAGGAAGAAGGCAGGACTTGCATGAGAAGAATGGACGAATCCAGCAAGAACTAATCTATATTCAAATAATGTTTTACTAATATTCTTACTGTAAATGTTCATTCATGTTCTATTGATAAATAGCACCATTTGGTGGGTCTCTAAAGAATAGCAACCGACAACAGCTTAAGTAATCTATTTAATATGTTGGGTGGATCATTACATATGTTTTTACGTAACAGCCGTTCTTTTTCAAGTGAGAAAAGTGTAGCTAAACAATTAGAAAGGTTAACAAAACTGATTGGCTCACGTTTACATTATTAATATTGCTAATTCAATTCAAGTTCATTTGTATAGTGCTTTTCACGATACAAATTGTTGCAAAGCAACTTAACAGCAAATTACGTTTCTACAATATTTAGTAGTAGCTCAGTAGGGTTGGATTTTGACACACATTTCACGATTTGATTCTCATTCACAAGCTTTCGATTCGGTTTAATATTGATTATTTTGGATACATATCAGGTACACTACAGTACATGCCAAATTTTCTCAAGGAAAAAAATCTCTCAACTAATGCTGTAAAATAGTCAGTTGGTACTACATTACTATAATATTAAAGGTTAAAATTGACTGATTTGTAGGCTAATATACAACTGCTAAAATTACACTTGAAGTTTTTAAAATAATAAAGTTAAAATTAGCTACATAATACTTCAATTCGTTTTTGAAATATAAACATTTAAATGGTGGCTGTCAAAAACTTGATGGATTTATTCAAACCTAAATGAAACATTGAAGAACAGTAAAAATTATAGTGAATATGTTATATGGTGCATATATTTTGCAAAATGCCCCTCTCTACAGTTTATTTTTCTAGCTTAATAATGAGTTTATGGTCACCGAATATGTTTTTCTGAGGTAAATGTGACATTACGTGACATTGTTTACAAGCCGTTATATTGACGTCTTTGCACGGCTGAAACACTAATTGAGAGATTACATGAGAC
>NW_015505223.1:1678406-1738363 GCF_001515645.1 Sinocyclocheilus grahami
TACAGTACATGCCAAATTTTCTCAAGGAAAAAAATCTCTCAACTAATGCTGTAAAATAGTCAGTTGGTACTACATTACTATAATATTAAAGGTTAAAATTGACTGATTTGTAGGCTAATATACAACTGCTAAAATTACACTTGAAGTTTTTAAAATAATAAAGTTAAAATTAGCTACATAATACTTCAATTCGTTTTTGAAATATAAACATTTAAATGGTGGCTGTCAAAAACTTGATGGATTTATTCAAACCTAAATGAAACATTGAAGAACAGTAAAAATTATAGTGAATATGTTATATGGTGCATATATTTTGCAAAATGCCCCTCTCTACAGTTTATTTTTCTAGCTTAATAATGAGTTTATGGTCACCGAATATGTTTTTCTGAGGTAAATGTGACATTACGTGACATTGTTTACAAGCCGTTATATTGACGTCTTTGCACGGCTGAAACACTAATTGAGAGATTACATGAGACAGGATAAGGATTGTAAATTTGTACTCTTTCTTTAACTTACCTTCGGATGTTTAGTCATGATTATTTTGTGCTGAAACTGGTATTGATGTGGAGGAGATGATCAGTTCACATGCGCCTTGCGCTGCCGCTTTTACTGAACTGAGGCATGCTACAGCGATCTGTCCCTCCACATTAAACAGCACCATAACGGCATTTATTTTTTAAATACTACAATGCAATGGATAGAATTTGAAATCTGGGACTTTGTTTCATATTAAAAGTACCAAAGCACAATGCTTATTGCGATATATTGGATGGGAGGTGCCCTTCAATGTTCCATCCATTAAATGAAAACAGGCTAGAATAATCGATTCTTGGGATTTAAGAATCGATATTGTTCCGTAAAAATGAGAATCTATTAAAATCGAGATATCGATATTTTTAACCCAGCCCTACTAATCAGTGGTGACTGTCAGTTAATGTACATATTAGAGGTAGACCAATTGATCGGCCGGCCGGCCGATTAATCGGTCGATTTTTGGCATTTTTTAATTAATCGGCATCGGCCGATTGTGCTGCAAATTAGGCCGATTTTTAGGCAGGCGCAGCTGCGGGCAGCTAAGCGTTGTTGCGGAACGCCGGGGAATCTCTCTCTCTGGCTGCGTGACGGAGCAGCTCACACTCTGCAGCCGCTTCTTGTTCACACACAGCTTCAGCTCATCAGAATAATCGATTCTTGGGATTTAAGAATCGATATTGTTCCGTAAAAATGAGAATCAATTAAAATTGAGATATCGATATTTTTAACCCAGCCCTACTAATCAGTGGTGACTGTCAGTTAATGTACATATTAGAGGTAGACCAATTGATCGGCCGGCCGATTAATCGGTCGATTTTTGGCATTTTTTAATTAATCGGCATTGGCCGATTGTGCTGCAAATTAGGCCGATTTTTAGGCAGGCGCAGCTGCGGGCAGCTAAGCGTTGTTGCGGAACGCCGGAGAATCTCTCTCTCTGGCTGCGTGACGGTCCTCTGAGGGGTTGGCATCATCTCTTCTCAGGTGTTCTGGATCCAGACTGAAGCTTGTGTAAATCCTAGTTGCAAAAACAGAGAAACAAATGACATAATTAGCTAGCAAAGTTGATTTGTTTAACCCAGGCTAAAGAATAATAATGTGCAAAATATTTAATAACAAAATATTTATAGTACATTTCTATTGCAAAACTCAAATTATTTTGAGTTAATTACTTTTTTCTTGAAAAAAAAAGATCTCAGAATTGTGAGGAAAAAAGTCAGAATTGCAAGATATAAACTCAGAATTCTGACTTTTTTTCCAGTGCAATTCTGAGTTTATATTTTGAAGTTCTGTGTTCATATCTGAATTGCGAGAAACAAAGTCTGAATTGTGAGAAGTTTCAATTACCTTTATTTTTTTTAACTCCATGGTGGAAACCAGCTTGCATAAATGTCAGACTAATTAAAGGAAATTTATTACTGTGCAAATGTAACTGTGTATCAATATCTTTCATAAAAATTCGATTCCATTTAACCACGGTGCTTTTAATTAGTTTATGTGTGGATCATCATATAAATAGCTTTAAATGCATAGTAAAATTATTTGAAATATTTTCCACCCCAAAAATTAGGGTGGATTTGGGGAAAAAAAAGAATTAGAGGAGGCTAATTCAAAGTATAGGCTTGTCCAGATGTACCCTGGTTTTAAAGAGCATGGATTTACTGTCAGGTTTGCACATGAATCTGGATTATATTGCTTTTCTCAGTCTAGTGCTTGAACTGAACTGAGCTTTGGCCTTTATACAGTTATTTCCAGTACACAACTCGCCACTCACATTTATTCCTCATGGAAATGTGCCGATGGGATTGTGAAATAAATTGATGTATGTCATGCAGTTTTGAGCATGTGAGTTTTGTAGATTAATCCTTTTCTGAGGATGTATAATGCTTATAAACACAATACAACTGCAGTCTCATATCTAGTTTAAATTAATTACGATTCTGAGAAGAATTTGTGTTAGATAGGTGACGGCACCCACCAGATCACTGTACTTTTGTTTGTGGGTTTTCCACTGATGCTAGAATGAGGTCGGGCCTTGCATCTGCAGATTGCGGTCTGCGAGGGGAAGGAAACAGCCGGGATGGGCTTCCATCTCCTTGTCCTGACCATCTGTGAGCTTGAAGGCTCACCCGTTTACTGCTGCATAGCTCTGCAGAAGCTTAGCTGCTGCTCAGGCGTGACGCATACAGCAGGAAGTGGTTCTCTTTCCCCTGCTTCCCCTCCGCACACCAGAGGAAAGGGATATTGCCGTATTGTTCTTTTCTGTCCCCGTGTGTCCTCTCCACATGCTTGGGGTCTGTGTTGTGTGGATAGTGGTTTAGCATACTGACCCGCTGTGAGAGAGATGTGCTAAAACCAGTGACGTTACGCTTGAGTTTAAAGCTGCAGTGACCCACAATCAGACCAGGGAAGGGGCCGTCAGAGAGGGGGAAGTGTCTATGTTTAAATGTGAAGTATATCAGAAATAGGGGTTAAAACGTTTGTTCTTGCTTTTCCTTCATTCTTTGTTTGCTACTGGTTGATGAAATTTTATTCCACTATATTGTATGTACTTATTTTTGTTCAATTTCACTTGTCAATTTGACTGATGAGATTTAAAGGGTTAGTTCACCCCAAAAGGAAAATTCTGTCATTAATTACTCACCCTCATGTCGTTCCAAACCCGTAAGACCTTCGTTCATCTTCGGAACACAAATTAAGATATTTTTGATGAAATGTGAGAGCTCTCAAACCCTGCATAGACAGCAACGCAACTGTGATATTCCCAGGTCCAGAAACGTAGTAAGGACATCGGTAAAACTGTCCATGTGACTCAACAGTAGCTCAACTTCAGTTTTGGGAAGCTACGAGAAAACAAGCGCAAAGAAAACAAATAACATAATTTATTTAAATGTGACATATCATGAAAATCTGACTTTTTCAGGTTTTAAGTGCTATAATCAGGACCCCGGTGCATCTACCAACCAAGGAAACGTCAAAAAGATTAACCCAGTAACTTTGTTTTGGGAAGTCTTTTTCTGCAAGCGTCTGAGAAATCGAGCGCGTCAGATTTCACTCCCTTGGTGACGTGGCAAAGGGATCTCATTATAATATTACCGCCCCTTAATCTGTAAGTTTACACCCACTCTATTCTGGTAAAGGGGGCGGGGAGCAGAAGCTCATTTGCATTTAAAAAGACAGGCCCGAAAAACAGCGTGTTTCTGCTTTCACTCAAAATAGGCATTTTCAAAATTACCAGAGGACTTATATTACATATTGTAAAAAGGGGCGTAATATGTCTCCTTTAACAATTCAGAAACGTAGTAAGGACATCGGTAAAACAGTCCATGTGATATCAGTGGCTCAACTTCAGTTTTGCAAAGCTACAAAATACTTTTTAAGCGCAAAGAAAACATAAATATATATATTTTCAACAATTCTTCTCCCCCGAGTTACATCTTCTGCCATTTTAGAGAATACCCAAGAGCGTAATCGACGCAATCAGTGTTCTTTACGTTCGGGGCAGAAAGCGCGCGCATGAATGTAATCAGCGTTGTTTACGCTTGGGGGAAAGCGTGCGCATGCATTGTGATACTCTCTAAAATGGCGGAAGACGTAACTCAGGAGAGAAAAATAGTTGAAAACATTTTTATTTTTGTTTTCTTTGCGCTCAAAAAGTATTCTCGTAGCTTCGCAAAACTGAAGTTGAGCCACTGATGTCACATGGACCGTTTTACCGATGTCCTTACTACGTTTCTGGACCTGGGAACATTACAGTTGCGTTGCAGTCTTTGCAGGGTCTGAGAGCTTTCACATTTCATCAGAAATATCTTAATTTGTGTTCTGAAGATGAACGAAGGTCTTGCGGGTTTGGAACGACATGAGGGTGAGTAATTAATGACAGAATTTTCATTTTTGGGCGAACTATCCCCTTAAGACGGTAATGAATCCCTTACTAGACAGTTTGACGTTAAAATACAAATGGACTTTTTAAACGTAAAGAAATAATTTTGTGTAAGGATTTTTAGAAATTGATTTTTTTTGCCATATTTATAGTCTCAATTTTTAGTAAAGAAATCATTTGTGACACATTCATGATTTCCTGATTTACACAGTATGACCATTGAAAGAAAGGAAACAGCGTCTAAATATTTTAGTATTTTATGCTTTAGATGGATACATTTTCTGTTAAATAAACTACTGGTTAGTGCACAATGTGCACATCTGATATTTTTATCTCATTGGTTGATTATTCTTGGAAACATTTGAGCAACTTTCAAACTAAAATGTCAGCTATGTATGTTTATTGTTTAAATTGAGAGTATGAAGTATGAGGTTGGATTTTGTTTGCCTTTAGTACAGTTTTGCATGAGAAAAATATGGCTTATTAATCACACATTATGTAAAGTTTGGAATATCAGTTCAAAGATAAACAGTGTGCGTCTTTTGCTGATGCTCTTCTAGTATGTGTACTTCTGATGATCTGACAGATTTTAAACTCCAACTGGTTGTCAGTATATAAAAGAAAAAAGAAATGAACTGCTCCCCACATCTCCCTAAGCACTGTCTTGCTTAAAATTCTTGACTACGGTCTGAGTAAAGAATGATCTTGTAATTGATGCACCTAGTCTGCAATCAGAACGCAATAGAAGACAAAACCCTGTTAATCTTAAGCATGTGCAATTTTCAGTCTAGTAGTGTGCACTTGGCTTAAATCTGACAAGTTTTAGGGTTCAGTTGTTTTCATCAGCTCTGAGTAGGCGAGTAATAGAAAAGCCATAATGCAATTAAGCGAAATGCATTAAAGTCTCAGTCATTGCAGATACCATTCTGTGGATGTATATAATAGAAGCCAATCGCATGTCAGACTAATTAAAGGACATTTATTACTGCACACAAATGTAACCGTCTGTGAGACATTGAAGGGTGTGAAATTGATTTGAATATGACTTATTCTCGCTTCTGCAGCAGTAAGTGGGGACAGATTAATTTCTCACATTTTGTGTTGATAGTAGCAAGGCTTGTCACATTTTCTAATGTGGGTGTTTTTATACTTGCTGACCACCAACACGTCTATCACTGAACAAAAAACAGCATGAGAAACTTCCCTCAGATTAGTTCTTAAGTTTTGGTATTATCCTGACAAATTTAGATGTGGTTATACTGATCAAAGTATTTCTGCACGCTTAAAGTAAAGTTAAGTATTTTGAATTAAAATATGGTTTTATTACGAAAAACTGCTGTTGCATTTTTGGATATTTTGAACAACAGTAAGGCTACGTTCACACTGCAGGCAAATGTGGCCCAAATCCGATTTTTTTGCTCACACTTGATTCGGATCTGTTTTTGTCATGACAGTGTGAACAGCACAAACCGCATGGAATCTGATCTTTCCAAAAACGATTTGTGCCACTTCCATATGTGGTACTAAATCCGATACATGTCAGATGTTTTGCAATGCGACCGCAGTGTGAACAGTCATGTCGAATTTCATAATTCGTCATAATTTTGCGCTGATGGGAGACACTTCAAAGTAGGGGATGCACCGAATGTTCGGCAACCGAAATTAACCGAATAAGTGAAAAGACAGAATAAATTGTACCGACCAATGATATGACGCGATCAAATAACAACCAGCAGCAGAGTGAGAGGCACGCACTCTATATAGTGCAAGAACCCCTCCCTCCATATGTACTTGAGTTTTGTGTGTGTTTGTGCACTTTAATATATTTTAATGTTACACCTTCTTTTATAAAATAAAACAACGCAAAGAACAAGTGTCTTATCATTTATTATACTACATAGCATTATACATCAGTAGGGTTCCGCAACAAACAATGTTGATCTGCCGTGGTACAAGTCCTTGTGCAGATTGAAAGAATGCCATCATCTCCTGTACCGTTGTTGTCTCCTTTTTGTAGTTTTAAATAATGATTTAATGATTTGATATTTATTTGCCGCCGTCACGGCTATAATGCTTCTCCGACGAGCCGCTTCTTCTTCGGCTTTTACCGTGGTACTGCGGGTTACACCAGCAACATGCCCGTGGACACTGCTGACTAGCGGTTTGCATGTGTACTGCACGTTGACGCGGACAACGACGCAGAAGTATAAATGAAAACTGACGCATAGCCTATGGTTCATTAATTACTCACCCTCATGTCGTTCCGAACCCGTAAGACCTTTGTTCATCTTTGGAACACAAATTAAGATATTTTTGATTAAATCAGAGAGCTCTCTGACCCTCCCATAGACAGCAACGCAACTGTAATGTTCCCAGGTCCAGAAACGTAGCAAGGACATCGGCAAAACAGTCCATGTGACATCAGTGGTGCAACTTCAATTTTGCGAAGCTACGAGAATACTTTTTGTGCGGAAAGAAAACAAAAACAACATAATTTATTCAACAATTCTTCACCCCCGAGTTACATCTTCCGCCATTTTGGAGAGTTCCCTAAGTACGAAATCAGCGTTGTTTACGTTCAGGGGGAAAGTGCGCGCATGAACGTAATCTGCGTAATTAGCGTTGTTTATGCTTGGGGGAAAGCGTGCGCATGCATTGTGATACTCTCTAAAATGGCGGAAGACGTAACTCAGGAGAGAAAAATAGTTGAAAACATTTTTATTTTTGTTTTCTTTGCGCTCAAAAAGTATTCTCGTAGCTTCGCAAAACTGAAGTTGAGCCACTGATGTCACATGGACCGTTTTACCGATGTCCTTACTACGTTTCTGGACCTGGGAACATTACAGTTGCGTTGCAGTCTTTGCAGGGTCTGAGAGCTTTCACATTTCATCAGAAATATCTTAATTTGTGTTCTGAAGATGAACGAAGGTCTTGCGGGTTTGGAACGACATGAGGGTGAGTAATTAATGACAGAATTTTCATTTTTGGGCGAACTATCCCCTTAAGACGGTAATGAATCCCTTACTAGACAGTTTGACGTTAAAATACAAATGGACTTTTTAAACGTAAAGAAATAATTTTGTGTAAGGATTTTTAGAAATTGATTTTTTTTGCCATATTTATAGTCTCAATTTTTAGTAAAGAAATCATTTGTGACACATTCATGATTTCCTGATTTACACAGTATGACCATTGAAAGAAAGGAAACAGCGTCTAAATATTTTAGTATTTTATGCTTTAGATGGATACATTTTCTGTTAAATAAACTACTGGTTAGTGCACAATGTGCACATCTGATATTTTTATCTCATTGGTTGATTATTCTTGGAAACATTTGAGCAACTTTCAAACTAAAATGTCAGCTATGTATGTTTATTGTTTAAATTGAGAGTATGAAGTATGAGGTTGGATTTTGTTTGCCTTTAGTACAGTTTTGCATGAGAAAAATATGGCTTATTAATCACACATTATGTAAAGTTTGGAATATCAGTTCAAAGATAAACAGTGTGCGTCTTTTGCTGATGCTCTTCTAGTATGTGTACTTCTGATGATCTGACAGATTTTAAACTCCAACTGGTTGTCAGTATATAAAAGAAAAAAGAAATGAACTGCTCCCCACATCTCCCTAAGCACTGTCTTGCTTAAAATTCTTGACTACGGTCTGAGTAAAGAATGATCTTGTAATTGATGCACCTAGTCTGCAATCAGAACGCAATAGAAGACAAAACCCTGTTAATCTTAAGCATGTGCAATTTTCAGTCTAGTAGTGTGCACTTGGCTTAAATCTGACAAGTTTTAGGGTTCAGTTGTTTTCATCAGCTCTGAGTAGGCGAGTAATAGAAAAGCCATAATGCAATTAAGCGAAATGCATTAAAGTCTCAGTCATTGCAGATACCATTCTGTGGATGTATATAATAGAAGCCAATCGCATGTCAGACTAATTAAAGGACATTTATTACTGCACACAAATGTAACCGTCTGTGAGACATTGAAGGGTGTGAAATTGATTTGAATATGACTTATTCTCGCTTCTGCAGCAGTAAGTGGGGACAGATTAATTTCTCACATTTTGTGTTGATAGTAGCAAGGCTTGTCACATTTTCTAATGTGGGTGTTTTTATACTTGCTGACCACCAACACGTCTATCACTGAACAAAAAACAGCATGAGAAACTTCCCTCAGATTAGTTCTTAAGTTTTGGTATTATCCTGACAAATTTAGATGTGGTTATACTGATCAAAGTATTTCTGCACGCTTAAAGTAAAGTTAAGTATTTTGAATTAAAATATGGTTTTATTACGAAAAACTGCTGTTGCATTTTTGGATATTTTGAACAACAGTAAGGCTACGTTCACACTGCAGGCAAATGTGGCCCAAATCCGATTTTTTTGCTCACACTTGATTCGGATCTGTTTTTGTCATGACAGTGTGAACAGCACAAACCGCATGGAATCTGATCTTTCCAAAAACGATTTGTGCCACTTCCATATGTGGTACTAAATCCGATACATGTCAGATGTTTTGCAATGCGACCGCAGTGTGAACAGTCATGTCGAATTTCATAATTCGTCATAATTTTGCGCTGATGGGAGACACTTCAAAGTAGGGGATGCACCGAATGTTCGGCAACCGAAATTAACCGAATAAGTGAAAAGACAGAATAAATTGTACCGACCAATGATATGACGCGATCAAATAACAACCAGCAGCAGAGTGAGAGGCACGCACTCTATATAGTGCAAGAACCCCTCCCTCCATATGTACTTGAGTTTTGTGTGTGTTTGTGCACTTTAATATATTTTAATGTTACACCTTCTTTTATAAAATAAAACAACGCAAAGAACGAGTGTCTTATCATTTATTATACTACATAGCATTATACATCAGTAGGGTTCCGCAACAAACAATGTTGATCTGCCGTGGTACAAGTCCTTGTGCAGATTGAAAGAATGCCATCATCTCCTGTACCGTTGTTGTCTCCTTTTTGTAGTTTTAAATAATGATTTAATGATTTGATATTTATTTGCCGCCGTCACGGCTATAATGCTTCTCCGACGAGCCGCTTCTTCTTCGGCTTTTACCGTGGTACTGCGGGTTACACCAGCAACATGCCCGTGGACACTGCTGACTAGCGGTTTGCATGTGTACTGCACGTTGACGCGGACAACGACGCAGAAGTATAAATGAAAACTGACGCATAGCCTATGGTATAGGTCAGATGCAGAAGTGTAAATCAGCCTTTACTCGTCAGTTGCTCAGTCACATTTATATGAATTTTTACAAGGCATTTGACAATGCGATACGTACAACGTATTCGTAATTTGACTAATTTATAAATCTGCTGTTGTCAACAAAAAGAAGCACTGAGGTCTTCCTGCGCATTTCCACCAAAATAAACGTTGAGAAAAAGCAAGAACTCCATCAACATTCATAAATGTTAGTATTGTAATCTTACTGTTGTTCTGTAAAATAAAATAAAAAGTAAGACAATAATAATGATAATAATTACAACAGCTCTGTTAATACATTTATTATAACATACACACATAGCGTTCAAATTAGGATCTGTAATATTTTCTAATGTTTTAAAAGAAGTCTCTTCTCAGCAAGGCTGAAATACATGCCTGATTCAAGAAGGGGGTCTGATGGCCAAAAAATATTATTTTACTAACTTATTAATTTTAAGTTAAATTGTGCTTTGTTGGTATAGTGCCTGCTAGAATATTAAAAATGTTCAGTGACAACCCTCTACATTGTGAGTAAATCACTCGCATATGCGACTAAATCTTCATTCTGGGCGACTAAATGATGTCTAATATTAGCCAATTGCTAATAAATTCTCCGATTTTACTCGCCAGTGTGTGAGTTGGAGGCTAAGTATAAGTTTAGCTCAGATACAGTATATTTTCACTCACCGAACACTCTCTGACTGAGCGCATCAGAGTTTCACTCTCCGCCAAGCGATCTGTGCTGTTTTTCAGTTCATCTAAATAGATGTGCAACGCACCTGTATTTAACGTCCCGTAAACTCTACTGTGAAGGCGCTCGACTCGCCATCGTTTTGTTTAACACACACGCAGCGAGAGAGAGAATTGACGCACTACCAATGCGTGCTACATGTAAACGATATTCTTTGTTGTATTTTGCTGTCAAAATAACGGAGTTCCTTTGGAATTCTTCAGCTTTTAAGAACTACCGCTTTCTCCGGTAGTGGGCGGAACTTGCGCAAACGGCAATCTCATCGGCTGGCGCTCGCCTATTAAAGCTGATTTATACTTCTGCGTCAGACCTACGCCGTAGGCTATGCGTCAGTTTTCATTTATACTTCTGCGTCGTTGTCCGCGTCAACATGCAGTACACATGCAAACCGCTAGTCAGCAGTGTAACGTTTATTACAAAGATTTTTACATACCCAAAGTTATCAAGACAGTTGCAAAAGGTAATCAGTGGAAGTGTAATGTGTCAGAACTCATATGAATTACAGTGACAACTCTATATACAAACAAAACATAAGGGCTCGTATCATAAAAGCTTCAAAACTCTGCTGTCTTTTGTCTCATCCTTGTCTTTATTTTTCATATTGCCTGCACATAATTTTGCCGGATTCAGCAGCAGATCACACTATAAATAAATGCATAATCGCTTACTTTATGTCCTCCGTGTTTACTTCCGTATGACGGCGCGCTGCGCAAGTGTTGCCAAATGTTTTTCAACTTCGTGGGTCGACGCGACCCCAAAAACGCGATATTTACCCCCCTGAACATGGGTGTGGTAGTTTTGGACTACTTTTGAGAAGCAATTGGGTGGATTTTGTTGTGTAAACCCATTTCTTGTCAGTATTTTTTTTTTTACAGAAACACTGAATGACCAGAAAAGCACCACCACCAGTCCGAAGTTCAGTTAAAATGACTAATATGCATTCATACATGGTTATCAAGTTTTAATTCCAATTACTAAAGTTCTATCATTAATATTGATTATCATATTATAATGCTTGACTGACTGATGTTAAGAGTGTACTTTCAGATATTTACAAAACTGTGCCATTTTACAAACAAACATATATATATATATATATATATATATATATATATATATATATATAAATAGCAAATGCATATAGGATTTACAAATAAATATGAAATATTAGTTTTCAAAGTTTGATTAGTAAATATACACATTTTAAATACACAAATATAAAAATAATCACAATATTTACAAGAACAGAGCATAAAATAAAATAAAAAAACTATAGACATATTTAAAAAAATGTTTTTATAAAATGATAAACAAAAAAGTATAATAAATAAAAATACAACAAAAATGACTAAAAATTAAAGTGAATTAAATTATTTTTTTTTTTAAATGTATAAAAACTATACAGATTTTAAAAAATTATTCAAAAAACTGCAAAAATACTATAAAAATAAAACTGATTTTAATATTTGTGATGACTATCCAGTTTTCTGATGCTACAACAGTATAACAAACAACAACGATAATGATAATAAAGAATTAAATAAACGTTACTGTGACTAAATCCAATGGAATCGGCTTCTACTGTATCTTAATATATACCTCACATTTCTGTGAAATCCAAACAAGAATACTTTAATGAAGGAAAAGTGAGGGAAACACATAATGTGCTGCATGATAACTGTGAGAGCTGGTTCTGTCAGACAGGCTTCAGATGTCAGAGACTCACTTGCACTCCTCGTCCAGCAGGTGAAGCAGCGCGGTGGGTTTCTTACTGATGAGCTCGATGCAGGCCGTGTTGTCGATGTAGTCGATCATGTGCCAGCTGATGCCCTCCGACTGATACTCCTCCTGACACACACACACACACACACACACACAAACACACGCACAAACACACACACACCCACACGCACAAGCGTGCACAAACACACTCAAACACATGCACAACCACACGCACAAATGTGCACAACCACATGAACAAACAGACGCACCAACACACGCATTTAATTTATGCAATGGTGAACAAAAATGCCCAGTGTTTCATTTTGTTTGGCTTCGGCCAAGAATTTTCATTTCGGTGCATCCCTACTTCAAAGATTTTTACATACCCAAAGTTATCAAGACAGTTGCAAAAGGTAATCAGTGGAAGTGTAATGTGTCAGAACTCATATGAATTACAGTGACAACTCTATATACAAACAAAACATAAGGGCTCGTATCATAAAAGCTTCAAAACTCTGCTGTCTTTTGTCTCATCCTTGTCTTTATTTTTCATATTGCCTGCACATAATTTTGCCGGATTCAGCAGCAGAACACTATAAATAAATGCATAATTGCTTACTTTATGTCCTCCGTGTTTACTTCCGTATGACAGCGTGCTGCGCAAGTGTTGCCAAATCCACAGTTTCCCCATGGAATCTTTATCCCCCTGAACATGGTTGTGCTAGTTTTGGACTAGTTTTAAGAAGCAATTGGGCAGATTTTGTTGTGTAAACCTGGAAACCCAGTCCGTATTGTTCTTTTGCGTATTTTTGTTCGTATTTTTTCTTTGTCAGTTCAGAACCATGATCTGTTCACACTGTAAAACTGATATTGGACAAAAAAAATCGGAATTGAGCACTAAGGCTTGCAATGTGAACGTAGCCTAACACCGTGTCTACACCGGACGCGACAGTTGTCAGTGTCGCGCCGCAACAGCTAAAGTCTGTCTACACTGGATGCGACAAAGAGACCGGTGAAAATCATTTAAAATTTGTGTCAGTACGTCATAAATAAAACGCAGCAGCAGTTGACTGTCGGGAATTTGTTGCACCGTGCCACATCCAGTGTACACATTATAATAGGTTCTATTGTATTTTGTCGCGCCGCTCATGTCCGGTGAAGACACGGTGTAAGTGATTCTGGTGTTGATTTGGTAACCAGTTTGATGGATTCAGTGAATAACTTGTAACTAGCAGTCAATTCAAAGCCATTTGATTGTGAATCTGTCAACACTGGTTGTGCTGTATATTTGTTTTGTGGTGCAGGAAACACAGATTTAGATCATATGGTCAGTTCAGGAGGCTTTAGTCCTGCTAAATACACTTCCCGCTGGTCTCTAACAACTTTAAAGATCGCTATCAGGAATGATCCCATTTCCTTATTTACTCTTTTTGCTCTCCCTCTATATTTATGTTATAGAATCTAATAAAAAATTAGATAAAATTATGTGGTTCGATATATATTTTGATAGATGTTTTCCTTCAGTGCTTGTGCTTTGCACTATTGCTCTGCACACGTGATAGTAGTGGACATAGAGAGGTGTTGTGTAATACACATGTGCTTTAGTGTCTCTCTTTACACCTTCTAAACTTGAGACTGACACACTGGTGGTAAGCCAACTATTTCTGAATAAAGTGTCTCATGTGAACACTCTTGTCTTTCATTGCAGATCTTGAATGAGAACAGTGGATTTGTAAAAGCACAGCTATGCAGACGATCAAGTGCGTCGTTGTTGGTGATGGTGCAGTGGGTAAAACCTGTCTATTAATCTCCTATACAACTAATAAATTCCCCTCCGAATATGTACCAACGGTGAGTAGTATTTTCCGCTTCCTTTCATGTTTACTTACATTATTGTTATTATATTATAAGTCTCATGTCTTGACCTGTCATGTTTATGACTTTTTTTTAGCTGGATTTCAGTGGCTGTTATCCCTTTATTGTAAGAAAACAAACAAAATGTTTCCTGAATGTACAAAGGACACTTTTTTTGCTTTTCTTACAGGTCTTTGATAACTATGCAGTTACGGTTATGATTGGTGGTGAGCCGTACACCCTTGGGCTGTTTGACACTGCAGGTACAGTACAAATTACTTGGTTCAACCTCTTCACTTTCATTTATAGCCTATTAATTAACATTCATCATCATTAAGCTTTAATAAAACCTGTTTGACAGTAGGAGATTCTCTGGTTTTCAGAGTGCCTGTTTTAGAGGGTGGAGCTCAAAGGCTGATGGGAAGAAACATTCATGATCATCATTGTTATAGAAATTAGACCTCAGGAGCTTTGGAGAATTCCACACAATCCTGTGGAGAGTGGTTGAGCTTGAAACTGCTTTTTTGGATCAGTGTGGGACCAGAGTTTTTTGCTGTGCATGTGTTCAAATGCACCATCGACCGCATGACTGAATGACGTTTTTTGGCTGCTCAGGATCACACATGCGTTCTTGGTTTTAATTTGTCCTTTCATTTCCGTCTCTTTGCAGGTCAGGAAGATTACGATAGATTACGACCCCTGAGCTACCCTCAGACAGATGTCTTCTTAGTCTGTTTCTCAGTTGTTTCACCTTCTTCGTTTGAAAATGTCAAAGAAAAGGTGAGCTTGAATCATTCAAACCAGCCATGACAATGCATCTTGTTGGTTGCTCTGCTCTATTTTTGGTGTGCAATGCTGTCTGTTTGCCAAAAATGGTCACCTGAAGAGTTTCCCACACGATTTAGTGAAACTATTGGCGCTTTTCCACTGCGTGGTACGACTCGGCTCGGCTAAGTTTGCGTTTTCACTGCAGTGTAGTACCGCTTTAGAGTGGGCGGGATTATTCACTTGTCATTATAGTTGCGCCGCCTCTACTGCCGCGACTCCTAAAAAAACTTTTTCATTCCGTGTCGCCCCATCAAGCTCTCGCTGAATCCCCTCCTCTGCTATCAACGAGAGGAACGTCTGTACTTCCTCAACAGACAAAGAAACAGCCATTTTTTGGTTGATAAAAAAAGGTGTGCTCGTTCAAAACAGTTGCGTTCGATCCGGCCAATCAGTGATCAGCAGAGTTTACGCATCACGTTTTGGTAATGGTATGGTTCACTTGGAACCTCAACTGAGGTGGTACTGAAAAAAGTACCAGGTACTGTACCCAGTGGACCCCCCCACCCCAAAAGTGAACCGTACTGTGCCGTAACATGCAGTGGAAAAGCGCCATATGGGGGCAGGAACTTGGTCCTTCTAGAGCAGGGGTCGGCAAGTAGGTTTGTAGATGGCGTGCCAGAACATAGTCAAAGGATAATTTTTGAAATTAATTGATGAAAAATGCAACTAGAATTGCCTGTGACAGACTGTTACAGTGTCTTTTGTAACTGGTAGTGAGATGTTACTATGTGTTAAATCCTGTAGGAGGACAGTCATTAACAAAAAGCCACATTTGTGTGGTGGTGTCCGGCAGAGTATGTGAGCGGAGTGGAGCGTCAACAGTTTCCCCTCCGAGCATTTAATAAACACTCCGCTCCGGGTTCACCATTTCTCGCTCCCGCTCCACTCCTCGCAGAAACACCGCTCTGCGGCTGAAGTATTTCAGTATGTTTGAAATATCACAGTTCTGTTCATAACGTATATTAAAAAAATAAAATAAATAAAATAACAGCAGAGTTTCAAAGTGGCTTATTGGAACAATAGTGTTCAAACTTTTTTCCTACCACATGACAAGCTAATAACATGGTTGTCAGCATTAAAAGGTATAATTGCTGCTTTTTGAGGTGCAAATTTGAATTTTTATGAAAATAATATGTTTTCGCCAGTTTTACCTACGGATCAATACATTTCTTACAGATTTCTGCTCATTCTAAATCAGATACAGATGCACTGTAAGATTGCATTTGTTTGAATGCATTATTGAGAGAGTGATTGTGTGTGAATAAGTGTTGTAGTACTTGTTTAAATCATGCTTTCGATTTTTATGAAAATAATATGTTTTCGCCAGTTTTACCTACGGATCAATACATTTCTTACAGATTTCTGCTCATTCTAAATCGGATACAGATGCACTGTAAGATTGCATTTGTTTGAATGCATTATTGAGAGAGTGATTGTGTGTGAATAAGTGTTGTAGTACTTGTTTAAATCATGCTTTCAGCTGAAAATATTCAGTATCTTGAAGGAACAAACTAATTCCTTGAGAACTATAACTTCCCGCTCATGTAAATTGCCGTCATCTTAGCCTCACATTCTTTCTGATTTGAGTGATCCTTCTCTATCAAGCTAGCTAAATATGTTTAACTTGTGAATTCTTGCTAAATATGCAGTTATATTACGGGCTGTTGGCATGAATTGTACTCGTGATGGAGCGCTCTTGGAGCGAATGAAGACCATGCTCCGACTTTTAAAAAATCCGCTCCTCGCTCCAGTCAAAATCACCCCGCTCCGCTCACATACTCTGATTGTGAGTAACTGTTGCTGTTGTAACAGATCAATTTCAGAACCAGCCGCTATCAAAATAATCTGGCCAGTTTTGGCCCGCAGGCCGCCTGTTGCCGACCACTGTTCTAGAGGGATCCAGGGACATACAAAAGTTAAATGCATTAATCTGGTGCATTTTCAGAGTTCAAACTTTTCAGTGTCCAAATATAACAGAAAAGTCTTTGCATTGACTCATACCTGGACTTTAAAATGGACTTGAACCTCTTTTTAGTTGTGGTAGTCTCAGTCTACATTACATTCACATTGGTGTTTTAGAAAGTCAAACAATTAGAATATAATAATAGATTTACTTTTAAATTATGAGTAGTAGTAATAGAAGTACTAGTGGTAGTAATAATACTGTCTCTATTACTATTGTAATGCAACTTCACTGTAAAATAAATGTACAAAAACATTTTTTATAGTAAACATTACTTTAAGCAAAATCACAATATAAGAGTTGAGCTGTTATTTTGGTGGAAACCTGCAGTTCCAGCGAAGACTGGTTTACAGATGTCTCATTACAAATATAGTGGAATACTCCATGAAAATGTTGGAAATTATGTGAATGTGAAAATAATGTGTAACTGTTGCCTGTAGCATTTCCAAATGATCACAAGCTAATCAGTTGAGCAAAGTGTTCACTTCACTTTGGTACATGCAGCGCAACAGATTATATTCATATTTAATTAAATCGCAGCATTTTGTTCGATTATAGTTCGTTTGACATGCTTTTCCAAAGCAATGGTGCAAAACACAATGTCAAAGGCATTTTATGTTATTATGAGAAGTGTAAATATGTTCCAGTTCATTATGAAACTGTAGTGGTACCGATTAGCCTGGAGGCCACTAGAGTATGAGTAATTAATGAGAAACACTGGCTGCAGTTTTTTTTGCCGAGTATTTAGTCTGATCATATTGGTCGTTTACTACTTTAGTTTCTACCTATTACACAGTTTAATTGGAAAAAATTGGTCTTATCCTTTGGCCTTTGTCCTACAGTGGGTACCTGAGATCACCCACCACTGTCCAAAGACCCCCTTCCTGCTGGTGGGGACGCAGATTGATCTGAGAGATGATCCTTCAACCATTGAGAAGCTTGCCAAGAACAAACAGAAACCCATCACTCCGGAGACAGCAGAGAAGCTGGCCCGCGATCTGAAGGCTGTCAAATATGTGGAGTGCTCCGCTCTGACGCAGGTGAGTGAGGTTTAACGCACGGCGCACAATTGTAATCATATGTTCATGAACGTATATCATCTACATTACCAACAGAAACTGCCTCTTTAGTTGGTCATTTAACATGCTATTTGACATTCGATTTTTGAAACAAAGTCTTCCAGGTGTGTTTTGTTTTTATTTATTTTACTACATGTATGATTTACCTTTGCAAGAAAGTGGAAGCTTTATAGCATTTGGTCAGAGGCTCAGAGACATTGGTGACTTGTCTGAATGTTTGTTTTTGAAAAATGTTGGATTAACGTTTGGTTTGGTTTGTGATCAGAGTTTGATCTGTCATTGACCAGCTGTTCTCTGCCTATTGATGCTTGCATATTAGAATATAATTCGATATGCGATTGCATAGGGGATTTATATCTAATGGGGTTATTGGGATGATAAAGACAACATAAAATAACACACAGAAAGTGGGCGTATTGATTAGTATTAATCTGCACCCACGTAAAGTATCATGCTTTGAGTCTTTCACAGTAAGACCAAGAATATATATTACAGTAGCTATTATGATTTCATTATTTTTTTATGTTTGGCACTTTTGTTTAGCTTTTAATGAACTGTTTTTGGATCTCTAGTCGACAGAGGACTGTGGTTTGAGTTTAGGCAATGGAGATGGCATCCTACATTTTTTTTTTTTTTGTCTGCCACACCAATGTATCCATTTTCATAATTTGTTGGTGTCATCTGTAGGACTGCATGGCATCTGCACCTGTAGAATTACTACTTACTGTTGTATCTTTCTGTGCGACAAGCTCTTCTTCAAGCAGCTTCTATTCCTCACTAGCTGCTGTACTCTGTTGAAATGTGCTAGTTCCTCTCTTTATATCTCACCTCTTCTCTCTCTGTCATGTTTTCTGTAACTGCTAACATTGGTGCTTTATTCTGTTTCCCTTCCCTTCTGTGTTCATAGCGAGGTCTGAAGAATGTATTTGATGAAGCTATCCTAGCTGCCCTCGAACCTCCTGAAACACAGAGAAAACGGAAGTGCTGTATATTTTAAGCCTCTCTCTTTCTAACGCCCCACTCTTCCCCAGATGTTTGCTGCTTCCTTTAGTTACCTCTTGCTCCACAGAAATGACAAATTTCCCAATCTCTTAAGTGACGTCATATGTGTCTTCTTTCACCAATACTAAAAGATTTGCTTTTGCTATTTTCTTCTTTTTTTCTACTTTTTTTGTTGTTGGAGACTGCTAACTTTAGTTTCAGCTCCTGGGAGTGACATTTGTCTCCTTTCTACAGATTTCTTTTATTACTGTTGTTATTTGCACTTTTAGTTTGAAAATAAAATGTGGAAGTTTACAATGAAGGGTTGCATATATATATATATTTTTTTTGCTTTAAGTACTGATGTTGCTTTAGACATTAAAGTTCATAGTCTTTTTCATTGTTTAAGAGCAGACAAAGATAAGAGTTCAGTACTTTGCTGCTCAGTTTATTTGCATTTCTAAGAATCATTATTCCTTATGTCAGTGTATTTTGTACTGCAACAATTGTATCATAAAGTTAATTCTAAACTTATTAACATATGGCTACAGTTTGCAGTTTGGTGCCATTCTTATCCATATGACATCTTGAGAGTTTAAATGGCTTAATATAATCCTGTGAAATGATTTGTGCCATTAATAAAAGACAGCTGCAATTGCCATTACTTAATGCGTCTCTCTCGTCAATTATGCATTAATGCTGTTTAAACAGTAAATGTGTTTTTAAACCAGAGTTGGGTTTTTTAAATGGCCTGGCCCTAGGTCAACTTTGATGCCAACACTAACACAACACTATTCTACATTACCAACAGTGTCTTTTTGCACAAAGCACAATCCACATCTACCTTCCACCAGTTGTTTGTGAATAAATCCTTTTCACTATGGCTCACACAGTGGGTCTTTGTACTCATTTGAGACATGCTAATAGTGCTGGACTGGACAATAACTTCTCAGACTACTCTTCTGAGGACGATTTTCTCAAACAATGTCATTCTTTTTGTTTCCAAGCACCAAGCAGTTCCTCCTCGCCCCTAATCTCTTTGTGTGTGTGTGCGTGCAGAAAAGTGTATTGTACATGTTCTCCCTTGCTTTAGCTGTCACCTGACGTGTTTTGTCCACAAACAAAAATAATCTCAAAGTCTCATTAAAATGTCATTCTTGCTCATTTCACCCAGATGAGGGCAGTCTTGTAGAACTTCCACACTGCAGGTCGCATTCTCCTGCAGATCATTTGTCTCGGTCTGTTTTGTTATTTCACCCAGAGGCTTGAGTTTCTGTTTGACCAGCCCTTCACCTCACCAACCCTTCGGTCTCTGAGCCTGTGTTTGCTTGCACTTCCACTTTCTTGTTTGACACCTTGTTTTGTGTCAGAATGACTACACGGCATGGCTGATTCAGTTGGATTTCAGTTGATTGGGTTTGACCCAAATAGTTGCAGAGGAAGTATAGAGATGTTTAAATTGTATGAAATTAGCCAATCATCTGAAATCTTTATTTTTAGGTCTTTAGCAGGGCCACATGGAATCTGGGACCATAGAACTTTAGCAGAATTGATCATTAATAAATTGACATCCCACATGGATAGTTCACCCAAAAATGAAAATTGTCATAATTTGCTCACCATGATGTCTTTTCAAACCTGTATGATTTTCATTTTTCTTCACAACACAGAAGATATTTTGAAGAGTGGTGGTAACCAAACAGTTTAATTTCCCATTTACTTCCATTATATGGACATGAAATAAAATGGAAGTCAATGGAATGGAACTGAAACCGGTTACCAGTATTTTTCAAAATATCTTCCAAGGTTTCCAGGTATCTTCTAGTTTTTTGGTGGGATATCCTTTTAAGCAGTTTGGCTGATTTTATTATGCTTTCAGATACCAATAAGAGTGCAAACTCTTATGCACCATTTGAAAAGATATTTTGCCATTTTTAAATCTATTTTTCAGATTTTCTTTCAAAATAAACTGAAAATGTAGATGAAAATTAATGAAAATTAAATTCACAAATTGTGTGCTGGCCTAGTTATGAGGACACTTCCTAATTGATTATTTAGCTCTTTTTTTGGCTTATTCCCATTTAGCGTTCTTAGTTGCTTGGTTCCACTGTAAATATTACTTTGTGTTAAAAGCATTTCCTATAATTTAAATTTAGTTTATGCTTCCTATTCATTATTTCTACAATGCTGTTCTCATATTTTGCATTTTCAAATGTCCAAAGTCATCCAATCATGTTGCGTCTGTGGCAGAAATTATTTTATTCCCAACCCACCCATTGATTTTATTTTCTTTGTCCATCCTCTCCCTTGCTTTGTGTTCACAGAAAGGCCTAAAGAACGTATTTGATGAGGCGATTTTGGCAGCCCTGGAGCCCCCAGAGCCCAAGAAGAAGCGTAAATGTGTGCTGCTATGAGCGCCATCTTTCCCATCTCTCCCCCTCCCTTCTTTGCTCTGCTAAGGCTGGTCCACAGCTTTACACTCTAAAAAGCAATGTGTAAAAGAAGCGAGTTTCAAAATTTGCTCTGCAATAAAGATATAAAGAGTACACACCATACACATGCACATATACACACAACAAACACACGCAACCCACATGCCCATTAATATAAAAACCTTAGAGGGCCTTTTCTAGTTTTGATTCCAGGGGTCTTCTGTACTTCATGGTGAGATTTATTAGAGATGCTGCCTTGGTTTGCCGGCCGTATTTTGACGTTTAAGTGGGTTAATGTAAGGCATACAGTAATAATGCTGCGCAGGCACTCTGTCGCTAAAGTCTTAAGTAGGTTCAGGTTGTATTTCTTACCATTGTGCTGTGCAAACCTTGTACGGTGTTCAAAATGGCAACCGAATCACTGACCTGATCCGAAACGTCACTAGCCCAAGAAATAAAAACGTCTGGCGTAATCCCTCGAGCAACATCACCTGAAGTGCTTAGAAATAGCTCCTTATTCTTTGCCAATATTCCCATTTAATAGGCATTCAAGACGGTAGTCCTGTAAATGGTTCAGTTGTTTTCAGTGTATAATTTTGACTTCTCATGAAAAAAATTGGTCTATCTCAAGCAGGGAACTTTCTAACAGTGTTAGCAGAACAAGTGGCGTGTTCTAATGCGTTGCTAGGGACCATGGAAGCATTTTCCCAGAACTTGTGATGCATGTAGGTAAGCCTCCAGGTTTCTTTTGGATAGGTTAACATTAATAATAATAATGTAAGCTGAGAAAAGTTGTTGTAGGCTCCAGTTGTTTTTATTTTACCAAAATTTTTTTTTTTAGCTTAATTTTGTTTTCCTCAAAGGTTAATTTCACTCCTCTTTTGTGTAGGGGCTGGATCCCAGCAAATCTTTGATCCGCTTGTGTTTTTTTAAGGAAGAAAGCAACCATTGAATGTCTGTGACAGTGCAAGATATCCTCTCAGAACTATGAACCAAGTTTAATAGTTTAACACAGGCGGATCAGAGTTCGTTAGATTTCCAGTCTTTTCCCCCCTCCCTAGTTATTTGTTTGTTTTGGTGTAAACCAAATGCTCTGTATGAAGTCTCTCCTTTGTACTGTATATGCATTCTTTTGAGAGAAAAAAATTAAACTTATACCTTAATTGCCTTTATCATGTTCCAGTCCCTTTCTTAAGGTGCTGCATGCATTGGAAAATGAACACTGTACTGAAGCTTTACCTAAGAAAACATATCTCTCCTAAAATGCCTGTTTTTTTTTTTTTAATTGATTGGCAAATTTCTTCATGAATGTTCCTTTGTTCCAGTCCCTTTCTTAAGGTGCTGCATGCATTGGAAAATGAACACTGTACTGAAGCTTTACCTAAGAAAACATATCTCTCCTAAAATGCCTGTTTTTTTTTTTTAATTGATTGGCAAATTTCTTCATGAATGTTCCTTTTCCCCCCAGTTTTTGGGCTCAGGACTATAGTTGGTCAGAGTGATCTTTTCTGCCAGCAGGGTATGCTGAATGATCATATAGGTAAAGGACATCTCAGTTATCTGTAGCAGTGAAGGTTTAGTGAGTATTTTTCATTCTTTGTATTTGAAAATGCATGCACACAGGAATAGGGCATTAGCCATTTTTTTCCCATACGAGTGGAATGCATAATTAGTAATTTATCAGATGTTTTTGTCCAAAGCAACTTTCAAATGTAAATACATAATTTATGTCAATTGAAATTTGCCTCATCAGCCGCATTATAGCAGGAAGGAAGTATTTACTTGCACTTGAACTAAATAGTACTCTCCCATTTCAGTCTTTTTTTCCCTGCTGGTTTAACTTTGGGCTGGTTTAACACATCTTGTGTTAGCACTTCAATTTCGGCAGTTGCAGAATTCGCACCGCCATTGTTTTAAACGCATATGCCTGTTGGCCTTGATACAGATTTTTTGTTTTTATTGAGCTTGACTAAATGCAGTTTGGGTTTAATGTAGATTTATGACCATTGTTTAAATGTGATTTCCCTTTGTGTGATTTAGTTTATAATACTTTTTAGTGACCTACTCCTGATATGCATTTCAATTATGACCAATGGGAAATTCACAGTATGGTGACCACTGAAATCCTTTCCTTGTAGAGCTGCAGCTCTGTTACTAGGTTTTACCTAAATAAGTAAATAGCATCTTAATAACCTAATCTGTTTTAATTCATATTTTATATTCTTGCATCCCTGGCTGTAAGATCACATTTTGCTCAATCTATTATTTTTAGCACATAGTCTACTCGGTGTATAAATTATGCTGGGGTGGATGAGTTAACACATTCCTTGAGTGTTTTATGTGATGGCTGTCAGCGTACACTTATGTTAAACAGCCACAGAAAACCATTAATTATGAAGTGTGGAATGGCAGGCATTCCTTCGTGTGGTTGGTGGGGGTGTCCACCTGTGGGACTTCAATCATTGTCAGTGTGCAGGTTGGACCTACTGACAGCTTTGCAGAACGCCGATGCAGAGGATGACTCTTCTGAAAACATCACCAGCTGTGCTACCGTCATCGGGTGAGTCTCACAAGAAACTGCCTTGGTCATATTTCACTCCAGAAACCAAAAGGTGGAATTACGTGTTATTATTATATTGTGTTCAAAAAGAATAGTCTATTTTAAGTCATTTAGGATTTTTGGCATTGTGACTAATATCACAATCAAGCATGTTTTCCAGTTGTCATTGCCATAATGTTAATATAATAAATTCACTATAAAAAAAAGCCTAAACTGTAGTAATATGTAATATCGCATTATTTGTTGTACTGCCTATGGGACAAAAACAAACGGGTTTTTAAAGCATCAAAACGATATTTAATACAGCTTTAAGTTTTTTTTTTTCTTCCATACATTCGAATGTGCAAAAAATGACCATCATACATTTCTATCTTGATCTATAGAAAACACCCACTAAAATGTTATTCAGTGTAACGATAGTTCATATACCAAAAAAATATCGTCAGGCATATTTAGAACAAGAATCAAAATGCATTCATTTTTAATCATTTAAAACAAAATTTAGTATGATCACTTATTGAGCACAGGTCAGAAATAATTATGTTGTTTAATTTTTACATAAAAAAATAAATAATTGTTTAATTTTTACATAAATATATTTGTTACATTTAATGACGATGGAACATTATTTCACCCATAATTCACCAATCATTTTTGATTTCTAAAATAATATAGAATAATATTGTGTGCTTAAATGAAAATGTCATCATGCATTAATATCTTTTTCTCCCAACTTTTGTACCTGAAGCACCTTGAGTTATGTATTGTGGTGGAAATCCAGTTTTTATAGGTCTATTCTTTCACAATTTCTTTACTTGGTCCCTTGGATTTAGTGGCCTTGTCTTAAAAGAAGGTAAGCTTGCTGTTTTTTCCTCTCTTAAGACGTCTCTGTGTTTCCAGAGGGTGAGTATTTGTACTCAATGTTTGTACACGTGTATCCTCAAAGGTGTGATTCGAGGTCATTGTGATCCTATGCAGGTCTTCCCCATCATTCATGCTCTGTACTCGAAATTTCCAGGTGGATGATTTTGAAATGTTAAACTTTTATCCGAGAATAGGGGTGATTTGTCATCTGGGCAAGACTTAAACCGATTGTCCAAGCTGTCCACTGCTCTTGGATCTCTCCTGTTCTAAATGGGAGAGCTGTAAAGCTGATTCCCATCCAAAGCAAACACTAGGTTTGATGTTTCATTGCCTTGCCATGCTCTTCTTGGAGAGTGTTGTGATGTCTCCCGCAGGATGGCATTTCTCTTCATCATGCCTGAAGGGCCAATTAGAGCCAAAGGCTAAACCTGGAAGGCTGCAAGAATTGCAGAAGCCTCCAAAGACCCATAAATATTAGCGGTAGAGGTGACAAACGCAACTCTGTGTCTTTCAGTGATGGCGTTGGCAAGCGTAAGTATGCACAGCGAGTGATGAAGCCGCAGATAAGCCAGAAGAGGGCTGGGCTGAAGCCTCAGATGTGCCAGTCAGTTTGGGATGTGTTGAAAAGTTAGGCCGTGGACTGCGACTGCTATGAACGTTGAATTATTACAGAGTCTTAAATCAAAAACCCACATCCCCTGCTCCCCGCCACCCTTTGGCCATCCGTAACGTGGCAACAAGCAGAGCTTAAACTCAGTTTTTCATACATACCACGACTGCACTGTAAGAACACGCAGGCTGTCTTTATGTTGGATCGGCTTTGGGAACATGTTAGTCTCTCACACTTTCTTTTTCCCTTGTCTTTTATGGGACCTGAAATACAACTAATGCTACTACTTCTTTGGTTCCTTTTGGTATGGATGGTCAGGTTTAAGCTTGTCGTTCAAACAATACTTTGGCCTAAATCGAAGATTTACATATTTGAATTGCATATACAATATTTGGATTACACAATTTTAACAAACGAATAAACTTAAGGTGATGCATATTTGACAGTGCTTGAAATGAGGAAGATTTCTGCAATTGTAATAAACTGAATGTGTTTCGAATGCACAATAACCAGGTTTATATATTTATCAATCAATCCAGATGTTTTTAGACTTATGAAATCTCTTCATTTGTTTATCATATCACAACATTTGGCAGGTTTTATTGAATGCATTGCTGTTAAAATATACATTTTGTCAGAATGTTTTTCCTGTGACACAATATCCATGTTTAATGAAACTAGACACACACAGAAAACAGGTCATTCGAAGCATACAAAGTTAAATAGAATTCTGCGAATGGGGGCGATACAACTGAAAAAACACTACTACTATAACCGTATGATTCATTTAGTTAAACATTTGTATCCACCTTGTATGTTGGATGTTCTAACATATACTCTAATATGACTCAAGACACCTAAAAAAAAAAACATGGCAAATTTTCTTACAAAGTTTCTTATAATTTCTTATACACTTATCTAAAATCACTTATCTATCTTATACTCTTATCTTACCAAATTTGAGTGAGTGGAGGGATGGAAAGGCCACTCATGTCAGCCCGCCAGATGCAAAGCTGTCGGAAGACAGAAAACAATAGGGTGGCCGTGACAGAAGCTGTTCTTCATGTCTTACTTCATGACCTGAAACCAAAAACAAATCAGCACTATTAGTCTAAATATTATACATTAGCAACATTTTGACTTGGCAAGAAGTTTATGGCTGATGATCAAACCAAACCAGAAACGACAAAAAACATCCAGCTCATCTTACTACCTTAAACCAGTCATGGAGATGCATCTTCTCCAGATTGATTCTCTGCTGTGGATCAGACTGCAGACACGCAGAAATCATCTGGCAGCATTCTATGCAAAAAAGATGAGAGATGTTTGATTATTAGCTTATACTTTACACGTGCTCTCTTTCAAGCTGCAAGCCTTTTTTCGTGATTTTATAATACAAATCGCCCTTCTTTGGATAAGATCACCTTGTGAGAGGCCAGGTCTGGTCCAGCTCTTCTTACTGATCAGATCCAGGTCGTGGTCTATGGTATAATATCCGCACACCATCATGAATAGGAGGATTCCTAGTGACCAGACAGTCCTTGGCTTTGCATGGTATCTGCCGTTCACGGTGACCTCTGGTGGACAGTACGCTTTTGTGCCTGGAGACAAAAGAGATTTTGTCTGAACAGGTTGACTATGTAGGATGCAATTCTGTGAGATAATTAACAAAGCAGTTCATAACGCATACCACTGAAGACTTCGTAGGCAAATTTCTTCATTAGCGCACGCACCGCACCTGAAGTCAGTCAATTTGACTTGCATGGTGTCCTGGTTCACCAGAAGGTTCTCCATTTTGATGTCCCGATGGAAGACATCATGCTTGATGCAAACGTTAGCCGCTTCAATGACCTGCCGTTCCCCTCGTCGACGCTTTCTCCATGGAGCGTCACAAAACTTTTCAAGTCTATGCAAGGCATGGGCCGTTCCATGACCATGATGTAGTGGTCTTTGTTGTTTTCCCAGTCTAGCAGTTTTATGATCTGGGGAACTCTGGGGCCCATATTGGCCATGAGTGTCAGGCCGATCTCCATGGGGACACTTTTAGGATGACCAGGCTAAGGAAAGGAAATACGGCACTTAGATCGAGATGGTTTCCCAAATAATGAATTGGTCCACAAATCAGAACAGTTTGCCTACTGAGAACTCATTTGTATTCTGTGATTTAATATGAGTATAAGATGTTATAAACTGAAAACAGTGACTGAGAAGCAGTAATATAGAGAGCGCAGCCTACTTACGACTCTGATATATGGCATGTTTGGCGGCTTCACTGAAAATTTCACAGCCACCTGATCAACAAAACAAAAAATTAACAATTAGCATGTGCACAGAGGTCATATCAGTCCAGCCATTAATTCTGAAGAGATATGCAAAGTTTAAGTAAAAAAAAAAAGTAACCTTTAGTCCATCCTTGCAGCGAGTCAAAGCCAACTCCTCCTTGACCCAGCTTGACGCCGATTTTATAACGGCTGAGAATGTGGCTTATTAAAAGATCAACAATTGCCATTAATATGCATTAATATTTTAGATATGCACTTTGAACGTCTTTTATAATTCATAATAACATTGTCTAATTTTCATGGATTTATTATTCTTACCCTTGTCTGGGACGTCCTACTCCAGCTGTTCCTCAGCTGCAGGACTGACTTCAGAAGCTGGAGCTATAATATGAATCAAATCAAATAAATCAGAAAAATTTTATATACTCAAATTAGAGTGGTTCTTCACTTTTGGCGTGATCTCTTAAACAATAAAACTTATCCAAACAATGTGAATCAATTTGTTCAATCTCTAGCGTTGACACCTAATAAAGCTATTCTCAGGTCATGCAAATCTTTCATTTCAGATCACTCTTGGTGTGATAATGACAGGAGTGTTTTGGGTCAGTGAGTATTTATTATAAAAATGGAGAAGTAATTTAAGAATCGGCCATTAACCATTGATTGTACCATTGGTAAACGTCCGATATGCTCCGGCCTCAGTCTGGTACTACTACTCGGCCTTAGCCAGGTCGTATTTAGCGGCTCTACGGTGAGGAAAGCAGAGAGCAGGCCACCTCCAGAAGCTCTTTTTCTTTTTCTCTTCTCTCTCTGCCTCCTTTCCTCCACCAACACAACCAGCAACAACTGATGCTTCTCCGCCGTGTTAGTGGTGTATTTGAGAAGAACACATGGTTCTTCTACACAATCTTTCACAATCATGAATCGTGAAAGTAGTCCCATGATAACAATATTTGGCACTCGATAATAATCAGATAGCACTCAATCAATCAATACTCCGAAACTTCAACCTACAAAATGAGCAACTGAGTTCCAAGCCTTTAAAAAGGCGAGACGTTCCAAATGTGACGTCATAATAGCTGGTGCAGAGGCACTGAGATTAGGAAAAAAAATAAACAAATGCATCACGTGGTCCGGTCTATTGTGGTTTATTATTTGTGGTCAGAATTCATGTCTAATGATATTTGATGGGAATTATATATTTTTCTGTATTTTGCACATCGCTGTATGTAAATATAGCCGCAAGGGCAGGACTGCTTAAAGTATTTGACACGTTAAAGTGATAAAGAAACATGCATGAATGAGAAAATACAGGATACAGAGAGGAAACTGCTTGGGGCAGTTCTGTGTAGTATTGTTACATATTATAATTCATACAAATATATGATTAAAGTCCTTTTTGCAGACTAAAATAACATGTAAGCATATAGCACGCTAATCATAAACCTGTGCATCTCCTGATCACATATCAATCATAATAACAATATTAAATGTGTTACTTTCCATTTTTCTTTGTAATTAATTGTGAAATTTACTAACAATTTCTGAGTTAAAATTGTTTCTGGTGTAAATCCTACACCACATTTTTTTTAGTGTATGTTTTAAGTGCAGAGAAGCCAGCAGTGACTCCCCAAATCCTTCAGTTTAGTTTATTGTGACACGCCAGTTCACGCTCATGGTGTTCAGATACATGTGTCGCGTCCATGTGCCATCTCTTTCAGTCTCCACCAAGCAAATAAGAACCCCTCAGGTGTCTTGGGTGTCCCATCTATCCATAAAACCTCAGCTTATCTGTTGACAGCCTGTCCCGTCTGCTGAGAGGCTCATCTCTCAGACCATACTTCCATATCATGGATGCAGAACAACCATGTCCAAACTAGTGATACCAGCATGCAGTGCAGGTGGCTGGGAGATCTCAGTTGGTAAGACGGCATAGCTGAGGTTGATGGATTAAGTGTAAAGCCTGTTTATGGCCATATCCTCTTTTTTATTTTTGGTAAAAATAAAACACCTGTCCCTACACCTGTGTCCGATTACAGGATCTGATATTTGGCCACATGGAAAGCACCTCCATAGTTTTAGTAATTGCATCACCACTGAGATATGTGGATACAAATTTAGATTCCTGACTGCCAGGCAGAGGGGGTTTGCATCAGGCTGGAAGGCCTTATATATCACTGCATGATGGATGAGCCAGTGTAGAGGAATTCTCTGTGGTTCATGCTCAAACAATACTTTGCACTTAGCCGCTGCTCCAGCTTGAACCTTAAATTCATTCACGCTGCTCACAATGACAACCATTAGTGTTTACCTGAAAATGGGGATTGTTGTGTGTAAAAGTGATTTATCAACTTTTCTGTTCCACCAAAATTTCCACCTCCTTCAACTTAAACTTAGGGATATTTCAAACAAAAATGAAAATGTACAGGCCATCCAAGATGCAGATGAGTTTGTTTCTCATAGGAACAGATTTGCAATACATTATTCAAAAGATCCTCTTCAGTGAATGGGTGCCGTCAGAAAATGAGAGTCCAAATTCCATAATCCATAATAACACTTCCTCCAGTGAAAAAGTACATCCCCTTTGTCCTCTTGCATCAAAATCCACCTACATATTTGTTAAAACTGTTTATGAACAGTGCTTGATCTGTGCATTTTTCTCTCCTGATTCAGACGAGATGACTTTTTCACTGGAAAAAAGCTATATTATGAATAGAGGATAGAGAAAGAAAACAGGCAGCTTTTCACTTCACAAGATGTTAACTGGAGTCGTGTGGATTATTGTGATGTTTTCATCAGCTGTTTGGACTCTTAATCTTACAGCACACATGTGTGATGTAATGCCACGTTTCTCCAAATCTGTTCCAATGAAGAAACAAACTCATCTACATCTTGGAATGCCTGAATGATGCCTGAGATATTCTATGTTTGGTTGTTTGCTTCATTTTTTAAGTATAATCAAATTGGCTGAGCAAGTAATTTCAACTTTATAGTAGACTTTAAAAATTTTGTCGAATCTAATATATGTTAAAAAAATGTAATTAATATTGTTTAGATTATTTTGAGATACTGATAATATTTTTTACAGTGAGTTTTGAACGATGTGAGGGTGAGTAAATAATGGCAAATGTAAATTTTTGTGTCAACACTGGTATTTCCACTGTAAACGACTTATTATGATCATATCTTATGATTTCTTATTAGGGAAATTGATACTCTAATTGTTACTCTGTAGTAATGGGTGAGTGCCTGAATCCTGTTTCTGTTTTAGTGAAATACTGAAATGCATGAGGAATATTAATCACTGCTTGATTCTGCACCAGGGCTTGGTATCCGGATAAAGTCTTTGTGAGGGCCCCGGGTCATTGCACAACCTGATGCTTCACAAAAAAGTGAAGGAAGAAGGAGGAGGAGTATGGCAACTGTCATCACAAACAAGAAACAGCTGTCTCATTTGTGTAACTTGTTTTCTTTTAATATGAGAAGTATGTTGGTAGAGATCTTTGAGGTTTGAGGAAGGCCTGGGAGGAGAGAGAAGTGATTTTTTTTTTCTTTTTCATTTCACTCCTGGAATCATACTTCCAGACCTTTGGTGAACTTATGCCTTTCTCTGCAGACACATCCACTCCTCTTGTCCTCTGAGGTGAGTTTAGGAACTACAGAGTGAAATTTTATTGGTACTCTGAATGAAACTTAATCCCCTAAACATCCCCGGCCACCCCACTGGACCCCCAACAAGAAAGATTTTTTTATATATAATAATAATAATAATTAAACATGGACATCTCCGAAACACTACCTTAAAATATTTATAAATGTATTAATGAAATAAACTTGCATAATGTGTAGAATCAGGGTTGCCAAGTCTGTGGTTTTCACACGGAATTGGGCTGCTTTTATTCTGTTGCCACGGGTTGATTTTTTTAGTTCTCGGCTTGAAGCAAACCCCTCACACTATTAGTATTTCCTATTCTAGCATTTGTGAGAGGAGCAACAATTTAAGATAGGGGTCACCTATCTTATGCTGGGTACACACTAAAAGATTTTTAAAATCTTATAAGATCTTCAAAATGTGAGAGACCACAAACATGAGGACAAAAAAATCCTAGATTTAACTGTTTTGCTCCTATAGTGTGTGGTGTGCTGCGATGTTCCCCCCACACATCAGGATTTCTGATCGTACATATTCAACACGTTGAATTCGCGATTGGGGCGCCTCCGACGTTCTTCCGAGCAGATTCAGTCACTCTTAAAGGGGTCATATGATGCAATTTATATTTTTCCTTTCTCTTTGGAGCTCTTGGTGCATAAAGAAGATCTGTAAAGTTGCAAAGACTAAAATCTCAAATCCAAAGAGATATTCTTTATAAAAGTTAAGAGTCAGCCACGCCTACCTAAAACGGCTCGTTCTAACACGCCCCCACATGTCTACGTCACGATGTGGGAAGATTTGCATAAGACCGCCCAAATGTTCACGCGAAGAAAGAAGGCGTAACTTTGATTCTCGCTGTAGTATTGTTGTTGCCGTGTGTTTCGTTGTGAAAGCGAAACTACTTTGTTTGGTCTTCCAAAAGAGGACAATATCCGCTTCGTCATGCCTAGAGCTGATCCGTGCTGGTCGCTGAGGAAATACATCAACTTTGCGCTGTGGATCACCGGATCAGCTTTCAGAGTCCAGCTCGGGGTCGTCACATGCGGTAGCCGCAAGCCCGCCGGCCGCTCCTTCGTCGAATCTGCCGGCCTCTGCTCACTCTAGGCCTCCGGCCTCCGCCCACTCAATCCTGCCATGTGTGACGCTGTGTGTTTCGTTATGAAAGCGAAACTACTTTGTTTGGTCTTCCAAAAGAGAACACGACTAGAAATCAGTGGTTAAGTTGTATTTACAACACTGTTCCAGAACAGTTCAACCCAAATATTCAGATGTGTGCAGCACATTTTATGGAGGACTGTCTCCTGATCCTGGAAGAGTAGACTACAATGCCGGCTGTTCTGACTCACAGACTGTAAGTACGTATTTCATATTTAAAGGAATTGCCACTGCCGATTCAAATGCGAGTTTTGAGCAGTGTAGAGTAGCGCTTGTTTGTCATTTCTCCGATCACAAATGCAGACATGGTTTTATGTTTACACACCACAATGCAATGCAACGCGTAAAAAGACAGTATAAGTCATTATAATCCGTAATTATGTCCCCACTGGATGCAACAAATGCCTCGTTTTTATAATGGGTTTTAATGTTTTTGTCTCGTCGCGCCGGCACACGGCATCACCTAGGACTGTCGGAAGGGGAGAAATCGGCCCAAAATCAGCCCGATTATCTTGTGGTGTGTACCCAGCATTAGGTGTTCTGCAGAGTTTAGCTCCAACCCTAATCAAACACACCTGAACAAGCTAATCAAGGTCTTACTAGGTATACTTGAAACTTCCAGGCAGGTGTGTTGAGGCAAGTTGGAGCTAAACTCTGCCGGACACCGGCCCTCCAGGACCGAGTTTGGTGACCCCTGCTTTAAGAGATACAAAACTCACAAAGTAAGTAAAACTTAGTTCATTGTATGCTGTATTTATATATAAATATATATATATATACACATGTCTCATCAGGTGTCATTAGATAAATCAAAATCAGATAATTAGCTACTCTTTGGCTAACTGGGATTATGCTAGTCCCATAAGGCAGTATCTGGTTTAAATGTAGCTGTTTTTGTAGCTTGCATGTTGATCGATCACTTAGTCCAGCAGTTAATCTTTAAAGTATTGCATTGGTAGTTTTCGGCATTCTCGCTCTAGGGGTTGCATAGACTGGTCGGGTTTTTCCAACTACAAGAGCGTCAAAGCCAAAGGTTTCTATTTACAACCTGCTTTGCAGTGTTGAGCAATGTAGCCAATCACAGACGTATCTGTTGATTTCTTGAACGCAATGGCCAATCAGAGGCGTTCACTCAAGAATCCTCACATTATAAAGTGTAGACACAATGTGCAGTGCTTCACTTTTTACAGTGAATAGTATAGTTTTGATTATAAATTAAAACTTTTTTTTCTTTTACGTTTGTTGTTGCACCATGTGAATATGATAACTGGACAATATTTGAAATTAATATTTGAATTGAATTTGAATGAACTGTGTGTGTGATTTAAATATATATATATATATATATATATATATGAATTATTATTAATGGCCACAAATAGCATACTTTCATGCCTTGGCTAATCAAACAAATGATACTGTTGGTTACTTCAGGGACTATTATTAAAAGTAGCTGAGAGGCTAAAGCCCCTGATCTTTGAGTACCTTTATTGAATTGTAGGTTGATAATTATGTTATGTCCCTGGAAAAGCCTTTCCAAATATTAAATTACTGTGTGGTATTTTCCATCAAAGAGGCGGTGACGGGGCCATTCTGTTGACAGGATTAGATTTCTCATAGTGAAATCTCCCTCAAGCACATTTTAGATCTATTCTCATACACATTGATTTTTCCACATTCATGCCCGCATATTTTTCCCCATATAGCCATAGGAGAAATTTCTTACAGCCACAGACAGGTTATCCTTTCCTAGGTGTGTTTAAAAGTCACATTGAAAACATCCATGTTAGTGTCATCACATCACATATTTCAAAACTAGGCAGCATGAAATGGCAGCGAACAAAAACTGTTGTGTTTTAGGCCCCAATATCTCTACTTCCACAAACACAGGATGTGCTGGATATTATGAGGATTTCGCCATGATTTCTCCAGCCTACGTCCACGGATATGCCCCCTGCTTTAATTTCCCGGTGCTCAATAAAAGGCAAACTCTCCTCTCTTCAAACCACCTCTTCCTGTTCCTCAAAGCAGCTTATTAGTAACAGACATTGGTATGACCAAAGAACTGCAAAGAATATGGAAGCAGACTTTAAAATGTATGTATAAAATGAGATGGTGGATTGTTTTGGACTACATGTGCACGCTCTCACGCTTTTCCAACAACTGAAAGGCAAAGCCAAAGGTGGTTTGATGACATATGAAACATAAATTAGAGCTTGGTTGAAAAGAAACTGGAGGGTGTAATCTACCCGTCTACAGTTACGGCAGCAAAGTTAAGGCCCTTGATGGGGTAGACAGTAGTATCCTACAGCAAGGGTGGAGTGGAGTGGAGTAGTCTGGTGTGTTTGCTTGCAATAGAAACATTATAAAGATTTTTGTATTTAAACTCATCCAATAGTGTGAGTTTGGGTCGGGTTTTTTATGCATCACACACACACGTCAGCTATCCTTGTGGGGACTCTCCATAGGCGTAATGGTTTTTCTACTGTATAGACCGTATATTCTATTGCCCTGCCTAAACCAACCCTACCCCTAAACCTACCCCTTACAGGAAACTTTCTGCATTTTTAGATTTTCAAAAAACTTCATTCTGTATGATTTATAAGCTTTTGTACCCGTGGGGACCACAATTTAGGTCCCCACCGTGACACGAGTCCCCATGAGTCTGTGTGTAGTCAGGTTTAAGTCCCCACCAGGATATATAAACCAGTACACACATACACACACACACACACACACACATATATATAACACCCAGACTGACATTCAATGCAAGTAACCCAGAATTTCCTCTTCTATCCCCCCCCCCCAATTTATGTTTTTAGTAATCAACATTATGCCACAACCCAGGATATTTCTTTAACGTCAACAGCAGCAAGACTGCAAAACCAAAACTTTACAAAACGAAGACGCTTATCCTTGTGCGAAACCCATTAAACAAGTCCGAATACATTCACAGAGACCATTAAATCATACCCTGCCAAAAGACCAGATTTGGCCACCAAGTTGGTTAATGTTGTTCAGTGTGGTCTTTTTGATGAAGCTGGTTAACTATGGACCGCCTGCTTCCATAAAGCACCATTTGGAAAGAGCAATTCACCCAAAAAGCATGTCAGTCTTTGACACAGCATATATTTCAATTTAACATACATTCATATGAAATATAGTCCTCTTCAGTGTATAAGTCTTTACAAACCTATGTTTCTTTTAAAAGCATACTGGATAGCAAGTTTTACTATAGAAAAGCTTGGAGTTATGGTATCGTACATAAATAATTCAGTCACTCGGTCTGACTAATGGAGGAGGGAATGCTGGGGGATTTGTTTATTTGCGGTATGTGCGTCTGGAGAGGAAAAGTGCTAGAGTCATCGTGCACAGAATCCATGGTCCAAGCACCCCAAGCGGGTAAACAATTTATTTTTGTCAGTTTCGCGCCAGATGCATGGCTACAGCTCAGCACCAATCATCTGTCTGCATCAATAGCTAGTTAACTAACGACTTTGATTTCCAAAGCGCTCCTTTTGAACAGCTTGCTAACACTTATATTTCCACTCCATCTTGTTCGGAGTCGGTTCGCATCTCTAGTAAAGCAAGCCTCGCTTTAATACTCGCTGTACGTTATCGGTGAGTGATTCTTGAATTCAAGCAGCATCACAGGAACGAATGGCCACGAGTATGGAAAACTCTGGGAAAGTACATGTACACCTGGACTGCATCTCAGCATGTAGTGTTCAATGTCTCCATCTTTCAAGATGAAACCCTAAAGCAGCATTAACGATGAAAAGGCGTTGACCTTTCTCCATATTCATATGCCCCTGATCCCAATGGCACTCCTCTGGTGCACGTCACATTAAAAATTCACTCTATTCGATTGCAATAAGTTAAAATATATATATATATATATATATAAAAATTAAAGAGAGCAACCACAATTTAAAAACAGGACAAGGAGAGAGAAAAATACTCTCAATTGGGACCTCGGGTATATTCGCCCCTATATTTTAAAGTCTCATGTATGACATGTTCCTCTACCGTCGCATGAAATGCTTGGGAATTTGTCTGGTTTCCCTGTGCATGTAGGGAAGTGGTGAGGGGAAGTTCTGCGTTCTGGATCACCGACATGTGTGCATCTCGACCATCTTGCGGCACTGTTTGCACTTGACGTAGCAGCACCAGTGGAACTTGCAGCTGCAGCGGTCGACCACCTCCACGTCCTCCGTGTGGAATCCGCGACCGCAGCACATGAGCTCGCAGCCGTCGATGGCCTTCGAGGTCTTGTTGCAAAAGCGGCCCGCGGTGCCCAGTATGCCTGGAGATCTGGGGTCGTGTTCGCAGAAGTCTGGGCTCGGGTCCAGGTACACCAGATCATCATCTGTGTGCGGCTTGAACTGCGTGTTTCGGGGAACCAGGACCTTGGTGGTGCCCACTTTGCGCTGCTCCACTTCTGTAGCGCCGTCGAATTTCTCCTTGATTATGTTGCCCACTTTGCGGAACGGCGGCATTGCTTTCCAGCAGGTTTTAACCTCGCAGGAGCCCGAAACGCCGTGGCACTTACATTCCACTCGCATGTTGTTCAGAATTGCCTTGGATTGTAAAAGAAAGGTCATTTGTTAACAAATGATGATTGTTTAAACCTTTCAGCATGATGTTTGTTAAGCACCTTACCTTCCTCCCTGCCTCATTGTTATGAAGGTTCATTAGCGCTCTGTTGGAGGACTGTCCTTTACTTCGTTCTCTGATGTCCACAAAGGACTGGGAAAAAGCAACCCCGTATGCAATGTTATCAGAGCATCCTGACCATTGGAAACCTGTTGAGATAAAGACACTCAAGCATGGAGAAACGCAACAAGTCCATCTGGAAACAAAATTGTTTACAAGGTACAAGTTTGGCAATTTTTCCAAGTTAGTGACATCAGATCACTGAATGTCATTTATAGTTTAGTTTGAGACACTTATTAGTAAGTGAACTAGATATCCATGAGAAGAACTGTGTATGTGGCTGCTTTTATTTCGTTTTAGTTAATCATATGAAATCGTCTGCAATTATTTTACTTTAGTCTACAGCAGAGGTTTTCAAACTTTTTGATTATACTGAAGCAAATCATTAAAATGTTACATGGAAATTGTTTATTTTGCTATTATGGATTTTTTCTATCCATTGTTAGTGTGATGTTAGATGTTAGAATCTTAAACTAGTAAGTAACGAGGACTTTAAATTGAATAAAAAAACAGTAATAATAAAAAAAAAAGATCACATTGTCATTATCTCTGCCCAGTTCTTAAAAAGCAGAATGAAACCATAATAATACCATATACTCAGCAAATATAAATTATATTTATATAATATATTTTCCTCTTTTTTTCTTTTTTTTTCTTTCTCAGAACAGTTTGAAAACCCCTGCTGTTCTGTATTTTAGTCTCAACACATTCTTGTTTTGTGTGACCATTATTGAACTACATTTTTAGAATGATTTTCGATTATTGTAGTATAATCCGTTTCATATCCTGTTCATAATCCGCACTAATGAACAACAGGAATTGTGACCGATCACTTTACGTGTCATGTCACTTTCTGTCTAATTTGCCATTTCTTGGCCAGGATAAGCACTATTCACTGTCAATCATAATCATTTAATCAAAATGATTCATTGTGGTTTCATAGCGATTAATCATCATAATAATTATTATTCAAACAAAGCACACATACCCTCTGGACTGACACCGTGCACATTGCGGTCGCAGCCACACTTGTCCAGCTCCCCGCTGCTGCAGGCTCTGGTCACTGCAAAGGCTACGCTAGCAGCAGATAAAGCGTACACAAATGCAGCTTCCCGTGTACCTGTGACACAAATAGTAAGTATCTGCAGGGTTTTAAGCAGGGCTGGCTTCATGTCCAATTAAATATGAGGCTACTTACCTTGTGTGACCACTTTGCCAAACAGAGGAACACTCTCTAGCATCGAGCAGTTCCAGCGTCGATTGCGGAACTGAAACTGGCACTCGTCGATGGCGAGCTGAGCGCCCCTGCGGACCGCGTCCATCACCTCCACATTGCGCTTGCAGATCTGAACCTGCCTCTGGATGAGTCCTCTGAGCTTCTCACAGGTCTCTTCATCCGAGATGCTCCCCACTGATGACAGCTTTGCCAGGTATCTGAGGACAAAGCAATAGAGACGTAATCAATAAATGTTCAGAGACTGTCAATAATACAGGCATTTGTAAAGAAAAAAACCTTTGTATCTAGATGCTGGATGTTTTGCAGATGGAAGAAAAACGCAAATATGATGTTGAATATCAGCATGTAGAATATTATGATTTTTTTTGTTGTTTATTTATTTTACATGCTTATCATTTCAGGTAATATTTCATTACTTTTCACTCTATTACTTTTGGTTTAGTTTCAGTTTAGTTTTAGTTTTCAGTATATTTACATCACAATACTTTATAATACAATTTTTTGGGTATTATGAACTAACAATGAACATCATATTTACAGCATTGTCAGTTTCTACAAAGATACATTTATAAAATTTTAAGTTAAATTAAGAAACAAAAGTTATTAATTAACAATAATATAATAATAAATATATAATTAATAATATATTTATTTTATTATATATATTCTAAATATAGTACTGTTATATATAATATCCTATTATTTATTATACATTATATATTTAATTTATTCTAATATGTATTCTGAAAAAAAAAGTGTATTATTAGTTCATGATAACTACTGCAAGTAATTTTAACAAATTTAACCTTAATATAAAGAGTTATTATTTTTGGCTAAAGTTAAATTAAAATTTAATTATGGTAATTTTATTGTGTTTTGAATTTTAGTGGTGTAAATTTTTTTCCAAATTATGCTTTTTATTTTTTTTTTGTGAAATGGTTTAATTTAGTTGTTGTTGTTAGTGTCTGTTAACAATAACACTGACCCATGCATTGTTCCGCTAATGTAATGATCCACATAGGTTTTTCATTGCCTCCATAGCACAAACAGTACAATAAAACAGCGCAAACATAAACAGCGTGGTCCTCCTGTGACGTTCATGGAAGGCTGTGTTGGGCAGATGAGGTAAGGGTTATGTTGAGAGACGGATAGAGACTATCTTCACCCATCACCTCCAGGGCCAGGGGGTCGGGGCAACACCAGCGCTTTAAAGGGTCTGCTGAGTTCCATCTCTTTATGGCACCTTATAAAAATAGTCCTATACTACATCACATTGCACAGGTTTTCATCTGTATACACCAAGCTTGGTCTCATTATCATCAAGAACTGGTGGAGATCAAAGTCTTGAGTGTTTAAAGTCTGCGACGATGCATTTAGAGAGTTGCGTGCGCTCACGGATGGGTTTGTTTTGCATTATTTGTTTCTTTTATTTGGTTTCGCCCATTGTGGATGGAAGTCTTATAAATGGCAATGAAGGTGCTGTGGTGTAAATACTCAATTTAGGTGCAAGAGCTTGAGGTTTATTGATTTGGATTGTAGCCTCAAGGCTAAACCTCAAAATCACCACTGATCGGATCTGACTCACAAAATGCTCATCATGTAATTGCATGTATTTACACTCTTGAAAGTCGTTTTTAAAAGGGTTTTTTGCAGCGATGCAACCATTTTTGGCTCCCCACAGAACCTTTCATGGAATGCTTCTCAAAAGAACCGTTTTTTCCTACTGTGAGGAACATTTTATAAATCTAAAGAAGGTTCTTCTTTGAACCATTGATGCCAACACTGTAAAAACAAACAGTAAAATTAACTAAATTAGTTCATTTCACTCAAATATTAATAAAAGCTGGTTGTACTTTGAAAAAAGTTAGATGAACTCAATAATTTGATTATATTAATCTGAAATTAAAATGAAAGAGTAGCAGCAGATTTCTAGGTACCGGCATGCCAAACAGTCAAACTGTAGGAGAATACATTTTGAAATGAAGTATTATTTTTGTGTTTTTGCAAAGGATCATTAGCGTGAGAGATATGCAAGCGTTTAATGTTCTGTTAAATTGAGATTTTTAGGGGTTTCTGTTAGTGATGACCTGCAAAAGAGCTATTTTTACCTGATTTAACCCTTAAAATTTAGTTTTGTTGACTGATTAACCAGTCGTGGGGGGAAGTCGTGGCCTAATGGTTAGAGAGTCGGACTCATAACCCAAAGGTTGTGGGTTCGAGTCGCGTACCGGCAGGGATTGTAGGTGGTGAATGTACAGCGCTCTCTCCCACCTTCAATACCACGACTGAGGTGCCCTTGAGCAAGGCACCGAACCCCCAACTGCTCCCCGGGCGCCGCAGCATAAATGGCTGCCCACTGCTCCGGGTGTGTGTTCACGGTTTGTGTGTTCACTGCTGTGTGTGTGCGCACTTTGGATGGATAAATGCAGAGCACTAATTCTGAGTATGGGTCACCATACTTGGCCACGTCACTTCACACTTTTTATACTTTGACTTGGATGTTACCATTTTTTCAGTGTAATTCGCAGCTAACCACAAATGATTTGAGCTAATCTAATATTAATGCAATCACATGTATGACTGAGTCAGTATTTCAGTTCATGCTTATTAAATTGCAATTAACATACAAAATAAAAATAAAAAAGTAGCTTTATTTTTAAGAGTGTAGTGTCTTGAGGTCGGTTTGGTTTCAAGGGCTCATCTTAACAAGTTAAAAACAGCACGTCTGCATCCCTGCAGCTGGCAGCGGCGCATCCCACCCCTCTCTGCTGTTGACAAGAGCTGATTTTGAAGGCCACGGTTGGGGCAGATAAGAAACAAACACCTCCTTGTCCATGGGACCATCATCTCTGCTCTCTTGAGCTTTGATAACATGTTCCTGTCCGGCCAAAAGATGAAGCATGACATCAGCGGCCAGATGCACATGCATTCTGCTCGGAGGGTGTTCGAGTTTCTTTTTTATAGCATCTGTTGACGATTGCATGTTCTTGCATGCGTGTTTACAGCTTTTGTTTGTTTCACTAGTAAATTAGCTCTGGGATCCTGACCTGATAATGAATCTGGCAGCCAAATGGCAGCGGAGGCCCGTCCGTTCTGGCGGGATTAGCGCTGGAATATAATATATTAGTGCCAGATGCCATATCAAGCTCTGGATTTTGACAAGCAAACACCTGAAGAACAGCCCGCTGCATATTTGTCTGGGAAAAAGATTGTCTGAGACCTTGAGAGAATCTTGTTTTCATTGCTTCCCAGTTCTAGCTCTCTAGCCTTCTCTTCTACGTACTCTCTAATCGCGGCGCTGAGTTTGGGAAAACAAAGGGAGCCGACTGTGGGATTTTGTAGAAGAATGGGAGATGCCTTCCTCTGCGCTTTCTGGGAGGTTTTTGCATGAGCATTCCACCTGGAGCACGGTGCCTTCTTCCTTTTGTGTCATGTTTGTGTTGAATTACATCGCCCTGGCCTTCGAGCGCTGTTGGCTCCAGATGGCTTAGCCAAGCGCGACTTATCATGCAACCATGCTGTACGAGAGAGGAAAAAGCATCACACGTACACACGCCTGACTGTATATATCCGCTTGCCTCTTACTACTGTCAACTTATAAACATACGTAAAGTTATATAACACACTACCATTCAAGTCTCTTCTGCTCACCAAGGCTGCATTTATTTAATCAAACATAAAATGAAAGCAGTAATATTGTAAAATATTATTATAGTTTAAATAGCTATTTTCTATTTGATTATATTTTAAAATGTAATTTATTCCTGTGCTGCAAAGCTGAATTTTCAACATCATTACTCCAGTCTTCAGTGTCACATGATCCTTCAGAAATCATTCTAATATGTGAATTTGCTGCTCAAGAAACATTTCTTAAGAACAGCATTTATTTGAAATATAAATATTTTGTGATATTATTAATGTCTTTACTTTCACTTTTGGATGCAACAGTACAGATAGCCCACGGTTCAATACATAGCTCAGTTTTTTTAACCACAGTTTTCGGTTTGGTTCAGTTCTGATGGCTTGGCACATGGAGTTTTTTTATTTTATTTTTTTTATTTAAAATGTTATATAAAACAACCCCACTACACTTTAATTAAAACTCCAGTACACTTCTGTACACTATAGAAAAACATGGATTACTTATAAAATTATTTTGAGAGAAGGATTATTTTTATGGATTGGCTATTATTGAGTGCTATAAACACATGTAATATCGGTTTCGTTCATACTGGTAGCTGAAGGCACCCTCATGCAGAAACTTCACATATGCATCACAGAAGTAATAGAACTGATGACGCTCTAGGAAATCCCTAATATGGACAAAGGCATCCGGCTAGAAACGTTTTGAATGATGAAAAATGAAGACAATAAACACTCGATTGCGACAAGTTTATCGGTGTTTTTCAAGCCATCTCGGGTATTTTCATAACAATTATGTATATTTATAATATATATTATAAATATACATAATCTTTTGGAAGGCCAAACAAAGTAGTTTCGCTTTCACAATGAAGCACACAGCGCCTTCACGACATGACGGTGGCGGCGTGTTAGAATGAGTCGTTTTAGGTAGGCGTGGCTGACTTAACTTTTATAAAGAATATCTCTTTGGGTTTGAGACTTTAGTCTTTGCAACTTTACAGACCTTCTTTATGCACCAAGAGCTTGTAACACTCCAAAGAGAAAGGACAAATTTAAATCGCATCATATGACCCCTTTAAAAGCTGTTTGTCTGAAATAAATTCAGTGTTAAGGGCGTTTAAGGGAACTGATGCATTTAGTGCTTCATATTTCACCCACATATTCCCATTTTTATTATAATTATTATTAAAAGCTACTTTCATTTAAAGATGTTTAATGTCCCCAGCATTACCAAGGAGTTTATTTTGAGCAGAAGCACTATTGCTGTTACTTTAATTCATGACTGTTGGGATTGCTCATACTTTTCTTAAAACTCTGTGGGAAACTCATCCTGCACCGTTTGTGAGACTGACATAAATTATATATTAAGCTGTTCAGAATTTTCCAATTCTAATCAATCAGATTTGATTTTCACAGGAGAGATGATGAATTGCATTAAATATGCAACCACCCAGAGGACCGTAGTTATGACATTAACAACATGCCAGCAGTCTCTGAACACCTCCGCAACCAGTAAGGCACTGAGCTGGTGAGTTTTGCTTGCTCACGCACCTCTTACCAAGGGTGCAGAATTTAGTAGGGACATGTCCCTACCAATATCCAGCGACAACTAAATTGTCCCTAGCAATAATTTTAATCAAACGAGTAAATATATATGCCACCACTGTTTTAATTTCGGCCGCATCTGTAATGGGTCACATCTTTAATATCACCTGAGAAGTTAAAGAAATACACTAGAAAACTGCTTGCATTAAAGTATGTACATTTAACACATGGGCATAGTAAGAACATATAAGGGAGCCAAAAAAGACATGCGCACAGTTCAGCTTTAACTTTATGATTTTAAACGCAAACTGTTAGCTGAAGTATCAAAAAAAAAAAAAACTGAAATAAGAGTGTGTGGTTTCTGTCAGTCAGATGCGCGTGAAGGTTGTTCGTTACTATAGCAACAGTAGGTCCCCCGGTGAGTTTTCTGTCAGAATCATCATTGGTCCAATTCATTTTTAATATTAAAATAAAATGATATACAGCCTAATTAAAACACCCAGTGCTCTGATGCTGCTATAATATTTATGTTAAATATTACTTTGACAATGAATGTATTGAAAATGAACAAATTATTCATTGAAATTATTAATTAAATAAGGTTCAAAGATTAGAGTTTGAGTTTTTTAAATATTTTTCAGCTTATGCTCACAATGGCTGCATTTATTTGATTAACTACACAGTAAAATCAGTAATATTGTCAAACATTATTATTATTTTAAATAATTGTTTTCTATTATAATATATTTAACATGTAATTTATTCCTGTAATGGCAAAGCTGAATTTTCAGCATCATTACTCCAGTCTTCAGTGTCACATGATCCTTCACAAATCATTCTAATATGCTGATTTGCTGCTTAAAAAGCATTTCTTATTAATACCAATGTTGAAAAAAAAACAGTTGTGCTGCTTCATATTTTTGTGGAAATCATGACATGACAATTTTTCAGGATTTTTTGATGACTAGACAGTTTTTTTATAGCATTATAAATGAATTTAGATCAATTTATCAATCAATCCTTGCTGAATACATTTTTGAACGGTAGTCTAAAGATGATGAAAGTCGCACTTTAATTCTCCTCACAACATTGAAAATACAGTCAAGAAGATGTCCTACACAAAGGAGCCAAAATGTGAATCAAACAGTCATCACAGTATGTGACCTGTTTTCAAAAACAGATGTGTCATTCTTGCACAACAGTCTTTCTCTGATAAACCGCTCTTGTTTCCTCAAAAACTCAGTGACTCATTGGTATTTCCAAGTCTTGCAGACTGTTCACAGCTCATGAACCAAAAAGTCATTCACTCTTTTGCTTTAAGTTATGAGCCTTCACCTAGAGCTACAGGACAGTGTCTTATCTGCAAGTCTAGTGGATGTCTTTAACTCTAGAGGGCAGTGTTATCTCATTTTACTGACAATATACTAAAAGATTAGCACTACAATTAACTGAATTCAACCAATCATATTAATTCTATTCCATGTCCAAGAAAAAAAAAAACATGCTTATGCCATTTTGATTTCTGGGATGATAATATTTATTTATGCTTGTTTCTATCTCTTCTAGCAGACTAAATATGTACCAGATGTACATTATGAAGATAAGGTGCAAACTTTCAGAGAGGTACAAAAAGGTGAGTTGAACATCTAAATTTAAACTTAATCTAATATATACAGATTATTTCAGTTTATATGAGTATCTGCTTCTACAAATTAGGACCTTTTGGATCATATATGCCTTCAAACCAAATGAAAAAGGATTTGTTATGTAAATATAATTTGTATCAATTCAAGAAGTAAATGGGTGTATACTAATTATAGATATATTTCAGAGACGTTCCTGCACCTGAGGTCTAAAAAACATCTTAAACATCTTGTGGGACCAGAACGCCGGTCTGTGAAACTGAAGACGGATTGACAAGAAGCTGGAGGAAATGTACTCGGGTACAGAGCAGAAAATTAAGTAAGAGGGATTGACTCTTGTTCTGTTTAGGCGTTGACAGGCCCATATGGGGATTTTGCCATTTATTTTTAAGAGGAAAGAACTTAAATGTTGTTGACTGATGATGAGATGGACCATTTACGAAAGCAGAGGCGCTATATATATATATATATATATATACACGCACGCACACAATTAAATGTTTTGGTAATAAAACTGTGCATAAGGCCTCTCAGAAGGGCCAATGTGGCTCTCAATCTCAATTTGCATTTGTGAAAAACATTATTTCTGCAAGGACATTCATTCTGACAATAAGAGATTGCTCAAATTCATCTATTCAGTCTTTCTTTTACTATGTTTGTCCCGTCACCTGTACATCTTTAAACATTTTATGAGGCTAATTGTGGGGGGGAATGATAGAAGATGCCTGTTTTGATCAAATTAAGCTTTTAATAGGCTGCTGTATGAGTGGAGGTATGTGCCAACAGGTTTTACAGCTTCATTACCCTGTTGTCACTGGTGTTATTTGTGTTATCAGCACTCGGCGCCAGGATTTATTTCGCATTAGAGGTTTCTCATGTTGCTCATCAGCTGTGAACTATTTATTGACCGGCCTGTGCAAACGTCTCAACCACTGTTCTTTCCATCCCGTGCAATGGGAAACATTGTATCACTTCCCAAGCGAAGACAACTGCATGGTTTTGTACTATATTCACTGAGTTGTGCGTTAGTGAACATTCTGCAACCTCAACATCTCAAATAAACATCTGTATTTGACACCGTGCAACTCTTTCTTTACTTCTGAAATTGTTGCATCATGAAACTAGAAAAGGCAAATTCATCAAGATCAATTTTAAAGTTTAAGAAAGATTGAATTGTGAAGGTTGCATAGGCCTTATGTAGGTCGGATACTTAAAGGAATAGTTAAGAATAGGGATAGTTAATTAAAATGTGCTGAAAATGTACTCGCCCTCAGGCTATCCACGATGTAGATGAGTTTGTTTCTTCATCGGAACAGATTTGGAGATGTAATCCAGCATTACATCACTCGCTCACCAATGGATCCTCTGCAGTGAGTGAATGGGTGCCGTCAGAATGAGAGTCCAAACAGCTGATAAAAACATCACAGTAATCCACAAGTAATCCACACGGTTGTACTCCATCAGTTAACGTCTTGTGAAATTAAAAGTTACATGTTTGTAAGAAACAAATCCATCAAGGCATTTTAACTTTAACCTGTCCCTTCCATAATTCATAATAACCCCTCTCACATTAAGCTCCACCCACATATTTGTTTTGGACTGTTTTTGCTTGTAAACGGTGCTTGATATGTGCATATTTCTCTCCTGATTCAGACGAGACAACTTTATCACTGGAAAAGCATTATTATGCATAAAGGACTCATATTTTAGCCGAAAGCCGGCTCTAAGTTAATTAAAAATACCTTAATTTTGGATTTGTTTTTCTTCAAAAACATGCAGCTATTTACTTCATAAGACGTTAACTGATGGACTGCAGTCGTGTGGATTACTTGTGGATTATTTTATCAGCTGTTTGGACTCTCATTCTGACGGCACCCATTCACTGCAGAGGATCCATTGGTGAGCAAGTGATGGAATCCTACATTTCTCCAAATCTGTTCCCATGAACAAACAAGCTCTACATCTTGGATGTCCTGACTGAGGGTAGGCAGCTTTTCTTTTTTGGGTGAACTATTCCTTTAAAGATTGGATGGGTCGATAAGAGTCAGGATTTCTCAATAGAAGTCTACAAATTATTTTAGAAGGATATTTGTTCATCTGCAACATAGCACACTAAGTTGGAACAGACTGAACTTTTGGTGGATGTAATTTGAAATGTTGGTCTCAGCTTAAGGATTTTGATGTTTGATCAATAGCAGTATGTTGACTTTGCCAAACCAAGATAAAAGTTGTTGCTTGTCAAAATGCATTAGAATAAGGATTGAGAGCAACTATTTGCATTGTTTATTTAGAAAAGAGTTTAGTTTACCATCTGTTATTTATAGTGTCTAATTAATGATTCATTCCTGGCATTTTAATACAAAACAACTGCAAATAGTCATTCATAAAATATTATAAAGCAATGCAAGCTTATATTTGCATGAACAAGCACAAGCTGTTGAAGGAGGTTTGAAGATGTGCAGGTGCAGTACGACCGCTCTCGTGACCTGCACCTGCACCTCAACCCTCCATACAGGTGCTGATGGATGTGCTCAAGAATAATCCATTCACACATCTCTCAAATGAAAAGCTCTCGGCTGTACTTCAAAACATTGAATTATGACTGTTGAGTAAAGAGTATCTGAGTAACCAGGAGAAAGTTATTACTCGACGCACACTCTTAAAAACAAACATTCGTATTAGAGCTACTGGCTAACAGCCTGATACTTTTTGTCTATATTCTGGTGTTTTAAAGAGCCCAGAAGCCAAAACACTGATCTGAAGAACCTATATTGAAACATTGAGAACGTTTTGATCTCTGAAGAGGCTTGTGCTGATCCTAACCTACTAGAGAAAAGCCATCGAAGAACTTTTATTTTTAAGATTTGTTGCACAATAATTCACAGGCAATACTTATATGCAACAAATAGGAGACAAAACAGAAAAGGTTTGCGTACTCAGTCATATTTTTCATCTGATTTTATTTTATATGAGTGAGACAAAACATAAAGTGTGTGTGTGTGTGTGTGTGTGTGCATGTTTATGTGGTTTATGGGGACACAAATTTGTATAATAACATGGGTATGACATAGGGAATACAACGAGAACATTTTCAGTGTCCCCGTAAATCAAAAGGCTTATAAATAATTCAGAATGAGTTTTTTTGAAAATCTAAAAATGCACAAAGTTTCCTGTGAGGGGTAGGTTTAGGGGTAGGGTTGGTGTAGGGCGATAGAATATACGGTCTGTACAGTATAAAAACCATTACACCTATGGAGAGTCCCCATAAACCATAAAAACAAACCTGTGTGTGTGTGTTTAATCTTACCTTACATCCAAATCTCATTTTAAGATCAGCCATGACGAAATCACTGTTTATTTCATTTCAACTAAAGACTGCTATGTTGCTTAGAAGATGATTTACCTCAGGAATATGTCTGATCTGAAGATTATCTTTATCAAAAAGCATGCAAAAAAATGTACTGAAATGTTTTCAATGACACTGAATAACATTTTTCTACTTTTAAGAATTACAATTACAATTCTTTAACATTATTGCAGGTTTTACACTGAGTCTATTTCCCTGTTGTTCAAATTAACCGTATAAACTTAAACCATACAGTTCTTATCAAAACTTCAAGTCACATTTTTATGACATTTAAGCTTAATTAACTGTCTATACTTAACCTATAAATACTAAATACTATTTAAAGTGTTTCTGGATCACATATATTCACATTTTCTGTTTGCTAAAGAAAATTTGTCTAATGTCTATTTGGCTACCTGCTAATACCTGTCCTGAGATGGGGTTGGAATAGTGCACAAGCTCCTGTCAGAATGATCATATTTTGTAGACAGGTAGGAGGTTTTCCTTAAGTGTGAAGCATGTCTGTGCATGCCCCAAACCTGTCACCACGCCTTTAAGTTAAAAACACTCTTCCATCGAAACCTCAACTACATCTGGATAGATTAAATGATGTGCTATTTCTGCCCTGAGGATACAGATAAATGATTCTAAACACCTGGAAATGCACACATCTTGATATGGCCTTAACCAAGCATGTTATTCTGCTTCTTAACTATACAAGTATCGAAATCAGATCATTCACTTATGAATTCTTTGCCGTAATCACAAATTGCCATAAGTGATTCATTTATACAGCTCTCTTCAGCACTTTAGTTATCATAAAGAGTGCTGTTACTGCTGTCATATTCATGCGTTGCTCTCCAGGCTGCGCGCAACCAGCGCCAATTAAGCGCGGCTGTGCCAAATGCACATGAACGGAAAATCTCCAAATAACCGGTTTCATTTCCTTATATTTTGTGCTGTCCATACAGTGCATGCTTTGAGATTTTTATTTTCTATTAAAGGCTACATTAAACGACGTAGACAAAGATTACAACTGTTTTGTTCTGCGCTTTAAAAACTAAGCTTTAATGTATGTAATCTAAGTAGGTAGGTTCTATTCTTATTCACAAGTTCGCTTAGTTTCCCAATTTCAGATTTGTGATTCACAGGCTGCATTTGACATGCTAAACATTTGCTTTTGGGAGTCTTGACTGACTTTTAGTCATAACAGACCTAGACCCAGACGTCAAAACATCACATGAATGAAGAAAGTGATATTCACTTACAGCCAGTTGCTCGCATTGGCGGAGAAGAGTGCAAGAAAGAGCATAAGCAGCGACCTTATCAAATACTCCGATGACATCTTGAGAGGATAATTCAGGTAAAGGTCGCTGGTGTAAAATCCTCAGGAGAAGTTTATCAGGGCACCGCGCTGAAAAGTTGCATCGAAAAGCGATTAATCCATCATTGCGCATCCATCTGGATGAGAAGCAGGTCTGTGCGGATCAACAGTAACTTGCCTCCTCGTATAAACAAGCCCAAGTGCTCAATATAGTTTATGTAGTGGCAGCAATATCACAGAGCGGTATCCTCTGGTGCGACTTCTTCCGAGCGCATGCAGCGGTTTCCACGGTCAACTTTTACGCAGCATCAGATAAAGATGAACCACGCGCGGTGCCGCCAGTAAATTGAGTCTAAATGACAGTCCCGGTCCTGTGCGTGCAGTTAATTCATCTAAACGTGAAGTTCAGCGCCGTTTGATGACCCCTGTAGATGCCACTCTGAACTGAGTCTGAGAGGGAATGCTGAATTTACTGACTCCTGGAGGGTTTGGTAGGGGCGGCGCGTCGTTTGGGGGAGGTTTTGATGTGTGAGAAAGCAGATAAAGGCGGGTTTAGTGCATGCATATATGTTTTCTCTTGCTCTTGGCTGCCAAGTATTTTTTATAGAGTTCTCCAGAGGGACCCAATGCGGCAACTATTCCCCGTGCTCGAGGTATAACCGCTTATGCTTTTGGCAAGGTGTATTTTCCCTGGCCTCAGTGCCCCCAAACGCAAGTACTTTGTGGTTAGGATGCTATTTATAGGATGCCTAGCGTTTTGACAGCTTTGTACAAAAATAGACTACAGATGATGGCTTATTATTGTTATTATTATTATTATTACTGTAATAAGTAGTTGGCATTTGAATGAGAATGAAGATTGCAAACGTCACTTTAAGATAGCATTTCCAAAGATAAAATCTGATTTATTAGGCTTACATAGACAAATAAACCAGGTTTGTCTTCGTAATAGAACAGTAGGCTGAAATGGTTTGTCCAAGTCGTGGTGGTTTCATTTTGGGTCGTTTCACGTCAGCATAATCACAGCAACAGTTCATCATAAGTGCATGTGTGTTTAACATGGTATATATGCAGAGGGAAACCACAAACATCTTTCTATGCTGGTAAGTGTTATGTGTAATTGTTTTAATCTTGCAAATTTGCTGGATTGACAGATAAGTGCATTTCTGGGTCACTCAGATTCCCTGTTCACCAACAGAGGGAGAAAGTGAGCAACAATAACTGATGCTGTAGTCAAGGCTGGCCTTGGCTGGTTTCTGAATTGACTTCTGGGTTTCAGAGTTAAATTTTTATTTTTTAATCATGCAGCCACAGCTCAATGTAGAGCATTTCTCTTTCAAACCTTGCTATTCAAAACGTTTCAGGCTTCAGGCTGCATTTTTTTTGGCTTGAAACTATGATTTTATTATTATTATTATTTAAAGCAAATTTTAGATAGAATTATTTTTTTTGTTGGTATTCTATATAACCCATTCAAATTATAATGATTGGAATGATTAAAACATTTACAAATAATGTTTAATTATGTTTAACAATGTAAAAATGATTATTGGTACGATTTTTTAAAATGTATTTTTGAAGGAAGTCTCTTATGCTCACCAGGGCTACATTTATTTGAACAAAAATACAGTAAAACAGTAATATTGTGAAAATTATTTCAATTTAAATTAAGAGTTTTCTCATGTAATATATTTTCAAATTTAATGTATTCCTGGGATGCAAAAGCTGAATTTTCAGCATCATTACTCCAGTCTTCAGTGTCACATGATTCTTCAGAAACCATTCTAATATGCTGCTTTGCTGCTCAAGAAACATTTCTGATTATTATCAACATTGAAAAAAATTGCGCTGCTTAATATTTTTCTTGAAACCATGGTGCATTTTTTTTCTTTGATGAATAGAAATTTCAGCATGAAGAATAGAAAAACATCATTTCTAAGAAATAGAAATCTTTTGTAATTAAAGTCTTAACTCTTGATGAATTTAATGCATCCTTGCTGAATAAAAAAAATTACATTTGAATTAAAAATCATACTGACCCTTAATTATAAGCCATATCTATCAAGTAAGCCGCATGAACATAAATGGGGCACGCATGGTGCTGTTTCCTTAGAATGAGCTGTCTAATGGCATTACTAAATTATAATTAGTGTTTTTGTTTCCATGCAGTCATGTTTAGACTAAATGCATTTTAATTCTTGTATAATTTCTCTCTCATCTCATCTTTTAAAAACTGTAGATGTCTCTGACTCAGTGTCTGGACCCAGAACACACTTGTTGCTGGTTCTGTCCAGTTCTGCACTCCACTGGTGCCGATTTACTGAGCTTTGGCCCTCGTGCAATCCCACACTCACAAAAGAGGTGTCATCGGTTATCTCCACAGACGCCACCGATGATACTGGAGCAATGAGAGCAAGACTACATGGAGCCAAGGAGACGAGGTTTGGATGGCAGACAACCTACATGACACTATTTTTTCACAGCTGTTGTGCTTATACTGTCTCTTTCCCATTAAACAAATCAGCAGCATTGGAACCGCAATCAGCAGAGATGGATTGGTCACGATAAGTCCCGAATTCTGTATCTGTTTGGATTTGGGAAGATTGTCTCTTGTTTGTAACTGCTAAACGTGTCTGTAGTGCAATGTAATAGCCACTTAATGCTCAGTTTCTCTCATAAAAATGTTTGTTTGATGATTTTGGGATTTTTTTTCCAGACCAGTTCTGCAACCAGACTATGTGGATAAACAGGCAGTCAGAGATGCTAACTTACGACCAAGAAATTCTAGACATGTGCCACCAGTGAATGAATCCGTTCTTGTGGCGCGAGCGCTGCAGAAGTCTGGATAGGCTCTTCACAGTATGCACTGAACATGCAAGTGCATAACCATCATTGCACAGCAGACTGCATCTATCTATCTATCTATCTAGGTGGATGGATTATCTCGGCAAAGGACAAGTGCTCACGAACACAGATTTAGACAGATTTGTGAACAATATTTGAGAGAAATAGGCCTTTTGTGTACATAGAAAAAGTCTTAGATCTTTGAGTTCAGCTCATGAAAAATGGGGGCAAAAACAAAAGTGTTGCGTTTATAATTTTGTTCAGTGTATATACATAGGAAAAATTATTATTAAGGCTATTCTATGGTAATTTTTGAAGCAGTAATTCTCAACTGGTGGGTTGTGAGCTAAATAAAACAAAATAATAATAATAAGAAGAAATACATATATGGAAATTGCCAAGGAAATAGACTTATCTGATAGATAATAGATATCTGTCATTAACAAAACTGAAAAAATATTATAGTATAATAAATATTAATCATATACATATATTTCTGTCAGGACCACTATCGTCAAAGACGATTGACAATTAGCATACAGTTTGGATTGGCAGTATGGTTCTGTTCTGGGCAAGAACTCCCTGAGCATCCATGCAGCCTAGCATGGATGAGAGCAGGGAGAGCAGCGATAACCATTGGGGATGGTTTGTGCCATCCACAATGTATTTATATTAAAAAGATGAATCATGTATAATATATTAATAATTTATATTCATGTATCAATAATATTTGCTGTTGTGTAATTGCATTGTGCTATTTATTTGTTTGTTTGTTCTTTTGTTCATTTGTTCATTCATTTGCGGTGAGGATAGGGATTGGTTTGCGCCAACTATATTGCGTTGGTTTAGTACATTGTTGATCATTAATGTGAACCTAAACCCTAAAGCAGTATATGTCAAAGCAACATTATACAATAGACATTATACAATATAATATTACACCTGATGTCATCAGTAAACCATTGTTCTTTGCTAAAATTAAAATTTCTCCATTTGTTTATTTATTTGAAATAGAAACTTCAAGTTTGAAATTAAAATGAACATGGAAAGAGTTATGGGGGCTGTTGTGTTTTACTGTTCACTTTGGGAAGATCCAGGAAATGACATCAGTATCTGTGGCCCATCTGCTGAGGCTGTGTGGAGTTCAAGAGAGGACGTCGAGCCCAAATTAAAATCAGATCTAAGGGTGCTGATCAGATCTGATTTCTTTGTCAGGAATATATATATTGTTCTTTTCAGACCAAAGCAAGCTGGCTAGAATTAGACCATTGGTGTTGAAGTTAGTCAGAAGTGAGCAGAGAGGTGCAGAGGTTAGGCAACAGAAGGTTGATCTGATCATCCCTGTCTGTGATAAATTAAATCCAGAATGAATGACTCCTGGGAAAGGGGAAGACAGGGGCTTAGTCATGAAAAGGCGTTCCTGAGCGGTCCCGCCCTCCATGGCAACATGGAGTGGCACATATATCTGATCACAATGGCATTCCAACCCAAACAGATTTTATACAGCTTGTGCTTGCAGAGCCATTGCCAAGGAAACGGCTTTCCAATGGCATGTTAATGGTGGTGCGCCGAACCCCTTTAACATTTACACTGAGCGTTGGGTACCATAAACATTTTCCCTTCGTGTTGTGTTGACTGTGAGTTATGGCAGTATTATGGTTACGGGTCTTTTCCGGTCTCCTGCCATCACACCTGCTATCGCAAGGATTAGACTGAATTTAAAAAAGCTATTTAGCCAATGAAAATAACTGTCAGAAAACATTTAGATTAAGATTTAGTCAGTCAGTAAATCAACAGTTTTAGAAGTGTTGCAAGATGCTTTCAATCTTATTACTAATCATTTCACTCATTATTATGCAGCTCACTGGAATACTTGATTCTGATTGGTCAATTTTAGCACTAAGTTTTGAAATAATATTGGAGAATGTTTTGCAAGAAAATACTTTTTCAGTCTTTCTACAGCAAAATGTCACATTTAAATTCTGACTGAAAATTGTTTCTGCATCAATGCACAGTCAAATATTTTTCATAAAGTGTCTAGTATCACTCCATGCTCCTTTTCTTCTCAAATATTAGAATAATTTTATCTATGATCAATGTGCTATATTTATTTATTTGCCAGTTAACATCTCTCTCTGTCTCTCTCTCTCGTGTGTGTGTGTGTGTGTGTGTTTGCTCCTAGCATCAATCCTGGCAACTTTTCCCCTTGGAATTCCTGATGAGCACAGCACGGATGACATTCGAGTGAAAGTGTTTACAGGTTCCTATATCTCAGATCACAACAGGTTAAGTTTGTTCTCCTTTCCCCTCTGCCTTCAAACATAAAAGCAGATCCTCAGTCAATACTGCACAAATATTGGCCAGACTGTTTATATTACTGGGATACTGGTCTCCAAAACTCACATTGTTCAAATGACCACAACAAACCAACTAGTAGAATACAGAACATATTCACATAATAGAAAAATTACAAATAAGCTCACAAAGGCTGCATTTATTTGAGAAAAAAATATTATTAAATATTAGAAATATTATTAAAATTTTAAATGACTGTTTTCTGTTTGAATATACTTTAACCCTCCTGTGATGTCTGGGGTCTCTCAAGAGAATCTCTCTCAAGAGAGGCTCTAATGAGTAAATATAATTTATGCCTTGGCATAAATGTACATTTTACTGTCACTGTACTGCATATGAATGCCAATTATTTTTGTATTTTTCAGAGTTTCATTTACCTTTATCTACTATTTCATACAATAATGTGTTTACAAGCACTGTACACACATTTTTACAAGCATCTATCAAAAATTATTGTTGTTGGGTTTCCGGACTTTCCATGGACATAATTTTTATACTGTGCTAACTGTATTTTCATTCCACTAACACAAAATTTTATTCATTTTTACATTTCCAAGGAAAAAATAAAAAAAACTTTTTTCCTCGTGGGGACCAACTAAATGTCCCCACAATGTTAAACTGTGAGTGAGGTGTGAGGGCAATATTTGGATAATGTGAGGAACAAATCTCAGAAACTGAGGACTCTATGTAAATGATGCAATTAAATAAATAAATAAAATATATAAAAAACAAAAAGTCCTAAAAATTTATTTAAAATATCGGGTAGGTAAAGTGTAAGTAAATAAAAATAATTTTGAGTAATTTATTTATATATTTAAATATTTGGTGTCAATTTGATCCCATCCCAGACATTAAGTTCACCAAATCGAACTGAATCGTTTGAAACCGTTTGCGTCTCCAGTACGCACTAATCCACAAATTACTTAAGTTATTTGGTTTATAAACGTGCCTGACACTCCCTCTGACGTGAAATAAACCAATATCCCGAGTTATTCAGTTACTCCTAACAGTACATTGACTGAACTGCTAAAAGAGAACCAATGACGGGATATGCACGAGCAGAGCAGCTGGACTGAGTCTCGTCCTGGTGGGAGACGGTATCACAATATGGTAAGGGGCGTAACATTTCAGTCACATGCTTGAGGTATTCGGCCAATCACAACACACTGTATAGCTGGCCAATCAGAGCACACCTCGCTTTTCAGACCGATGAGCTTTGTAAAAATCGGCGTGTTTCAGAAATGCGGGGCATAGAGGAGAAACAATAATGTACATTATATGGAAAATAATGCGTTTTTTTTAACCTTAAACCGCATAAACACATTGCATTACACCAAATACACAAAATAATGTTCTTTTTAGCAACGTCATATGACCCCTTTAATCACCAATAAATAGAAGTGTGCAAATTGTTTATATCCAATTGCAGGAACTGCTATTAGTTTCAATAGCCTATTATTCGATTTAATTTCTTGCCTAGAGAACAATTTAAGTAAAACGATCTACTTTACTCCTACGTATTTATTGTAACAAAAAGTCCTAAAAATTTATTTAAAATATCGGGTAGGTAAAGTGTAAGTAAATAAAAATAATTTTGAGTAATTTATTTATATATTTAAATATTTGGGGTCAATTTGATCCCATCCCAGACATTAAGTTCACCAAATCGAACTGAATCGTTTGAAACAGTTTGCGTCTCCAGTACGCACTAATCCACAAATTACTTAAGTTATTTGGTTTATAAACGTGCCTGACACTCCCTCTGACGTGAAATAAACCAATATCCCGAGTTATTCAGTTACTCCTAACAGTACATTGACTGAACTGCTAAAAGAGAACCAATGACGGGATATGCACGAGCAGAGCAGCTGGACTGAGTCTCGTCCTGGTGGGAGACGGTATCACAATATGGTAAGGGGCGTAACATTTCAGTCACATGCTTGAGGTATTCGGCCAATCACAACACACTGTATAGCTGGCCAATCAGAGCACACCTCGCTTTTCAGACCGATGAGCTTTGTAAAAATCGGCGTGTTTCAGAAATGCGGGGCATAGAGGAGAAACAATAATGTACAGTATGTGGAAAATAATGTGTTTTTTTTAACCTTAAACCACATAAACACATTGCATTACACCAAATACACAACATAATGTTCTTTTGAGCGGAGGCCGGTGGGCTAGAGTGAGCGGCGCCCAGCTTGAGTGAGCGGAGGCTGGTGGGCTAGAGTGAGCGGCGCCCAACTTCAGTGAGTGGAGGCCGGTGGGCTAGAGTGAGCGGCGCCCAGCTTGAGTGAGCGGAGGCTGGTGGGCTAGAGTGAGCGGCGCCCAACTTCAGTGAGTGGAGGCCGGTGGGCTAGAGTGAGCGGCGCCCAGCTTGAGTGAGCGGAGGCCGGTGGGCTAGAGTGAGCTCTACAATATCAGATTTGGATCAGTCTTGTCTGAGTCTGACCGATACCCGATCCGGCAGAAAATGGCAGTATCGGAGCGATACCGATACTGAGTACTGGATCGGAGCATCCCTACTCTAAAGAACCTTTAGTGGATCTCTATGGTCTCTATAGATGTTAAAGGTTCCTCATAGAGCCATCAATACCAATAAAGAACCTTTATTTTTAAGAGTGATCAGTAGGGATTTGTGGTTTTTCAATGGCAGATTCTTTAGCTCTAATTAAATTTCTGTCTTTTAGTATTTTACTGCTAAATGTGCATAAGCATAACATATAAAAGGACTTTCTGTTGCATATGAACCTGTAGCATTATAGTACATAAGCGAACGCTGGTGAGAGTGAAATAGAGATAACGAAAGAGGGGGATGTGACCTCTAAACTCGGGTTAGGGCATCCAGGGGTCAGTAGTCCTAGAGAGATTGTAGGAGATGAGCGGTGAACTGGGTTATTCAGTAACTCTCTCTCGCACAGCAGGGTTTTGAACCAGCGCAGGATTAAATCAACACATAGAAGATCTTATTTCGTAAAGCCGCTCTCGCAATAGTCCATTCACATAATTTGGTTTTGTTCTTTTTATCGATCTTCTTCCTTTGAAACTCTCATCCTCTCTTTCACATGCAAAACACATGCATTTCACCTACATGCTTACTAGTCGTGTTTTCCCATTATCTGTTTATGTGCGCTCTGTCCTGTCAGGATGTTTTCTGTATTGACTTTCTGGTTAAGGCAGAAATCAGCAGGACGGGTGATGTAGAGTAAATGTTAGTCTACAGTCAGCCTCAGTGTCAGGGTCAGGGATAGCAGTGTTTAAGCAGAGCCGTCCGTCACCGCCTTGCTGGACCTGTTACCAGAGACCAGATTCTCAAACGCTGGAATGCTAATGGCGTAAAATGATAACTATAATCTGACAGTTGTGTATGAGGATTGTGACAGCCACAACAATGAGCCGCGAGCACATGTAGACATTACGAATTGTTTAAATATTATGTCCCGTATGCTTGAACAGTATTTTTAATGCAGATTAACATTTTATTGCTCTTTCATTGCAATTTCTGCTTTAAATAGATGCAAATAAGTCGATTGTTAACATGCAGTAAGAGTATAGAGCTGTGAAATGAATGCTTATAGTAGATCAGATAATTTAGTCATGGAAGAAAATGAGAAATGTTTGAGTTCATATTGAGATTTTTGTCATTTGAATGTGAGGATATTGTTTTCTCCATTGGATTTAATCTCATTGCTGTCTAGTAGAAACAAATATAAAGAAATAGGGTCGTTTCTTTTAATAATGAATATTAATTATATATACACTACTACCATTCAAAGTTTGAGGTCGGTAAGATTTGTTCATGTTTTTGAAAGAAGTCTCTTATGCTTACCAAGGCTGCATTTATTTGATCATTATGATCATTGATCATTGATCATTTGAAATAGTATTGCAATTTAAAATAACTTTTAATTTTAATTTTAATCTATTTAAAATTAATTAATTCCTGTGATAGTAAAGCTGAATTTTCATCATCCATTATAGAAATCAATATTTTTGTGGAAAGTATGACACATTTTTTTCTCAGGATTCTTTGAAGAATAGAAAGTTAAAAAAGCAGCATTTATTTGAAATAGAAATCATTTGTATTAATTGAAACGACTGTCAATTTTTATCAGTTTAATGCATTCAATTTTTCTTTTGACTTCAAACTTTTGAAATGTAAGAATGTAAAAAAAATACATTTTTAATTATATTTAAAATGCTTCATTTGTGATTATTCTGTCACATAGGATGAACTATTATCACCATAGGCTGTGACATTGAATGTTTTAAATGCACAACATAATTTATTATTATTCAAAATGCCATTGGGAGACACTGAGTTGCAAGAAAACTTCTCAGGCTACGTATGTAACCATGGTTCCCTGAGTAGGGAACGAGACACTGCGTCCTCTAGGGGTCACTATGGGGGAACGCCTTGTCGTGACCCGTGTCTGAAGCATACATTGAAAAAACACCAACAACACGCTGGCCGGCAACAGCCATGACGTCACTACCGGTGCGACTATAGTATAAATAGGCGCCGGGAGAACACATCATCCACTTCTTCGTCTGAAGCTCACGTCCGCAGCATGGCAAGAGACCTAGAGGACACAGTGTCTCGTTCCCTACTCAGGGAACCATGGTTACATACGTAACCTGAGACGTTCCCTTTCATGGGAACTTCGAACTGCGTCCTCTAGGGGTCGCTATGGGGAACGGTATACCCACGCCACCATGCTGAGGGGAGTGCATGCCAGAAACCATAGCGAGCACTAAGTACCAACTCTACCATATTGCAATGGGAGTTGCCCCTGGGTCGTTAGACGGCTGTCAGTGACATTATTCCCTACGGCCAAAAGCCAAGGCTACATACCACAAAAAACGTACCTGTTAGGGCCAGAACTCCAGGGCCCGGGGTAGAGCTCAAGGCTTGGAATCAGGA
>NW_015505223.1:1738415-1765841 GCF_001515645.1 Sinocyclocheilus grahami
TCTGTAGCTGAGGGAGCAAACATCCAGCTCTCAATCGAGAGGGAGCTCGACCTACAGCATGTTCCAAAGCTGGAACAGCTAGCAGTTATTTAGCTGAGGAAGCAACACCCCTAGTTTTCAAACGAGAGGAGGCTCGACCTGCAGCATGTTCCAAAGCTGGAACAGCTAGCAATAATCTACTTAGCTGAGGAAGCAACACACCCAGTTCTCAGTCGAGAAGGGAGCTCTACCTACAGCATGTTCCAATGCTGGAACGCTAGCAGTAGTTTACCTTAGCTGAGGGAGCACAAACCCAGCTCTCAACGAGAGGGGGCTCGACCTACAGCGTGATTGTAGAATCAGAAGGGTAAGCGTACTGCAAGCTAGCCAAACACTCAGTGCATCAGAGAGGCAGAGGAAGGGCCTAATTCGCCTGATGCTACTGGTTCCAGATAGTGTGCTCATTCCAGGTAACCCTTTGATAAAAGGGGAGCACTGCTCAACACTACCACGAGAACAGCCCATGGAGCGAGGAATCCAACTCCTCAGAGAGAATTAAATGCTCGAAAGAAAGCACCATGCTCATAATAACCCTCAATGGTGAGGGGAGCGATACTTCCAGAGTGTGTCGACAGAGACACACTAGATGAGTGGAGCCCAAGGTACCAGGGTCTAAACCAACTCAGAGAAAGGGAACGAGTTTAATAACGCGTAACCCTTACCATACAGGATTTCAGAAAAATGGGCAAAGCATAACATGCACACTTACCACTTATGTAGATTTTAGAAAGTGGGCAAAGCATAATGTGCACACTTACCAGCTATGTGGATTTTAGAAAGTGTACAAAGCATAACGTGCACACTTACCACTTATGTGGATTTTTAGAAAGTGTGCAAAGCTTAACCTGTGCACTTAACATAGTATGGATTTAGAGATTTCCAAGCATCTGCTCCACACTTACCACTTATGTGGATTTTTAGAAAGTGTGCAAAGCTTAACCTGTGCACTTAACATAGTATGGATTTAGAGATTTCCAAGCATCTGCTCACAGATACCTGGAAGTACTGGGCCAAACGGGAGAGGCAAGCTCAAATACAACCCTTTCAGGTGAGGGGAGCACTGCCTAAGACAGCATTACACAAGAAGGTTCTCGCAAATGCCACCTATACTTCCTGCTCGATGCCTCAGCAAGAGGGGATATCCTGGTGATTGGGAGGCCCCTCAGGGCGACCTAGATACGGTAGACCAGACAGGGCAGCCTGAAAGCATAAGCCCAGCCCGGACGTCCAGGAAATTTTTGCAGTGCTGTGCCGGGGGCCTGATAATAAAGAAGACTCCCGCAGAAGCCTGTGATCTGGCCGCATGATCCAGAAAGTATGAAGCCGAAACCCAGCTTATCGTACCGTCTGGACATATATCGACGAGTGAGATAAACACTGCAAGTCGAGCATCCGGTTTCTGAATCCAGCAGAGGGGGTGCTCACCGAGGACCTACCCTAGAAAAAGGACAGAAACACACAGGTCCCGGGAAACACTGCAAATAAAGCTAGCAGAAGGGTTATACACATAACCACCAGCGCATTAAATACACACACACATATATACTGTATATATATATATATACAGTATATACAGTGGGTACGGAAAGTATTCAGACCCCCTTAAATTTTTCACTCTTTGTTATATTGCAGTCATTTGCTAAAATCATTTAAGTTAATTTTTTTTCCTCATTAATGTACACACAGCACCCCATATTGACAGAAAAACACAGAATTGTTGACATTTTTGCAGATTTATTAAAAAAGAAAAACTGAAATATCACATGGTCCTAAGTATTCAGACCCTTTGCTCAGTATTTAGTAGAAGCACCCTTTTGATCGAATACAGCCATGAGTCTTTTTGGGAAAGACGCGAGTGAAAAATTTAAGGGGGTCTGAATACTTTCCGTACCCACTGTATATATTAAGAAATGGATCGTACTCGCCCACCATGGTTCCCGTGCCGGAGCCCTGTCCAGAGAAGCCTCTAGACCGGACCATTAGTAAGGTGGTCACTATGAAGCCATAGAACCAACCAAAACATCATAGGTCCAGTAGGAGACCAGGAGCACCGCCATCATGTGCAACGAAGCGACAGCCTGACCTGCTGCTGCGTATGCCCTGCCATTCAAGCGAGATGTAATCTGAAGGGGCTTGGATGGCAAGGAGGGAGTTTTGAGATAAGATGTCTCACCCATAGAGAGATTCTCTTCTACCGGGGGCATCCTCTCATAGCCGTTTTCGCGCATCGCCTCAATGTTGGCATAACTGGCATGCTGGAACTGATGGATGCGTGAGGAAAACGGCCTCTTCCATTCCTTCTCGATCTCAGTATGGAGATCAGGAAGGAAAGGAAGGCTCACCTGAGCTGGAGGGCTATGGCCAGAAAGATAACGTTCATCAAGACGACCTTGTGACGTCACTTCCTTAGTCCGCTTCCACGGCAAGTCAAGCCTCGCCGTGGCGCGATCCCTAACTTCCAAGAGCTCATCATATGCAGGGCAGGAGAATTGGGAAGACTCAGCCTCAGCTTCTTCGCTCTCCTCAGACATTTCCTGCTCTTCCTGGGCTGAACCCAGCAGAGCACTGGCGCCTGGATCAGAAGATGTTAAAGAAATAACATCATCAGCGGCTCATTCTCGTCCACAGCCGACGAGCGCGAGAGGGAAAGAAACAAGCGAGAACGGAGAGCGATAACTTTTTCATTGAAAAACGCTCGCAGTGCACGCAGATTGCCCCCTCGAGGACATCGTGTGCGTGCTCTTCGCCCAAACAAACAACGCATAGATCGTGTGTGTCATTGGGTGTCAAATAGCGATGACACGGATGCACACATCTTTTAAACGCTTTGCTAGTGCTCGCCATAATGAATGAAAGAGATTGTGCTTACCACGGAAATGCACGCTTCAAACAAAACAGTGAAGACGAAGAAGAGGATGATGTGTTCTCTCGGCGCCTATGTATACTATAGTCGCACCGGTAGTGACATCATGGCTGTCGCCGTCCAACGTGTTGTTGGTGTTTTTTCAATGTATGCTTCAGACACGGGTCACAACGAGGCGTTCACCCCATAGCGACCCCTAGAGGACGCAGTTCGAAGTTCCCATGAAAGGGAACCAGACTTGATGATAAAGCAGATTTCAAATGCTTACGTTGTTCTCTATTTTAGTGGTTCTCAACTGGTGGGCCGTTCAGTCAAATTCAAGTAATCATATATTGCATAATTAATATTTTTATTAATTACTAACTCAGAAGAGTCCATTCCAAGGTCTCAATGAAATTCTGGTCTCTAGATAAGTTTTGGGTCCTTCCTTCAATGTAAGTCTGTGGGATTTATTTATCTATTTATTTTATTTTTTTGCCCTTTTTATTGTAATAGTACACCTCTCTTCTACAAGACATATGATTTGAGTTGAATGTATGTAGCAAAAACTGTGTAGGAGATAGGGGTGTGCAATATTGACATAAAATATCAAACAATTCATTTAAAATGGCTGATTCATTTAGAAATGAAGTTTGACTCTGAGTTGTTCAAAAACAGATTAATTCATTAGAGAATCTTTCATTATGCAGTTGTTTTTATGAACAGTTAAAATGACATTCGCAATCGCGATTGCACTCACACACTAATATTCGGGAAAACATCACTCTTGCTCTTGAGATATTACTAAACTACCCAGATAGCACACGTACGTCTGCAAGATGTCTGTTAAAGATCACTTCATCTGGAAAGCATCTGCTGTGTACAAACATCTGATTCAGACATCAGTTTTACATACATTCTAAATCATAAAGATCTTAAAGACATCTTCTAAACGTCTATTTGACATCTGATAGAAAACGTCCTATCGATATATTGCAGATGTGCAAACACTAAAAAATACATCTTGCAGATGTCAAATAGACATCGCTGTATATCTGTCTCAGGGTATATCATATCTTATAAAACAACAAAAACCCATACAAATATATTTTTTGCTTATTATATGGACATTTTAACTGCATTCTAATAGGCTTAATCACGCAGTGAATGCTTTTGGACTCTCAAGATGTGTTTTTGTTTGTTTTTTGCAAAGTGAGTGACATACTTGATAATGTCTGCTCACACTTCATTAAAACAACAATTACAATATTATCGTAGACAACAAATATCACACACCCCTAGTGGGAGAGGTTTAATACTTAGCTTTAGCAAGCACTACTAATTATTGAACTATTTAAATCAATAGTGCGGTAAACTTAGCAGAACTTACCTAACTTTCACGATGAAAAAAACATCTACCGTATTGTCCCGAATATAAGACGATTTTTTTTTCTTGGAAATACATCTGAAAAAACGTGGTCGTCTTATATTCGGGGTCTAGACTTTGACATGTCAATAATACACCCACAACAATAGGTGGCACCAAATATGCATAAAACGAGTGTGCCATGAAATACGTAATGTAATGCGTGTTGTAAAGATCACGAGTAAAAACAAAAGAAAAAGAAAAGCTTACAGCTGCATGAGTCGGTACTGTCACGTTAGCCTGATGGGACCAAACTCCCTTTGTGATTTTAAAACGTAAGACAGTACCCAGATTTGAAGACAACAGTAAGATTTAACTTTTACTGTTAATAAGATTTTGGTAGGCTACTATTAGATGAATAGTCTAAATGTCCTAATTCAGATGGGCTACCGTTTTTTTTTTTTTTTTTTGTGGATCAAAAAGTGTATATTTTTTAAATGTGATTGTTGGTACATTTGACCAGTTTTTACCATACTTTCAAAACAAAAATTAAAATAGGAAAAATATGCAATATGATAATAATTGAAGACAAAATGTGTTTTACTGAGAAAAAACAAGATTTGGTTTTTAAAAAGCCTTTTTCCAAAAGGTACATCTGGAAAAAGGGGGGTCGTATTATATTCGGGCCAATACGGTATAGCACATCTAAACTTTTACCTGTGTTGCCGTTGATTGACGAGATGTGCAGGATGGGAGCTTAAGAGAAATGTGTAACAGAGAACAATAATGCTTTTCAGACTGGATGTCAGCAAAGTGCTGTCAAGCAGATGTTCACACACATTGTCAAATTAATGATTAAGACAAGCTTTGCGCTGAGACTGGGTTTTATCCAGTGTTTATGATGTTGTGAGGGCCAGAAGTGGCCAGCGGTAGACTCCCTTTGCTTTCAACCCTCCCCCAGGTCTCTGTTCCCCTCATATTCAATGCCATCAGCCTCACAGTATATCATTCACTTCGAGTTCACTAATTAACACGTTCGTGACCTAAGTTTTCTGGTTCCCGACTCTCCTGTACACAGTGTAAAAATGTTCTAAAAGCATGTTACTTGTTTAATTTCACCATACAAGTCACCATATGGATATTGTGAATATCTATATTAGACTTAACAATACATGTAATTGTACTGTGCATTTAGATGGATGTAAAAGTTGTCACCTTATAAGTTATGGTAATAAATACTACTACAGATGTTCCTAGTCCCTGCTTGACACATCATTTGTTCATATTATATTTCACTATTTCAGTATTTATTTATTTATATTAAAGATTCTCAAAGAGTTGTATGTATGTATGCAATTATACTTATATTTTTATTATTTTATTATTTATTCGTTAAATTATTCTTTAAAAATGTTTCTTTAATCACATGAACATGGTATGGATTTTATGTAGTTTAGTACATTTTTGTTTTGTTTTAGCAGTTTTTGTTTAGCAGTTTGATTTATATTTATATATTTTTTTATTTTAAATTTGTATTATATTTTATTCATTTATTTATTTACATTGTAATGCAATGTTTTGTTAATTTAAAATAATTTTGAAGTTCAAATCATAATCAAGTAATTTGGGTACAGTAGGCTTGTATAAGAACATTAAATCATATAGTTATACATATATTTTTGAAGTGTAAAATATGCAGGAACCAAGTTGGATGGATTCAATGGCTTCAGTTTCACTGTATTTAAATATTGCTGTATTTTTTACAGTGAATTTCTGGCACAGCTGGCAGTTTTCCTGTAAATTTAAACTGTGCAGGTTTCAGATGCACAGCTTGTACAGTAATTTAGACGTAGCTTTGGTCGCTATGTGTATGCAAGTCCATTTTGAATTATGACATGATAAAGAGAGTTATTGTTACTTCTGTAAGCATAATATAAGCCCTCTGAAAAGTAAGAACATCCATTAATTACACACCGAGCTTAGAGCGATCAGGGAGGGAACAGGTGCTGATTGTGTCTGAGCGAGCGCTCCATGCCCACAACACCCCCTATTATATCCCCTTACCCAATGATCCGAGAAACACACAACTGTATTACTGAGAGAACAGGCCCCAGCTGCATGTCACACCTCATAACGCCTCAATGCTACAGCGCTAGGAAGTTTTAGGAGGGTCGGCATCAGCAGAGAGCGTTTCTAGGAATTCAAGGAGTCATATTTTATCACGGTTGCTGTAATGGACTATTTGAAACAGGCCCCAGCTGCATGTCACACCTCATAACGCCTCAATGCTACAGCGCTAGGAAGTTTTAGGAGGGTCGGCATCAGCGGAGAGCGTTTCTAGGAATTCAAGGAGTCATATTTTATCACGGTTGCTGTAATGGACTATTTGAAGTGTATGATTCAGCATTAGCTCATGAGTAATGTGACAAGAATCCAAATTAATGAGATCAATCAATCTATCAGGATTATCTCTGGTCTTCACATGAAAAGAACGGCTCATATAATGAGAGAATTTATGAAATAAGAGCTTTAGCTGATACATACCTGTAGCAAGAACCTGAATGTCTCAGTGGAGGAACAGATATTGTGCTAGTATGAGAACGTAAAAAAATGGGATTAGTTTGCTTGAATCCTGCTTAAAAGACCATGAATTTTCATGCTGATACTCGATGATTTGTGCTCATTATTAGTGCTAGTTTGGTTATTGTCTAGATCAGGGATGTCAAACTCAATTCGTGGAGGACCGGAGCCCTGCAGAGTTTAGATTCAGCCCTAATTAAACACACCTGATCCGACTAATCGGTCCTTCAGGCTTATTTGAGAACTACATGGTATGTGTGTTAGAGCAGGTTTGGAACAAAACTCTTCAGGTCTCCGGCCCTCCAGGAATTGAGTTTGACACCCCTGCTCTAGATGGTGGAAAAATGGCTAGATGGTGAAGGTTGTCAACCAGTTTTGGAACTTTTTGTTGATTAAGCTCGTTAAGAAGCCTGGTGTGGACATCAGCATGTGTTTGGGGTGCTTAGTAGCATGTTAAGATATTTGTGAGCACTGTGAAATAATTACAAAATCTGCATATGGTCTCTAGTTTCTTCCGGTTTTTTTTCTGGTTTTGACTAGTATGAAGCTGCAGTTTATGCTACAAGTCAAAGACAAGACTAAAAGCATCCCATAATGGGGACCAGCATCCGAAACACAACATATGCTGGTTATGTATGTTCTGAAAAGCATCTGGGCTTCATTATGCTCATGCTTTTTTTTAACCCACAGGTTTTGAATTGAATAACCCTTCAGTTCACCTCACTGCAACTGAATGAGATTTACTGCCATTTTCACACACCTGTGGACATACAATCACACAAATAACCCACAGGTTTTGAATTGAATAACCCTTCAGTTCAACTGAATGAGATTTACTGCCATTTTCACACACCTGTGGACATACAATCACACAAATCTGGGAATTTGATGAATGGCATTTGCTATTAGTAAACAAGCGTTTTTTACAGCATACTACCAAAGATTTATATACTGTATTTTCATATATATTGTTAATCTATTTCAAAATAAACCAAATTGGACAAAAGTATATTGCTAATTAAAATGTATTTACACAAATATAAGAGAACTGTCCATCCATATACTGTATGACCATCAAACATTTTATTCATTTGTTGGCCTGCAGATGACTGTCTGTCTAGAAAAGGCTGAATTGAATTTGAATTTTTTTTTTCAAAAATCATCCATTTAGTTTATCCATGAACAAACTTTTTTTTTTTTTAAAGAAAAGATGTTCTTGAAGTACAGCTGTGGTGTTGTCAGCACTGTTGAAATTCACATAAACAGAATCTGGCATCTTATAGTTATTTTCCAGCTATATTAGGAATATTCAAGGATATCCACCCCATTTGTTTATGCAATATATAGGCCCAATCCCAATTCTACCCCTTAGCCCTTCCCCTGCACGATAGTGCCACAACATATTTTCATGTCTGATCAGGACGATAACCACCATAGACCTTGAGGAGGGCTAGTCCCCCCAATAATTATAAATCACTAAACCCTTTTCTCAAATATTGCCAATTCGAGAGCGAGAGAGCTAGACAGAGAGAGAGAGAGATGAAAGTTGCGTGTATGCGTGTCTGTGCGTTTCTCTTTTTAGAGTGAGTTTACTTCAAAAACAGCGATTTTATCCTCTTGTTGCTGGAAAATATAATGTAGCGATTCAGTGTTTAAACTGTTATTAATAAAAGCCATGGGGCAGTGTTGACAAGTATCTTTGCTCCTGGATGTGTGAGCTATGCAATCTCTGATATGTGTGTGTGTGTGTGTGTGTCAGCAAGCAGCGCATTAATATAGAATGATAATTAAAGGCTCTAATGCACACCATCATAGGTGTGTGTACTGTAGGAGCTAGACGACATGTGACGGCATAGTAGTGGTGTCCCAATTCTTAGGGGAATATTTTCGCCCCTACCCCTTGACTCTCTGTTTCAAGGGACAAGGGGGAGGGGAGGGGAAGGGGTATTAAATAGAATTGGGATTGGGCCATAATCATTTAGCAGGTGATTTTATCTACAGTAGCAACCTAGGCCTTAAAGTCAACATGAAATGGCACTTGCAACCAATTTCCCTTCCATAATGTAACGCATTTCCAAATGAAATCAGATATTCAATGAGAGAAAATACAGGACTTGATTTTATCCATCAGGACTTCATCAGCTTGTGAAATGCCACCAGCACAAACTTTAAAGGAAGCTTTTGACCAGGATGTGGTCTTTAAGCATTTTCCTCAAGGGCACAATGGTGGCCCGTTGTTGCTCAAATCGACTACCTTCTGATTACCAGCCTTGAGCTAGAGCCATTAGACCAGACCACGCTAGTTTCCAGCAGCCCACAATAGCTTGATCACAGTCTCTGATACATTAGTTCATAGCTCTGGAATTCCCAGTGGAATCGGAGTCCTGTGGAAATGTGACACAACCCAGCACTTCCATTCCCTATTAAAACGCGGCCATGGGACGTGGGTTCAATGCAATTCTTGCGAGTCAACAATGAGGTTAGAAATATCATCAGGCTTCTGAAACCATATGCACCGCTGTCCCCAAAATAGGTTAGCAGAGGCCTTTTAACAGACCCCATCAGGGAAGGTGGAAGAGCTTCATTCACAGGAAAGATTAAGATACCATCAGAAAGGGGTGCCAAGGGGGATCAGAGAGGAATGGGCCGAGGGATGAACTCACTGACGGTGAGGCTGTGTGTCTTTGTTCTAGGCCAGATCGGACCCTCTGAAGTGCCACGGAGAGACTTGATTGACATGGATGCAAGCCATTAACGGTTATATGTGTAACAAAACTAGTTATTAATGCTTCTATGAGAGCTGTCTGCAGAGAGACTGTTCTCTTTTATTCAGTGATAGATTCAGTAATTCATTGATTCATTCAGATTCTGAATAGTTCACAGAACTGTTTGATAATTGCTTTTGTTAGATAGGAATACAGGATCCAGTTACCCAGCTAACAGAGAACATTCTCAGAATTTGACTGATGTTCTTGCAAGGTTCTCTCAAAGTCATGAACAAACGTTCTTCTAGTAACATTAATAGAATGTTTGTCAAAAGTTTTCAGGTCTTCAATAATATTCTCAAAATGTTAGAAAAAAATTCGTTATTTATACATTATTTATGGAGCTTTTTTTTCTGAAACATTTTGGTTGAATGTTCATCTAGCATTTTTTTTAAATGTTACTACTTGTTTCAAAATGTACAGAGAATATTCAAAAGTAACATTCCCATAATGTTTGCAAAATTGTACAATTTTCCCTTAACGATGGTGAAACCAGAAAAGAAAAGTTTTAAAAACATTTTTAAAAATGTATGTTTTAAACGGTCGGAGAACATTCAATAGTATCGTTCCCATGATGTTTGCAAAAATGGAATAATCCCTTGACATTCACAAAACCAAGTAAAAACATTTCTAAAATTGTACATTTTAAATAAAGAAATAAAGTTTTTCTAACTTAAAGGGAACATCAGCAAAATGTCTTTAGAACATATTTTTATTAGCTGGGTAATACTAGTATATTTAAAGGTGTAAGTTCTGCATCACTTGTTACAACAAACTCTAAATAATGACTGTTTCCAAACTGGTTTCCATCTGCCATTGTTGGAGTCAAATTTGCCCCTGCTGGACAGTGCAGTAACTACATTAAATAGTCCAATTTTACAAGCAACATATAAATGTTACTACTTGTTTCAAAATGTACAGAGAATATTCAAAAGTAACATTCCCATAATGTTTGCAAAATTGTACAATTTTCCCTTAACGATGGTGAAACCAGAAAAGAAAAGTTTTAAAAACATTTTAAAAAATGTATGTTTTAAACGGTCGGAGAACATTCAATAGTATCGTTCCCATGATGTTTGCAAAAATGGAATAATCCCTTGACATTCACAAAACCAAGTAAAAACATTTCTAAAATTGTACATTTTAAATAAAGAAATAAAGTTTTTCTAACTTAAAGGGAACATCAGCAAAATGTCTTTAGAACATATTTTTATTAGCTGGGTAATACTAGTATATTTAAAGGTGTAAGTTCTGCATCACTTGTTACAACAAACTCTAAATAATGACTGTTTCCAAACTGGTTTCCATCTGCCATTGTTGGAGTCAAATTTGCCCCTGCTGGACAGTGCAGTAACTACATTAAATAGTCCAATTTTACAAGCAACATATAAATCACTATTATTTTATTAAATTAATGATAGAGCAGTAGAATGTTATGTAATGCAGCTTTTCAGTTAATAATTGTTGAATATTTTAATCAACTGACAGCACTAAATATAATTTCAGTTTCATTTTGACAAGGCTTTTAATTTAATTTTTATAATTTTTTTGTTATAGAGATATTAGTCAAGACATTTTCAGCTCAAAAAAATATTCTCGGAACTGAGCGCCCATTAAGTTCCAGGGATGCATGCATCAACCAAGCGAAATGAATGGGAGTGCTTACTGATAGGTGTGTTAAAACTCCTTGGTTTGCACAGAGTCACACCCTAGATGGCATTGGTTAAGCTAGAAGTTCACATCAGAATGGAAGAAGGTTTATCTCTGCAGTTTGGAAATGTAATCACATGAAATGTAATCGCTGTTGCAGGCAACATTTGTTTAAATCTGGCATGTGACACTTCCTGATTCTTTTTGCACATTCTGTTTCTCCTGTGCAATAAAATTCACATTAAGGCCAAAAAGAAAATCAATTACTCTGTGAAGAATAGATGAAAAAGCTTCACAGATATCCCTTGTAATCAGCAACCTGGGTTTCTGCAGGCCACACCTTAAAGAAGTTCCTTGTGCCCTAAATAGATTATTTTCTCGATCTACACTTTCCTTTGGCTCCAGCATAAAATCCGTTTTCAACGACAGTGCTTAATCTAGTTCTCCAAGATCTCCTGTGATTGAATTTTCAATTGAATTGAAAAAACAGCAGGAACAAAATGAAGACAACAAGCTGTCTTAAAGCCAATGGAGTCCAGTGACAAAAGCCTTGTCATGCTCTGGTGGGGTCTTGCCTCTAATCCAGAGGGTTTTAGAGGCAGCAGACACTGGCTTGTTGTTCTCTGGCGGGGATGGCTAGGTGCTAAGTAACTAGCAGAGCTACTGGCGACAGTTTCGTCCAGGAGAGATGGCCTGCTAATCCTAATCACGCCAGAGAATGCCATTTGGGTCACATGTCCTTTCGCTAGCTGTAATGGAAGGGGTCATAATTGGGATTTATCGCCACAGAGGCAGCCCACAGGAGAGGTGCCAGTCAAAGGGTTCTGGATCCTGGATGTCTGACGGGTATAGTGGAGAAGAATGAGTCATCTGAACACTTATAGACACGGAAGTCACACGGGGAAAGCCACATAGAGCACGTAGAAACATCAGACACTAATTCAATTGAACCTTTCTACGGAGACCCTGAGGGGACATGGTGATGGAAAATGAAACAATTAAAATGAAAAATTATTTCTAAGCTTTTGTGTTCTTTTGCAAAACTGTTGTGTTCCTCTGATAAACTTTGTGCTCGCTTGAAGAACTTTGGTGATGGAATAGTTTGAAAATTGTGGTGCGAGAGAGAACGCAAATGTTTTGCCAAACAAAGTTTTTTCAGTGGAAAAAGGTACTTTTGCCAAAGAATGCAAATATTTTATGGGAGTATGCAAAGTTTCTCTGGGGAACTCAATACTTTTGCGATAGCATACAAATATTTCGCGAGAGAACGCAACTTTTTTTTCCCAGGGGAACTAAGTACTTTTGCCAGAGATTGCAAAAGTTTTGCAAGAGAATACAAAAACTCTGGGGAACACAATACTTTTGAGAGAGAACGCAAATGTTCTGCAACATAATTTGAGCGTTTTACCAGAAAATGCAAGGTTTCTCTGAGAAACACAGTTTTGCTAGAAAACGCGAATGTTTTGTCAGCAAACGCAAAGTTTCTCAGGGGAACAAAGTACTTTCGCGAGAAATTGCAAACGTTATACGAGAGTACGAGAACATTTTTTTGAGGGAATGCACTACTTTTGCAATAGACCGCAAATGTTTTGCCAGCAAAGATTTGCGAAGGAATGCAAAAACTCTGGGGAACACAATACTTTTGCGAGAGAATGGAAAAGTTTTGCAAGAAAATCCTAATGTTTTACCAGAAAAGGCAAAGTTTCTCAGAGGGACACATTTTGCACTAGAATGCAAATGTTTTGCAAAATAATGCAAAGTTTCTCTGGGGAACACAATACTTTCACAAGAGAAGGCAAATGGTTTTTGAGGGCATGCAATATTTTTGCACTAGAACGCAAATGTTTTGCCAGCAAATGCTAATTTCCTCAGGGAAACAAAGTACTTTTGCCAAAGAATGCAAATGCTTTATAGGAGTATGCAAAGTTTCTCTGGGGAACAGGATAGAATGCAAATACTTTGCGAGAGAACACAGCATTTTTTTTTGATACTTTTGCCGGAAAATGCAAAAGTTTTGCAAGAGAATGTAAACTTGAGGAACACAATACATTCGCCAGAGAACGCAAAGAAAGCAACCTTTCTCAGGGTTACCACAATATTTTTGTGAGAGAACGAGCAAATATTTTGTGATTGAACACAAAACTTGTGGGGAAGCGGAAAAGCCTTGAAATATATTTTATTTCCCCACTTTATATTTTTTCGATCATATTTTTTCCATAGTGTTTGAATGAACTTTAGCTGCTTTATTATAGTGTTTATGGACTGTTCATTTATGTATGCAAGTACCAAAAAAGCAGGAATATACCACATAAAGGAAAATTGCTAAATACTTCCTGTACTTACATAAAGTCCTACTTGATGTGCAATTGTTTTATGATGTCTTGTGAGAACATACAATCTAGGTCTTTCTGTGCGGTGTTGTGTTTGGGACATGCATTGTGTTGTGACATCAACACGTACAAACTTTAGTAGAAACATGAGTGCAGATTTTGCCCCCCAAATCCCGTTTCTACTTTTCTTGGTTAAAATGAGGACTCTCTTTAAGTGTAGGCAGAAGTACAGATTGTTGGTTGAGATTTGCTGGAGGGTCCTCTTCAACAAGAAGGCCTTTTCTGTCTCTGGTGTAAGTCTATTCAGGGTGTCCTAATCCTGTTAACAAGATCCCTGACTGTGGGTGTCTGGGAAGTTGGATCAATATCAAATTCTCTCTTTTCACTGTTCTGCTCAGGCAAGTGATAGGCCAGCTTAAGAGGGTCTGGCAGGAGAATATGTCGCTCCGTGACTTTGCTGTACCAACAGAGATTCAAACGTTTTTTCATACTGCCAAAATTACTATTTTACAAGCTAGAGATTTAGAAATGAGCTTTGCATCTATTTTTGAGAAATTCAGATTATTATTATTTTTTTTCTATTGTTCATACGTAGGATTAGGGATTAACACAAATATCTTAAAAGTGTTAAACTTCAGCATTTAACTTGAATTTACTTAAATTACACCTCAAATCATGTAGTTTGTTGAGGAGTGGTGAACTGGTAAGTTATCTTAGTGATCAGACATACAATTTTCACCTATAATACTGAAACAGAATTTTTGTAAAAGTATAATGATAATTATAGTTACATTTATAAGAATACATCATCACCATCATCATTATTATTATTATTATAGGCCACTTTATTATATAGTTATAAACTTCTGCATTTAAGACTGTATTATTCCGTTAAAATCTAATAATACACAAAATAATATGTAATTTAATATGTTATATTTAAATATATGTGTGTGTGTGTGTGTGTGTGTGTGTGTGTGTAAATGATACATTTATAAAGATACATTTCTTAATATAAATTTATTTTTCTTATTTATTTTTTAATTTTTTAAATTTAATTGACAGTAGCAGGTATTGTCTGTGGTCCCAATTAGCTGAGTCCACGCTCAGGTGAACAATGGTCCTCCTCATCAGACATGAAATATGCTCTCAATTTATCACAGGGGTACGTTACCTGATCTGGGGCATTTTCTCATCTTTGTCTTGACTGCTGGGGCTGGATAATCCAAAGGCCTTGACGTTATAAACTTCTGCATTTAAGACTGTATTATTCCGTTAAAATCTAATAATACACAAAATAATATGTAATTTAATATGTTATATTTAAATATATGTGTGTGTGTGTGTGTGTGTGTGTGTGTAAATGATACATTTATAAAGATACATTTCTTAATATAAATTTATTTTTCTTATTTATTTTTTAATACTATGAATTTAATTGACAGTAGCAGGTATTGTCTGTGGTCCCAATTAGCTGAGTCCACGCTCAGGTGAACAATGGTCCTCCTCATCAGACATGAAATATGCTCTCAATTTATCACAGGGGTACGTTACCTGATCTGGGGCATTTTCTCATCTTTGTCTTGACTGCTGGGGCTGGATAATCCAAAGGCCTTGATGTATCATTGCCCTGTTGGATGTCTGCTGACTAATGTACCAGTAAATGATAAAATAAGTAAGAGGGGGTGGTACAAGTCAAGTGGAACTTAATTACCTCTGACAAGAGTTTTCGAGGGGAGGAAAAAAAAAGGATACAAGATCACACATGTGGGGATCATGTGACAGCAATGACCAGCACTCTAAAAGTAAAGGTAATGTATACCACATGAACGTAAACAATTATTTATATCCAACAGTTTTAGAGCACATGATGAATCGCACAATACTGGAAATCTCATTTCTTTTCCGATCTATACCACCCAGCAATCCGCCTCCAGAAAAACATGTTTGTGTGTGACCGAGGAAAAATGACACTTGCTGAGAAAAAGTCGGTCTCCGGGGCCTTCGGCATAGCAAGCGTCCCATGTTTCTCCTGGGGGTCCGAGTGCTGTGTGCATCTGGAAGAGATATTTGGCTGAAGTTTGGCCCAGAAGGCTTTCACAATGTGCCTTCCCGTCTCTGAAACACATCAGAGTTGAGATACATGTCAGCAAGACGAAATGCAGCATTATCGTCGGAGAGGAACAAGAGGGTTTGTTGAACGAAATTGCACGAAACAATTAAACCAATTTTGATGAATAACAAACATAAAACACATTGCTTGTTTTATCTCTCTGCATTTCATTAGAAACATGCGCCATGCTCTATCCAGTTTACGTAATAAAACTCATTGTTTATATTTTAAAAAATAATTCTGGATATCCAAGATGTTTATTTCGGGATCTGGTGAAGCGTGGTTTCAGCTGCGGTTCAACACGCCCTCGATGAACTCTTGCACTTTGACTGCTAATCTCAAATCACTCTCGATGTTCACACAGGAGCTTTTGGCCGTGCTAATTGTTTTGCTTATTTTTATCTGTCTTCCCATTTTCCTTTCAGCGCCAAGCAGAGGAGCAGATCCAACAACATGCCTCTCAGCACGAGCGGGAAGTCTAATTTTCACATCTGCTCAAGTGAGAGACTTAAATCAACAATCACTTAAGATAACAAGACTGTATAAATTACAATGGCAATGAATTTAACTAGCAAAGCTGTTAAACACCCAATGTTGTGAGCGTTTGAAGGTCCCTGCTGAGTTGAGCAACTGTGGTGAGTAACCAATGACTCAAAGAAGTGGCAGAAGTTCAGGTCTCTGTTCCACAGAAAGCTTAAACGATGTTGCCATATTTTGTATTCCTGGCAGCTAGTAATGATGGCACATCCTAGAAGATTTTTATCTTCATCTATGAACATTGCTCACTTTGTTCTGTTTATTATCAGTATTGATGGCCAGGAAATTAGGTAATGAGTAAATACTATGTGTTATTATTTCCATGGAAAGCATCACTTTCACTATTATTGCTCATTATAATTAACCGAGTGACTTTCAAAATGATCATACCTATGATTTTCACTTAATAGGTGATAAAACAGGTGAAAAATCTCATACACATAGATGTTCAGAATTTTGGGCATTGTACGATTTTTTAATGTTTCTGAAAGAAGTCTCTTATGCTCACCATGGCTGAATGAATTTATTTGATCAAAAAACAGTAATATTGTGAAATATTACTACAATTTCAAATTACTTTGAATAACTCTATTTGAATATATTTTAAAATGTAATTTATTACTGTGATGTTAAAGCTGAATTTTCAGCATCATTACTCCAGTCTTCAGTGTCACATGATCCTTCAGAAATCAGAAATTTGCTGCTCGAGAAACATTTCTTATTATTATCCATGTCGAAAACAGTTGTGCTGCTTAATATTTTTGTGGAAACCGTGAATTTTCTATTTATTTATTTAATTGTTAGCATTCGTTGATACATAAAACATTCAAAAGACCGCATTTATTTGAAATGGAAATCTTTCATAACATTATAAATGTCTTGATTGTCATTTTTGATCAGTTTAATGCATCCTTGCAACATGCTCACAACCTCATGCAAGAACTTTAGGCAATCACATTTTTTAAGAAAGTGTAAAAATCATGTTTCTGTTCCCTTTCTAAAAAGGTTGCTGTACAAGAAAAGCTAAGAAAGTAGAATTAAAAATATGTGGAAGTGTGGTACTATATAGTGTTAAAAGACAATATTTTGCAGATGAAAATTTGTAAGTCTGTTACAAAGGCTTTTGACATCTAGTGTCACTGATGCAGGAAGTAAAAAGACTTTGGTTCATATGTTAGAATATTAGTGGAATGATTATTTGTTCTCTCCCAGAGGACTGTTTTCTTTTTTTTAATACTGTATGACTGGGATTGTTTGCCTAGAGTGGCATCTGCTGGGAAAATATGGATGTGAATTAAATTGAATAGTTCAGAATGAAATTCGCTACATTTCTCTGCTGTTACTCTCAAACTTCATTTGACTTATTATATACAGTTTATATTCAGTATACTCAGTATAGTATATTCAAATTTACCACACCAACCAAGGTTGACATAAATTATAATTTCATATGAAGCTATCATATGACTTCAGAAGACTTGAATGGACTGCTTTCATAATACTAACAAAGTGTGTGTTTTGTCATTTTTAGTGCTCAGCAGCCAGTGGTCCCCATTGAAATGGAATGGAAAAGAGCAGCATGGACATCCTGCCCAACATCTCCTTTTGTTAGATGGCGAAAAGAAAGTCAAAGGGGTTTGGACTGACATGAAGGTGAGTAAATGATTTTCAAAACTTAATTGTGTTTCTTGATGCAAAGAGGGTCCTTTTAGGCATCATGTTAAGTTTGTAGCAGGTTTAGGCAGGTCAAATCAAATTGATTTATATATCACTTTATACAATACAGATTGTTTCAAAGCAGCGTCATATTAATAAACAGGAAAATAACTGTTAATGTTGTCAAATTCATCAATTTTGAAACAAATTCAAATACAGAAGATAATAGTGTCATTTAGTTTCAGTGTTAATTTATATTTAACTCAGTTCAGTGTTAAAGCGAATCAGTTTGATATGTGCATAGTTAATTATGAAACAAACTCGGCTATAAATTCAGCTATCAAGCAGCTATACAGAATAATAGTGTCATTTTTAGCTCAAGTCAGTTCAGTTCAGTAACAATGTTGCAATGTATATAATTAACAAGTTCAATTCAGCTATAAGTAGCCCTACGGATGCAATAGTGTCTTTATTCATTCAAATGAAAAATATGCGCATGTATTACATTTCCATATACGAAATATATTGTCAAATGAAGTAAAAACATAAATGAAACATTTTCGAATGCATTTTTGTGCATTAGCAGCTGTCAAAAATGTCTGTATGCAAATGAGTGGTCTGAACTTATTTACTTATTGAACTTACTTAAATAAATTATTAATTAGCATTTTTTATTTTGGTTGCATATGCGCACCTGCAAACTCCCGTATAAAACCATAAAAAAACAGTGATATTATCAACATATATTAACAAATGTATATCTTCATATACCCATAGATATGGATAACCTTATAGGTGACATATATTGCAATATCACTCATGTCATATATTACATTTCCATAAGGGAAGTCAGTTCAGTGTTGATTCAATTCAGTTCAATATGCGATATTGCAGAGTTAGTGTCATTATCCAGCTTTATTCAGTTCAAATGTTGTTCTCATCCGTGTCAGTGCAGGTGTGTGTTGTGTTGTCCAGGTAGCTCTAGCGTCTGTCTCTGTTGTGGGTCCACACTTTTGGAATTTCCTCTCTCCCTTGTTCTGTGACGGCACCCTCGGGCACTATCTCTTCTCAGGGTTGAGAGAGCATTAGGGCGCAAGACCTCGCTGATGTTTTGACTGCGTATCGACCTTAATGGTCTCCTTGTCTCGATGACTTGTTAAAAGTAAATGACCATGCAGGGCTTCACTGCAGCATTGCGGTCGCCCTCCCAACTGCTGTCTTGGGGATAGTTCTTATACCCCATATTGTTTTTTTCCCATCTGTTATAGCTGAAAACTGTGAGGAGCTCCTTCCTCTTGTTAGCATTCTGGAATGTGGCGAAATGTGCAAAAAAACACGGTTTGCGGCAAGCATTCTTGGTCAGACGCTCATTTCAGGACTTTTCCTGACACGGCACCCACATGATTAGCACAGGATCGGAAAGCATAATGAGTTGCGAGACATCTGGGAAAGAGCGTACATAGATAATTCCAAGATCCAAACCACTGTTGTTGTTTTTATTGTTGTCTATGGGACTGACTACATTTATTTGAATAGCTAGGCCAGAAATATGCTTTATGCAAGGGGTGAATTTTGACACTTTTTTAGACTTAAGCTGTCCTGTCAAGTAAATAAACTAATCGTGCCAAGTTATATTTCAAGATGACTACTACTAAGTAAAATTAGCATATATATATATATATATATACACACACACACACACACACACACACACACACACACACACACACACACACACACATACAGTATACACAATATTAAGAAATGTTTCTTAAGCACCAAATCAGCATATCAAGATGATTTCTGAAGGATCATGTGACACTGAAGACTGAAGTAATGATTCTGAAAATTCAGCTTTGTCATCACAAGAATAAATTATGTTTTAAATTATATTAAAATAGAAAACAATTATTTTAAATTGTGAAAATATTTCACAATATCACAGTGTCTACTGTATTTTTTTATCAAATAAATGCAACCTTTATGAACATAAGAGAGTTATTGAAAAATTTTATTGACCCCAATCATCTGAACGGTAGCGTAAATTGCCTTATTTGTTCTCCGATTGCATAAACCAGCAAGGAGAAGGTTTATTTATTATCCTGCATATTTGAATGTGTATTTGGTTACCTCCATTTAGCGACAAAGCTTGCTCAAACTCATGCTTACTCTATTTTATTTTTGTATTTTCCAAATCCATTTTAAATTTGCGGTAACAAACCTCAGCACTCAAGGGGGCGACAAAGTTAAAATTTCTCTTGTTATTAAATCGGATATGCTATAATTTAGGTTGCTACATTCTCTTCAAACAGAAAACTGAGTGTAGGTGAAGACCGTTTGCGCTAATGACAGCGCCCCTTGTGGCAAAACTTAGAAGGCAATGCATACTTGCATTGCATTATTAATTTTGCACAGAATCTAGTTTCGTAGCTATAAGCATTGTGTGTTTATAAACTTGCCTGCTACAAGTATGTTTTGGATATTTTCCTTGGTGCAACAGAAGGGCTAATGTATAGTTTTTGGGTGGGCCTGCCAACTCGAAACGTGTCTTGCATTTCACTTTGAAACCCAATGAGTCTAATGCATTTCAACCCAAAAGGATAACATGGCAACTCTCGCTCCAGGCGCTGTTTCCTTGCTTCGTTACATTCTCTCATATCGCTTCTGTCGCCACCAGAGACGTCGCCACCCAGGACGCTGACACATCCTCAGGCGGCGACTTCTAGAGCCTGTTTGTGGTGCCTTCACCAGCTTCCCTTCTGCTCTTCTGAGATCCATTCAGCAATGGCGTCTCATTTTATCACACCTCCACAGGATCTCCAGTGAGCTGATGTGTGTTTTGGGCCTGCAGGCGGTTGGTGAAACATGACTGATTTGTCAAGGGGCATGAGTGATATCAGGGAGAGAGGAGGGACATATTTCCACCCGGCAGGTCAAGGGTCAGCGTGAGGTTACACTTGAACAGTGTGGTAAAGCTAAGCAGGGCCTGGGGCTTCAGCCTTTCATAGAGTCTGAGTCACATCCCTGTTTAGACAACAGTGTTTGGAGCTGCTTCAGTTTGAACTGTCTGCTGCTATGTTTACATGCTAAAGACTGGCAATAGAATGAGACAAGGCGCAAAGGTTCCTTTTATGCATTAATATGACACTGCTTTAGAAGAATAGTTCACCCAAAAATGACATTTCTCTTATGTTGTTCCAAACCCATATGACTTTCTTATGTGCATTTTTACTAATAATAGTGCATATAAAGCCCCAAAAATGCCAAAAAAATCAACCAAGAAATAAATATTGTTATATTGTGTGCTTTCATACTTATATCGTACTAAGTCTTAAGTGTTAGCTTTCTGTCAGGAAAAGCCAAACATTTTTATTGATATTTTTTAACAAATCAGTGTAATTTTTTTTTAAAGGGGTCATATGATGTTGCTAAAAAGAACATTATTTTGTGTATTTGGTGTAATGAAATGTGTTTATGTGGTTTAAATAAAAAAAAAACATTATTTTCCACATACTGTACATTACTGTTTCTCTATGCCTCGCCTTTCTGAAACGCGTACATTTTTAAAAAGCTCATCGGTCTGAAAAGCGAGGTGTGCTGTGATTGGCCAGCTATCCAGTGCATTGTGATTGGCCAAATGACGGAAATGTTACGTCCCTTACCATATTGTGATGCCCTGTCCGGCCGGAGCGACGAGACAAAAACATTAAAACCCATTATAAACGAGGCATTTGTTGCATCCAGTGGGGTCATAATTACGAATTATAATGACTTATACTGTCTTTTTACGAGTTGCGTTGCATCGCATAGCACCGCATAAACATAAAACCATGTCTGCACTTGTGATCGGAGAAATGACAAACAAGCGCTACTCTACACTGCTCAAAACTCGCGTTTGAATCATCAGTGGCAAATCATTTAAATGAAAACGTACTTACAGTCTGTGAGTCAGAAGCGCCAGACTGTCCTTGCAAATTTGGAATTGCCCCACTTTATTGAAACAGAAACCAGCATTGTAGGCTACTCTCCCAGGATCAGGAAACAGTCCTCCATAAAATGTGCTGCACACAAATGAATATTTGGGTTGAACTGTTCTGGAACAGTGTTGTAAATACAACTTAACCACTGATTTCTAGTTTCGCTTTAGCACACAGTGTCTTCACGACATGGCGGCAGCAACAATACTACAGCGAGAATAAAAGTTACGCCTTCTTTCCTTCTTTCAACATTTGGGCGGCGTTATGCAAATCTTCCCACATCGTGATGTAGACATGTGGGGGCGTGTTAGAACAAGTCGTTTTAGGTAGGCATGGTTGACTCTTAACTTTTATAAAGAATATCTCTTTGGATTTGAGACTGTAGTCTTTGCAACTTTACAGATCTTCTTTATGCACCAAGAGCTTGTAACACTCCAAAGAGAAAGGAAAAATGTAAATTGCATCATATGACCCCTTTAAACCCGTTTTTCTCAAAATTCCATTCCTGAAAATTATAGCTATCAGCCAACTTCAGATAGCCATAACTTTTGTTACGTTCAAGCTATGGACAAAATAAAAGTTTTGGAAAGGGCTTGAACCCAGCTTTCATATGGTATCAAAACCTAAAAAAGGAAAATTTCACTATGTTTTGGGTTTTCCTAGATCACATCACCTATGTCTAACAGTGCTGTCCATATTCTTCAGGATTTCCTGGTATTGCTGGTTCCCCTGGTGGACCTGGCATTCCTGGACGACCAGGTTTGGATGGACTGCCTGGTCAGCCTGGATTTCCTGGACCCAAAGTATGAAACATTTATTCTAAACAATACAATATGATATTATTATCCATCTATGTTACAAATTATTTCAATTTCAAATAAAAGCTGTTCTTTTTAAATATATTAATTAATCAAAGAATCCTGAAAAAAAAGAGTCATATTAAGAATATGGTTTCTGAAGGACCATGTAATGGCTGCTGAAAATTAAGCTTTGCCATTGCAAAAATAAAATACATTTGAATAGAAAACAGTTATTTTGATACTTTTTGCATTAATATTTCATAATATTACTGTTTTTACTGTACTTTTGTCAAATAAATGCAGTTTTGGCGAGCATAAGAGACTTCTTTCAAAAACTTTAAAAAAGCTTACCGACGGTAAGCAAATATAGTTTTGGATTGATTGATTTATTCATTCATTTATTTAGTTTACCCTTTTTTATCCGTTGATGACTGAACAATGAAAGAGGAGTACAAGTGCGGGAAGAAATTAAGCAGCTATTTGCATCTGTTTTCCTTTTTTGTGCTTGACTGTCATGTCTGCATTGAATTATGGGCAATATTGTGTTTCCTGGTTGTATACAATAAATTAGAGTGGGGTATAAATGAGTGGACTGTATTAGGAATGAATAGCTTTAAGATTAAAGTGCTCAAATCAGTGTCTTTGTCCCCAAAGGGAGAGCCTGGTTTTGGTCTACCTGGCCCTCCAGGTCCGACAGGATTCCCAGGCAGTAAAGGTGTCTTCGGTACTAAAGGTGATCCTGGTTTCTCTGGAAGCCCTGGTGGACCAGGTCGTCCAGGACTTGACGGTGCCCCTGGACCTAAAGGTAGAGACAGAGATTAAATCATAATGTTGCATTGGAAACAAATTAGATCCCTTTCCATTTTTGAATTTTTAAAAATAATTTTTCAAGATTAATATTTACAAGTATTAAACAAACAATCTTTGCATTTTCATTTTGCACTTAGGTGATCCTGGTTTTCCTGGTGGTCCTGGTCCTCGTGGCCCCCCGGGGCTCCCTGCCTTTGGTACTCAGGGCCCCCCTGGTCCTCCGGGAGCTGCTGGTCCTCTGGGGTCTCCTGGTATGCTTGCAGTTTTTCTAAGTAGTTTCGCTTTCACAACGAAGCACACATGTCTTCACGACATGGCGGCAGCAACAATACTACAGTGAGAATAACAGTTACGCCTTCTTTCTTTGCATGAACATTTGGGCGGCGTTATGCAAATCTTCCCACATCGTGATGTAGACATGTGGGGGCGTGTTAGAACAAGTCGTTTTAGGTAGGCGTGGTTGACTCTTAACTTTTATAAAGAATATCTCTTTGGATTTGAGACTTTAGTCTTTGCAACTTTACAGATCTTCTTTATGCACCAAGAGCTTATAACACTTCAAAGTGCATCATATGACCCCTTTAAATGCAGCGCTGTGTTATGATCATACCTTGATTATCAGAAAGACAATCACAGTTTTTACACTTTGCAAAGTCCTGAAATATTTCCGTTTATCTGTTTAGCCATCAATAGGAGGGAAGGAGGATCAGCAGGACCCTTGAAGGTGGCCACTGTCAGACAGGTATGAACAGCTCGTCAGATGAAAAATGAAGGCGCTGTTTTGTAGACAGTGCGAGTGTAATTAGCTCACACAAAGGAGTTGGTCTGCGCTTAGTAAAGCTTCTGTTAACCTAACGGGGTCGACAGGTTCACATACGTTAGATGGAAATGCAACGCCTTAAAGGAATGTTCCAGGCTCAAGTTCTCAAGCTCTATCCTTGGACAGCCTTATGGCATAATGATGGTTACCACAGAAATTTATTTGACATTGTTTTTTTTCTCATACATAATAAATTCTTAATTCTTCAAGAAAAAAAATTCTTAAAAAGATGTTTATTACACAGTTTTATTCAAAAAATGATAACAAAATCCTATATGATTATAGTAATTGATACATTCTAAATAAAAATCAATTATAATATAATATATATATACACACAGTATACACTGTATATATATATACAGGGTGAATTATGTAAATTGAACAATTTTATTTGAAAAATTGTAACAGAAGTTCTATATTATTTAAATAATTGATGAATTTGATAATACATTATATAATACAAATAATTAATTAGTATATTCATTCATTATATAATAAAAAATTATACTTTCTAATGAATTACAACTTAAATATTCATCCATTTATACGTATATAGGGTAAATTCAGGCAAATTAAGGAAAATATCTCAGTTATCCTGAATTAACCCTATATATTCTATTTATATTGTTTCTATTTATAAAATATTTCATAAATTCATTTTGATGTAAAAACTGACTTTTACATTATATAAATGTGTCTCATATACAACTTTAATTATTTCATAAATAAAGTTGTATTCCAATATTTTTTTGTCAAAATATTTTTTTTTTTACTTTAAAAATATTATGTGAAATTAATTTCAAAAGCATAATGAGAAAACGTTTGTCTATAGGAGGTTTATTTTATTAAGTCTTTGGTTGAATATTTATTTATTATTGTGTGTTGTTAACAAAAGACATTTTGTTCCAGTTGTGATTTTTTCAGGCAAAGAGAATTGCTGCCTTTATTGAATTATTATTTCAAATGACTTCATTTTAGAGGTACTTCATTTAAAAAAATGAATGTCTTCCCCTGCCATGTCTGCAAGGGCTTGTTCAGATCGCTCATGCTATCACAACATGCCACAGGCACATTTCTGTCTGACATTAAACACATTTAAAGTGTCTCAGGCCCCCACCAACCGCCCCATTACGCTAACCAGAGTCTCAACAAATTTAAAACAAATTGGGAAATCGGAGCAGAGGTGTCTATCAGCATTCCCCCCACTGGGAGACAATAAGATATTTTAACACTCCAGGCAGCCCACACAAATAAACGCAGCTCTCTGTGTGTGGGTCAAGCAACCGCAGGCCAGGAGAGGATCATGGGAGGTAAAACTGGAAGAAAGAGCCTTTCACATGAGGACACTCCTTAGGGTACACAAAAAGCATTAAAGCCCTGAAAGTGGACAGTTCTTCAGTTAGACACACATTCAACCTGTAAAGAGACAGATTCATGTGACATGTGCATGTTTTAGGGTAGTGCTGCTTAAAAATGCGCACAAGACCTGCAACAGAACCACTGAGTAACAGGACAGCAGTGTTTCTATTATACCGTTAACATCTAACCTAGGCCTACCTGTAAATGCAAAAGACAGCAGCAAGACCAAACCATAACAAATGCTTAAAATAATGTTCAACTAAAGAGAGCAACAGTGATTCCTCACTTTAAGTGGTCTTTTTCTTTTCTCACTCATTCTCTTCATAGACATTTCAAAATATTCTTTAGTTCAAGGCTTAAAAAAGATGAATATTGGACAAAATATTTTATAATATTTATACTGTTTATATTGCTTCTACATATAAAATATATTTTTATATGTAGTGTATTTGATTATTATTGATATATTATAAAATAGTCTCATAAATACAAATTTATAGGTGATTTATATATTATTGCATATAAAAACAGGTGAAACAAATTTATATAACACACACACACACACACACACATATATATACATATATGTGTATGTTATTGTTTCACCTTTGTCTTTATATGTAGTCTGTTTGTTTCTATATAAAATGTAAAATTATAAATTCATCAGTATTAGTATTTAGAATAAATTGCTAAGTATTTGAATTCCTATTTTGAATTTATAGATGATTTTTTATAATTTAACAAAGAAAAGTCAAACAATTATATACTATGTTTCTATATATGGAAGATACATTAAAGTATTTGAATTTTATAGCAAAATATTCATGTAAATACAAATGTATATGTCATACAATATAGATTTCTATCTATCTATCTATCTATCTATCTATCTATCTATCTATCTATCTATCTATCTATCTATCTATCTATCTATCTATCTATCTATCTATCTATCTATCTATCTATCTATCTAATGTGTGTGTGTATAATTTATACAATACTATATAAATACATATACAATTGTGGTTGTACAATTATATATACGTGTGTGTGTGTGTGAGTGAGAGAAAGAGAGAGAGAGAGAGTATATGTATGTGTATTAGGGGTTGAATGAGTACAGATGTGATGAAAGTCGAGTCGATGTCAACTAGTCGCTGATGACGTCATTAATCTTTAAGTCTTTATTATCACTCAGCAAAACTGTTTCTAACATTGATAATAAATCAGCATATTAGCATGATTTCTGAAGGATCATGTGACACTGATCTCTGGAGTAATGATGCTGACAATTCAGCTTTGCATCACAGCAATAAATTATATTTAAAAAAAAATATTCAAATAGAAAACCATTATTTTAAATTGCAATAATATTTCACAATATTACTGCTTTTTCTGTATTTCTGATCAAATGCCGCATTGAGCAGAAGAGACTTCTTTAAAAAACATTACAAATCTTACTGATTCCAAACTTTTGAATGGCAGTGTATCTATCTCTGTGTGTGTGTGTGTGTGTGTGTATTCACGTAAATACAAATGTATAGCAACTTCTCTGATTGATGGATTTCTCTTCAAGTTTATGGATGGTGTCACTCTTCACCAGAATTTCGGCTTTTACACCACCTTAGGAGCTTATGCTGGATCTGTATTGAAAGGTTCATATGATTTATAATGATTATAACTTTTTAAACTTTTAGTCATTTAGCAGACGCCTTTATCCAAAGCGACTTACAAATAAGAAAAAGTAATTAAAACTAAAAGCTAAAACTCTATAAATACTAT
>NW_015505223.1:1766170-1788063 GCF_001515645.1 Sinocyclocheilus grahami
ATATATATAAATACATTCAATATATATATATATTATTTCATATCCATTTTGTATGTTGAAGTACTGAAATAACTCAAATTAAATAAAACGAAAACTTAATAAAAAACCTATATAGACATAATAAAAAACTAATAAAATGACAACATTACTACAACTGTAACTAAAACTGAAATAGATAACTAATACAAATCAAACTACATTAGTTTATCAGTAATCCTAAAAAATAACACTGAGCCAAACACACATGCTAAAATAACAACAACTTACTGACACATAGTAAGAAATGGTTATAAAAAACTGAAACAGAAGTGAAACAAGTAGTAGGAAAGGGAAGAAATAAAAAGCGATATTGATTATATAATAAGTTTCTCTATGGAGAAAATTACTTTAGGTCGTTTAGCTGCGAGTGGTTATTTATGTTTAAATATGCTGTTTTGAGTGCTGTAGCACATTATGATAATTGCTCATTACAGGATTCTGATATTTCATCCAAAGAAGGGCCTACGCAATTGCACGGAAACCTGATCCGGTACTCGCATGACCTGGGATTAACAAAACAATTATAATTTCAGCTTCTTCCCAGAAGGCCACCTGACAGCTTTCCACAGCACTTCCAGCCTCTTACCTCCCCAAACAGCGTTTCAGCAAACGTTCAGATTTTGTCTCTCAGGTTCCACACATGTTGTAAACAGTGTTCTGAGGTGGTGTGTAGGCGTCTTACAGTTGGCCAGTTTCAAGGTCTGCGCATTATAAGTCCGGATTCATTTAAGAACAATGCTCTGCATCTGCTCCAGTCAAAGAGCTTGGATTTTTTTCAGCGTGGGCCACAGGTTCCCCCTGTCACCAGAGGCTTTGTGCTGAGCATCAGGTTTCATAAATATAAATCTTTGACTGAGGTGAAATTGAACACGGGACCACACAGTGCCAATGTCAAATGGCATGACCATAAATTCACATGCGTCATTTTCAGTGTTGGTGGGGAGGAGCAGGGCCGGTTTTTTACAGTAATGATGTAAGACTAAACAATAACAAATACTTTATGTAGGTAAGCTTGAGACTATGGTTCGGCATCACTATCACAGGTTATTATCACTAATATCATGCAGTTTGTTTTCTGTTTAGTGCCTTTGTGGAGAAAATGTGGCTATATACAGTATGCAAGACAGGAAAGTCCAATCGCAAACTTGTCCAATTGTAAACTTTTGTAAGATGTAAACTTTCGAGAAAACAAGTCAGAATTCCGAGATGTAAACTCAGAATTCCATTTTTTAATTTTAAATCAAAATTGCAAGGAGAAGACTCAGAATTCTGAGGTAAAAATGTCTGAATTGTGAGATGTAAACTGAGATTTATAAACAAAAAAAGCTCTCAGGTTCCACACATGTTGTAAACGGTGTTCTGAGGTGGTGTGTAGGCGTCTTAAAGTTGGCCAGTTTCAAGGTCTGCGCATTATAAGTCCGGATTCATTTAAGAACAATGCTCTGCATCTGCTCCAGTCAAAGAGCTTGGATTTTTTTCAGCGTGAGCCACAGGTTCCCCCTGTCACCAGAGGCTTTGTGCTGAGCATCAGGTTTCATAAATGTAAATCTTTGACTGAGGTGAAATTGAACACGGGACCACACAGTGCCAATGTCAAATGGCATGACCATAAATTCACATGCGTCATTTTCAGTGTTGGTGGGGAGGAGCAGGGCCGGTTTTTTACAGTAAGGATGTAAGACTAAACAATAACAAATGCTTTATGTAGGTAAGCTTGAGACTATGGTTCGGCATCACTATCACAGGTTATTATCACTAATATCATGCAGTTTGTTTTCTGTTTAGTGCCTTTGTGGAGAAAATGTGGCTATATACAGCATGCAAGACAGGAAAGTCCAATCGCAACTTTTAACTGTTAACTTTTGTAAGATGTAAACTTTCGAGAAAACAAGTCAGAATTCCGAGATGTAATCTCAGAATTCCATTTTTTTATTTTAAATCAAAATTGCAAGGAGAAGACTCAGAATTCTGAGGTAAAAATGTCTGAATTGTGAGATGTAAACTGAGATTTATAAACAAAAAAAACTCTCACTTTTATTATCTAAACATAATAAAAAAATTAATACAAAAAAAAAAAAAACCGCAAGGTAAAAAGACTTCTGAGAAAACGAGACAGAATTGCGAGATGTTGATTCAGAATTCTATATAAAATATTTGCAAATTGCAAAGATGTAAATTCAGAATTCTTAGGTAAAAATTCTGAATTGTAAGACATAAACCTCAAAATTTTGAGACAAAAACTCAAAAAAAAAAAGTCAGAATTGCAAGATAAAAGTCAGAATTGTGAGATATAAACTTAGACTTCTGAGGGAAAGAAAGTCAGAATTGTGTATTTATAACCTAACTCACAAAATCTAAGTCATTGTAATGTTCCATGGCAGAAACAAGCTTCCATAGTTTGCTTAGCAGGTTGCTAGTCAACTGTGTGTGTTTAAAATCTTTGCAGAAAGTTGCAATTCTCTTTTTAGTACTTCATACTGAGATTGACTCCATAATTTCCTACAGAAAATGATTTTTCTTCTGAGCTGTACTTAGGAATTTATTTAGCCCTTTGGGATTGAAGACATGTTTTTTATTGCCTCCAAATCGTATGATTTAGTAATAGAAAGGTAGTGAGAGGAATACTAGAGTAGGTGTGAATAAAGACTGCAAGTGGCTTTCACAACCCATTCGAGGTGCTGACAGTAATTTATGGTTTATATATCCTGTGGATTTCCAGCTCATCAGCTGTAAAAACCTTTATATATTTCTTAAAGGTAGCACAGCGAAGACAGGTAGTTTTGAGGTGTGATGCAGCTGTGATGTCACAAGGGAATGAATAATGAGCTAAAGAATGCTGTTCCTAAACCAGTGCCTGTGCTTTTTTTCTCTTCTCCCGTTCTCTTCCAATCTCCCTGCACTTGCCTGCATGGGTGATTCTAATTCAAGCTTCATCTCCTCACCGTTTGTCTCTCAGCACCTTGGCCCCTTTCGCTGATCTTATCTCCCAATTACTGCCCTGCAAACATTCCTGCACTCCAAACAGACTGCGAACGTGGAACGCTGGAGTCCATGATCACCTGTTCTCTTCTAGACACGCATCTACTTCCGGTTCTACACCAACAGTGAGCAGTTATGTCATTCATTCAAACTGGCCTTTATACAGAAAATGTTTTGAGAAAAAAACGGTTTAGCTCTCGTAACTGTCACTGGTAGAAAATAACATTCCCATTGAGAGTACATTCATATGATAAACAAATGTTAATAAAATAATATTTTGTTTCCACCTGTTACTTCTGATGTAATATAAGCACAAAAACAGTAAATATGATCAATATTAATTAAAATATAAATGGATTCCAACCATTATTTTTTATATAATGTGCTAAATAAGTAAAAAAACAACAACATTAAATTGATCAAAAAATGATATTAAAGACATTTATAATATTACAAAAATTGCTATTCCCAATAAATACTGTTCTTTTGAACTTTCTATTCATCAGAGTCCTGAAAAAAATCACTGTTTGCACAAAAATATGAAGCAGCACAACAGTTTTCAACAAGTCTCTTGATCAGCAAATCAGCATATTAAAATGATTTCTGAAGGATGTGACGTGTTTTATATAATAAAATCACAAGGAGAGTTCTTTGTTAAATAAATATTAATTAAATAGAAAAAAATTCCAACCATTATTTTTGATATAATCACAAAAACAGGAAGCACCCTTTTTAATATGCTATTTTTTCACTGGTATAATAATGAGAAAATATAAATGCATTTTGATATATCCATAAGATAAATAATAATTATATATATATATATATATATATAATTTCTGATTAGGCATCCATAAATATTTTAGTTTAGTGCTGAAAACACACTGTTTAATAACTAAATTAATTAAATAAATATGTAAATTAAGTAATATTCCTTTTGAGTGCAGTATACAGTGGGTACGGAAAGTATTCAGACCCCCTTAAATTTTTCACTCTTTGTTATATTGCAGCCATTTGCTAAAATCATTTAAGTCAATATGAAAGGTAATATGATAAATAAGAATGAAATTAATATAAATTTCCACCCATCATTTCTGGCCAAAGACTTGCATATTGACTTGCACTTGCAAAGTGCATATTGTTTAAGTGGTGTCACACACTAATAAATCTGTAAATTGAATGTACAATATTTAGTAAATATTTTATTTAATAATTTTTGTTGACCTAATTTGAGGCCATTTCTATTCTCTGCCTATAAGACAATGAGGATAAAAAATATCAATAACTACAAGTATGTCTATGGTTATGAGCATGACTGATACTTTAAATACTTTCCTAAGTGTCACAACATTGGCAGACTTCCCATAAATCTCTGTGACTTGTGTGAGTGGATCTGGTCGAGCTCATATTTGACCAGAGAGAGCTCTCCAAACAGCAGTAAATCTGCCCTCCATCAGAATGAATCATTACGTCCCGCAGACGCCCGAGATCGTAAGCCCAAGGTAGCGTATCAGTCAGCAAAATAACTGACAAGGGCTTCATGGGAATTGACACAACAAAAACACCAGAAATTTGGGAGAGCAAAAAAATATATATATACAGTATATTGAAATGGAGGTGAACTGACATTTTAGGGATGCCTGATATGATTTAGAGAGCTTTGCCTGCACCTCAGGAAACATGACGTTCTTGTCAAGGACGCAGAATTTAGTAGGGACACTACAGGGACATGACCACACCGAAATCCAGCGACTACTAAATTGTTCCTAGCAACTCACTACAATGTCTGACTTTTATAATTATGTCTGACTTATAATTACGTCCATAAACTTTTTGTGAAAATTGGATCAACTCATTACTCATTACGTTGTTTCACCTCTAGTTTCCAAAGTCGACATTGTTAGTTATGATTTTCAATGGTGTAGAGTTTAGTAGAGATGCTATGACATGTACCTACCAATATCCAGCGACTACAGCAATAATTTTAATTAAACAATTAAATGTCTGTTGTCTGCCGTTATGTCCCCACCAATGCCAAAATCAAACCTTGGGTTATTCATGCACAAGACACATTATACTCTTAAATTCAAAATGTAGGGTTTGTTTAAATCTAACCCAGTATAAGCAAAGTAGAAGCAATAGCAACATTAAACACCACTAATTAATATCCTGCATGGTAAACAATGAATTTCAGAGTCAGCTTACCACAACTGTCCTAAAGCCATTCAATAACTGATACTGTAACCTCAACACACCTGCTCCTATTTTAATTAACAGCTAGTCATTAACAACATAAATTACTATATTTATCAAGCTGCGTTTGGTATGCTGACTGAGTCTTTCCAAGAACTAACCCTGTGATCTTTGGCTCAATTTTCTAGAGGACCAACAGTATCGTTCTACACGTGGCCTTGATAGCTTTGACCTCTGACCTTAACATTGTCTGATGTTTCAGGGAAGCAAGAGAGAAGGGCAACATGGGTCAGATAAACTGGAAGCAATTACTTTCTTACCAAAGCAAAAGGTGGGGTTAGATGATATGGTGAGGGAAAGTCCTGTTTTCTTGTAAGTTCTCTTTAAATGAATTTAGTGCAAAGTGTGTTCAATCAAGTGTTAGCTAGCTGGATGTTTTGGTTAACCTTACAGTTTCAGAATTATGCAAAATAATAATCATTATTATTATTATCATTATTAATAATAATAATAATAATAATTGTATCTAGCAGAAGTTGTATTGTCCACAAAATATGGCAGTTGTTAAAGAAAATACATATTGACAATAAAGTGAGAAACATCGCATTTCTGAACTTCAACGTAAAAAGACATTTGTTCTTGCACATACGAATTGTTACTCACTCAGTTCCTGTTCCGCTTTTCCGACGAATCTGGAGTACTAATAATTTTAAAAATATTACATTTAATTTGGTGATAAAATTGCATATTTTATTGGTTCAAAGATGAGTATGTATATTTTGTACAACGTTTGCAACTGCTCTTTATCACTTAATTAGAAGCACCACAATTACTTGCATTTTTATAACACTGTAAGTGAGTCCTATCGGATAATGAAAAGTTCTACACACACTTGTGGTCTTCATGCTCACTTGAACACTTGGCCTAAATACAGGAAATGCATCATGTAAGTAGACAAGTGTACAAGTGCAAAAACCGCAAGTGTGAGGAAAAGCCCTGTCTATATAGATCAGTGAGTCCCGTTCACGAACAAATGACTCTTATGAGCCAGTTCTTTTTAGTGAATCAAAAACATTCGGTGCAGCAAGTGTATTCTGATTCGCTAGTAACTGGATAACTCATGAGCTGGATATTTTAGTGAAAAAAAGTGTAGTTGTATTCACAAGTAAATTACTCTTTGAGCCGGTTTCTTTTTAGTGATTCAAAATCATACAATGCACTAACTGTAGTCCGATTTAAGAGTAAATAACTCTTACGAGTCTGACATTTGAATGAAGTCTGAACTAGGAAAAACTTCAGTATTTTAATTTGGCAGAAACAGTAAGAGTAGTATTCTGTTTGGTATTCTATAGTATAGTATCTGAATTCTGTCCTTTTTTTCTATAAAATTAAAACCGATTCAGAGCACACTGTTTATGAAACTTGTTGAGGATTGTTGATAAAAACAAACTTTCCTTTTTAATAATGTTAACTATAAGACAAGAGGAAATTTATTAAGAATGTTTGTTTGAAGTAGGGTCCAGTTTTGGTTTTCACAACTCATGTATATACTTTTTAAGTTTAAAAATACTTTATCTCATGCCGGTTAAATATGCGAATATAACTTTAAGTAAACCTTTCACATGCTGATTTCTCTGAAAAGTGTAAACACCGTTGCTCTATTTGTTTCAGCACCTTGACATTGCAGCATTGACAGTTTTGGGCAAGACTACCGGTTTTCTTTGACCAGACGAGTAAAGTGTTAAAGCCACCTAGTCACTATTTTTTACAATTCCATTAAACGGCTCACTCTTTGAGCAGTGTCTTTTATTCATTAACATGTAACGTACAAGCACACATTTCCCCCCTTTAAGCACGACACACAATAGGCCTCAAGATCTTACAAGAGAAAATCAATCCTGTGTCTCTCCTCACATCTGACCTCTGCACTCTCTACAAATCCTGAATTAATTAAAGAGGGAAATCCCACTGGCCAACACAGAAGAGGGATTGAGTGTTTTTGGCCCCCTCAGAGGTACCAGAGGATTAGAAGAGCTCACTCAATGATGAGAGAGTTTCCAAACCTCCAGGTACCTGTGGTGACGGACATACCTGCGTGTTTTTATCGTAGATCCCAATGGTGTACATTGCAATGATGCTGCTGTTAGTAGTATGGCATGATGACTCTTCAACTGACTTTTAGTGCCTCAGAAGGATGTTTTTGATGGCTTTTTGAGAGTTTTCCAACAGGGATAAGACAGGAGTTCACGTTTAACAAGAGTCTTGCTCATGGTTGAGTTGCCCCAGGCCTTGCCTCCTCGTCCTAGAGATAGAGGCGGTTCTGGGTTTGGCTGCTCAGTCTCCTGGCTGCTGACCCACTTGGAAATCCAGCGCTGTAGCTTCAGCTTACACGGGTCGCTCCTGTGGCAGGTTCCCAGTGGTACATACCCCGCGATAAGGAGCTGCAAGGGAACTATTGTTCCCTGAGCCCAGTCTGTCATCGGGGGCTTGTTGAGCAAATACACCCAGGTATGACCGCAGTCACAACATCTCGCACTCCACCTACCTGTCACTTCCAAACCTGAACCTTGGAGAAATGGAGAATGGAGGTCTCTTAAAGGGGTTTTCACAGCAGTGCCATAAAATAACAATTTTGATTCCCCAAAGAACTTTTCAGTGAACAGTTCTTATATGAAATTTGTGTGTGTGTGTGAAAAATATTTTAATATTCTAAAAAAAACTTCCATGGTTCCATGGTGCACCCTTAAAATAAGGTTATTTATTGGCATCTATGGTTCATTGAAGAACCTTTAACATCCATGGAATCTTTCCATTGCACAAAAAGTTTGTTATAGTGGAAAAAATTTGATTATTAAAATGTTCTTCATAATAAGGAGAAAAATGTGAAACAAAAATTATTCTTCTATGGCATTGGTTGCGACTTTTATTTTTAAGTAGCCAAGTGCATAAGGACATTATTGAACTGTCATTAGTATTCACATTTCCACAGACACTAAAATTCCCCTACACAAACAGTGAACGGTTTGCCCTGCTCTTCCTTGGAGGGATGGGATTTCTCTGAGGTGTGACCTAAATTTTTCAGGATTGTAATTTAAAAGGGAAAGGACGAACCACAAGGCTCGTGAAAGCGATTGAATGACCTCCTGAACTGGGGATTGCAGTCTGTAAGGAAACACTCTCGTTAAACTGCCACTTTCAATCTGGAGTTTGACCGTGGCGGCGATTGTGGGGCCGCACCGGAGGGAGGGCGGTAGGTGGGAAAGACGTCTCCCGCTCCTGAATTTGATCCAGGATCTGCTCCCTCGACGTGTGTTCAGTGGTGTTACGTCACAGGCCAGGAGCCCCAAAAACAAAGTGTAAGTCTGAATTGCTGAGCTTGAGTTGCACCGTGGCCAACTTTAATATAACACTGTTACCCTAACCAGTCATTGAGCGTTATTTTGATTCTATCTTGATTTCAGTCTTGGGACTGTTTTGAGTGACTGATGGTCCAGTTTAGGACATGTAACAATTTTTACAGCCAAAAACAACACAGTTTAGTGCCAAATAAAGGCAGTTTGTGTGATATGTGTTGCGTCACCAACGTCACAATTCACTCTTCTTCAAATTACAGATGCAGAAGACGTGCCAATCTCAGAGGCTGTGTGAAGCTCTCTTAAAGACTCATTCATCACTGTAAAATGGTCATCCTCCATTTCAGAATAAACAGGCTGTCGTTTTTAATGCATTCATTCATGGGTGGCCACCCCTGCCCACCCAAACAGCCCATTGGAAGGTATGGAGAGGTAATTTTCTTTAATAACATAACGTCGTAGTTTGAACATGGTTATTAAAATCCACCACTATTCTGGGCTTGAGGGGTTTTGTGCCAGCTGACAGTCCTCTGCCAGTCCTACATCTCTGAACTAATTCCTCAAAAATAGGAGAAAAATTGCTGAGCCACATTTATGACTGAGCATATTTTTTTACAGAGTGAGACAGACACAGTATGGCGCCCACTGGTTATTATTGTTAAGTGTTTTGGGATTTAACTTGGTGTAAAATGTAAGTATTAAAGTGCCATTCAAGACCAGTTTTTCAATGCCCAATTACCCAATTACTACTACTAACTACTTCAGTCTAGACGATGTGCAATATATAATTAATCTTAGTATTCCAGCCAAAAGATTTAACTTGTACATCATGAAATGTATTGGCCCATAAAATCTTAGATTTTTTTTTTTATTAAAAAGAGATAGATTTTTAAATGTTCTATTTAATATTAATATGCAATTTTTATGTTTTTATTATGATATTATATTTTAAAGTTAACATGAAATCATGTGCTATATATATATATATGTGTGTGTGCTATATACTGTACTATATACTGAATATATCTCAGTATTCCAGCCATTACCAAGTGATTTTACTTTTCCAGTAGTATTACCTTATAAAATCTAAAAAGATTTGTTTATGATCATTTCACACACACACACACACACACACACACACACACACAAATATCTGCTTTATAATTACCAATAAACAGCCAATATGCAAGTAATATGCATGCTAATAAGCAACTAGTTAATAGTGAGATTTGGTCCATAAAATAAAGTGTTACCGACCTTCCTTGTGAGTGAATCACTGAAACATTCGCTCAGCCAATTCGTTAAAACATGGATTCATTTTTAATATTAAGATTTATTGAAAATGTTTAAAAAATGTCTTCAAATTTTTTTGTTTTTAAAAGAAGTCTCTTATGCTCAGCAAGGCAGCATGTATCAAAAATACATGTAAAACAGTAATACTGTGAAATATTAATATATTAAAAAATGTATTTAAAAAATGAATTTTCAGCAGATATTACTCCATATTAGAAATCATTCTAATATACTGATTTGCTGCTCAAGAAACATTTCTTATCATCAATGTTGAAAGCAGTTGTACTGCTTAATAAGTTCATACGTTCATTAATATCTGCTTAAAATAAAAAAAAGCAGCATTTATTTAAACTAGAAATCTTTTGTAACATTATAAATGTCTTTACTGTCACTTTTGACCAATTTAATGGGTCCTTGCTGAATAAAAAGCATTAAATTACATTATTATTTAATGTAATAATAATAATAAATTAATTAAACTTACTGACCCAACACTTTAAAACTTTAAATGGCCACAAATTGAAAAAGATGCTCTTTAGAACTAGATGGCCATCTACCAGCTGGAATTTAACTGAACAGAGCCAAACCTTGTCCCTTTAAATTCAAATGTAAGGATGCTGTGTCTTTGGTTCAGTTTTTTAATCAACATTTTTCTTTCTTGCTTTTGGGAGAAACAGAAACAGCACAATATTTTAAGGCTTGTGTTGAGAATCTGCTGAGTTGTTCTTACATCTGTGCATTCTCCAAATAAACAGGCTGTCAACAGCCCGTCTGTCCCAGCATTGTATACACGGCACACTGTGAAATGGCCAATACAAATAGGGTTGAGCTGAACCATATTGCATTTTGGTGCTAACGTAGACCAGCTGCATTATCACATTGAACAGACATCTCTGAAACTCATCTACTGTACCAGCCGAACCAGTATGCCATGCCAACTCTGCATGGCATACTGTAGAGGTGAAAACATTTTAGTGTAGATTTACACTAGACATGCATTGATTTCAGCTGGGTCTACTGGAAAGCCATAGAGCATTTGTGAAGATGTCGGTCCGTCATGCAATGAAAAATTAGGACAGTTTTAACATTTATTGCAACAAACTGAGACTGTTGGCATGGCAAAATCTGGACACACATACAAAACCTAAAAATGAATCCAAATAAAAATAAGATAGAGCCAACGTAAATAAATATGTCAACAAACTTTAATTAATATGATCTGACACAACAGCTGTGGAAATAAACATCCCAAAGATGCACAGATGGGCTACAAACACCTGCAATTAATTATTCGCTTTCTACAAATATTCCACCGCAACCCTTTTGTCGTGTTCGGGAAAGACTCGCAAACAAAACATTGAAACATTTGCACCGTCTGCGCTGCTGATTCTGCCTTCATTCTTTAACCCGCAACCTCCCGTAGTGTAAAATCAAAACATAGTCAGACGTCTCTTTCGCTCTTATATTTCAGTTTATGCTTTCTTTGCTGTTTGCAGTAAGCTCATAGCTGCCAGGGAAATTGCCTTCATTAATGGTAGACTGTTTACTTAATGAATCAGACTCTTGCTTTAGGTGCAGCCTGTGGTGCAGTGACGGTTTCTTGGCTCTTCACAGGGGCTGGTTGGTTTTGTCAAGTACAGCTGTGGAGTTTGTCATTGTAGAAGGTGAGCAGAGCTGCATGGCTCACTGTGGAGGTAACAACCAGTGTTGGGGGTAACGCATTACAAGTAACACGAGTTACGTAATCAGATTACTTTTTTCAAGTAACTAGTAAAGTAACGCATTACTTTTTCATTTACAAGAGAATGTCTGAGTTACTTTTTCAAATAATTAACGCAAGTTACTTTTTTTTTTATTTATTTATTGATTGACAGCTCTCCTGTCCCCATATTGAGAGAAATCAGAGGATGTTACTGTAGTTCTAAAATAAATATGAATATGCATTAACTCATCTCACTCACAAATAAACTGATTCAGTATTCCCCAAAATGAATAAAAATAATGCAACTCAGAATATGACGCAAACCTGCAATAATTAAATGTTAAACAACACAAATATCCTTTATGCATTTAATCCCATTCTATTAACCAATGTCTTTGCTTCTGACCTTTGATGATCCAGTTCAACCATAATAATACGCAAAAACCAGGAGGGGGGGGGGTGCTTAATTCATTCATTCATATTCATTTCTTCCTTCCTTCCTTCCTTCAAAAAATAAAAATAATAAATAAATAAATACAAATTTTAGTCCAATGCAATAACATTAACTGTCAGGGTTTGGGTAGAGGATGGAGCGAGGACTCAGTACTGCAACTATGATTTTAAGGAGAGAAAAAAACTCTCCAGGTCAAAATGCCTGGAACACAATATGAGGGTTAAATAGAATACATGCAATACTTTAAAAATATATTTTTTTCTTTTCTTTGTAATTATGATGATAGAATTTTGAGTGTGTGTGTGTGTTTTAATGAACTGTTTAAGTTGCTTTAAAGGGGTGGTTAATTGCGATTTCACTTTTTTAATGTTAGTTAGTGTGTAATGTTGCTGTTTGAGCATAAACAATATCTGCAAAGTTACGAAGCTGAAACTTCAATGCAAACGGAGATATCGTCTTTTAAAATTCTGGCAGTTTAATGCCTACAAAAACAGCTGGTAGGGACTACAAGAAGTTACTTCCCGGGTTCGTGACATCACAAACCCAGATAAACCCCACCCTCGGGAAAAGGCAGCAAAGGGGGCAAGGCCTGCGCTGCTTTAGAGAAGAGGAAGAGAAAACTAGAGGTGCACGTAAAAATCTATTCATATGAATCGCAATTCTGTCTTCTATTCCAACTATGAACTGTTACAATTATACACTTATTTTCACATAGCTATGAGAAGCGTTAAACATGGACGCGCGTGCAGTTGCCATACTGTATTAAAGCTTTAATCAGGATAAAACCATATATTAAAAGCGAACATAAGCAGTAGCATTTACAAATAACAGTGTATCTAAAAGTATGAGACAAAAACATAGGCCTACCATTAAAAGCCATGCTTGCACAGGTTCTGCGCGATCCTGCGATCCTCTATCCTGTGCTTCTCAATCGGGCTCAAACTAATTTAAGATATTAAAGATGCGTTGTTTACATATATATATATATATATATATATATATATTTATTTATATATAGCTGCTAAAATTTTTGCTTTGCCATGACAAAATTAAGTTAAAAAATGTGTTTAATTTTGTGCGGCCCTTGATCCTTAATTGGAGAGGTCAAACACCCTTATGTATAAGGATCATATCTAATCAGATTTTGAGAATGATATTTTCTCTCTCTTTCCATCACCTTTCTAATTTCCATCTCTTTTCCTGCCTGTCTCTCTTAAGTTTCTCTCTCTCCCTTGTTTAAACTCCCTGTCTTTTCCTGCTCTCCTCTCGTCTTCTGTCTGATGTCTCTCTCTTCTCTCTTTGTATGATTGTGTGCTGGACATGTCTAAGCTTGTGAGGTACGGTGTTTGATGTCAGTTAATTTCTCCTGGTGCTGACAGCCCAATGGTCCCGGCGAGGCCTTCGCCAACTTTCGGTTCCCAAGGTAGTCCTGCTGTAATTGTGGACCCGCCATCCCCCTCCAGTGGATTACAGGATTTCTGCCAATTTACCTCCTGGGATGATGGTACTCTGTGGGGAAAAAAGGTACTCGCTGGGGAATCACACACAAAATATAATTAAAATATTTGCTTAAAACCCTGAAAAATTTATTAATTTTATTGAGAGGCCACTGAACTGCAGTGGAGTTTAAGGAAATGACACACATTTGCGATCTACAGCATCAAAGCACCCATAAACCATTCATTTTCAATAAAAGGATCATCTATAAACATGTAGACCAATTCGATGAGTTGAGTCTAACTATGCAAATGTACAGCAAGTACTAAATGAAAGGAAATCTGCAACTGCAAGTCATTTTGCAGTCATTTTTCCAGTTGTACATTAAAATTTGTTGTCATTGGGCTGTGATGCTGTAATCAGCGAGGCAGAAAAATTACTTTTGAAACGTCCGCTATAATATAATGAAAATATATAATATATATATATATATATATATATGAAATCAACTCTGAATGTATTGATACTTTTAAATCAGGCTAGTTTATGGTGACGTTTATTTAAGACATTGATCTTGAACATACGAGGCAGAAAAAAACGCCCTATAGTGCAGTGTTGATAAAGGGGGAACCATCTAGGATAAATAAGTGACAACCCCCCCCTCCCCACACACACACACACTCACACACTGGATCAACAGAGCAACATCAGTTACTGTTGTGAGCATTCAGACCTCCTTTAATGGATACGTTAAAAAAGACCTACGCAAACACGGTAACATAAAAGTGCTTCTCCTCTAAGAGCACTACCGTGTGTATTTCCCAAACGCTTTTTGGCTTATATTGTGTGATTTCCCAGACTGAAGTGCTTGTGTAACATCTGATTTTAATAGCTGGCATTGTTCCTGGGGAAGAACCCTCCATGGCAGCGGTCCACACCATCATTTACACAACATATCACCTCGCACTGCACCGATGCTGCCACTGAAAGACACATTGATCATGTGTGTGTGTTTGTAAAAACTGTAACCGTGACACTTTTCTTTACAGGAGAAACAAAAGTTGAACGTCAGCTTTATTGCTATCTAGCATGGGCCATTCTTCAGGAGCAGGACGTTTTAAATTAACATCTCTCAGTGAGGAGGAATTGCTCTCACTATTGTCAGAGGGGAAAGATAATCTTCGCTGGTGGCAAAGTGCCCAAACTTAGGCTTCGTGGGAAGTCCACACTCCCTTCCCTGACATCTGCCAGCGAGTGCCTTCAGCGACACCTCACTGTCTCCAGAAGCAAACGCTTTCCAAGAGCACAGTAAGAAATATATGTGCAGTCGTTCCTTTAAGGAGTTATATCTATATGATGTGGGGCTTGAAAACTATCTTTGTTGGTGTGACATTATGTATTCAGGTTGATTCAGTAATATTAAATATGAACTACACTGTGATGATTTTTCTAAGTTGTAAACGAAGATTACTGGCGTGCGTTTTACTTCAAAATTTAGTTTCATGTAGTGTGTTTCTAGTTATTTCTTTGTAATTATTTCTGACATTTAATATCTGTTTCTGAGTGAAATTACTGATGTCACAAATGGTGCAGGATGAGTTACAAGCCAAGATTTAATGTTTCATATTATAAAAATCTCTATAGATATACTAATAGTGTTTAAAGGGGTTGTCTACCCAACAATTATGATGACATGGTATTTTAAGAACATAAGTAACCAAACAGTTTTGGTTACAGCTAACTTACATTGAACCAAAAAAATAAAAATAAAACATTGAGACTTTCTCAAAATATCTTTTTTTATGCTCCACAAAAAGAAAGTCATTCACGTTTGGAACAACATGAGATTGAGTAACTGATGACATAATTTTCATTTTCATCTCTTTAAGCATCAAAAGCATTGTCATTTTTTCAACTTCTCTGCCCTACTTACATTTAAAAAGACAATAATACAATCCTTATGTAATTTAAATTGTGATAAAAAAAACTAATAATTTACTTCTTTTCAAAAACAATAATTTATTCACAAATGGGAATCTTGCACAGGGTTGCCAGGTCTGCGTAACAAAACCAGCCCAATTGCATGGTGTTTGCTTCAACCCACAGACTAAAAGAACAAAGTATGGCAACAGTATAAAAGTAGCCCAATTCCGCGGGAAAACTGTGATCTTGGCAACACTGATCCTGCATTTAGTGTCAAAGAATTAACCTTTCAAACAAATCATCAAATTTGTCCTCTGCCCATCTTTTTATTGAAATAAGACTATTATAATCTAAAATTTACATCTCTTACTTTCCAGTCCGTTAACCCAAAATTACTGAGAGAAACAAATGTGATTCCTCTCATTTCTCTCCTCATGCCCCTTTCAAGCCGAACACTTTTTCAACCTCTGAAACCATTAGTGAGAATTTATCACTGCTGAATCCTGCCAGCAGGCTCTGACTTGTCAAGTTCTACATTTCCTGACGTGTCGGAACCTGAAGGAGCGTAGAGGCCTGATAAAACTCTTCGATGATTCCTCTTTCCCAGAAATAGCAGTGTATGCGAGTGCTCTCCATATTTTGACTGGGTCAACACAACACATTCTCCAGCAGTGTGTCTGTTGGAGAATGTGTTGTGTTTCACTGTCCGCTGTCCCCCTGCCTTTGTTGGGTATTATAATGACGTCTCCTTGCCAGGCCAAATTAATACCGGTTAATTAGTGCCTGACTTGCTGCTAACAAGGTTTTTGTTCAAGCTGCTCTTGACACTAAATGCCAGTTTTAAGCTGTTATCGCTGCCAAGTCGCCCTGCCAGGAAACAGGAAATGGATCAGGCCTTCATGTCACCATAAAGCAACAGCAGAATGGTTCCCAGGGCCACATTGGTCTCGCAGAGAAATGACGTCACCTCAAAAAACACCCCCCAACACGGCGATAAGAATAACGACAAGAAGAACTGCCGTAATTGCAGCCAAGACCACCTTATGATAATAGAAATGAAGGAATTTTTTGGTTTCATTTTGGTCAGATGTGTCGTTTAATTCACATTATAACAAACAAGCAAAATTGTGTTTAAAGCAGTGATGGGCAAACTTGGCCCTTCCAGGCCACTTTCCTGCAGAGATTTGATCCAACCCTGATAAAACTCACCTGCCTGTAACCTTCTAGTAGTCTTGAAGACAATGATTAGCTGGTTCAGGGTTGGAGCTAAACTCTGAAGGAAAGTGGCCTGGAAGGGCCAAGTTTGCCCACCCCTGGATTAAAGCAATGCCGTTATAATGGAAGTCTATATAGGGCATCGCATAAGAATAAACATTCAAATGCAAAGTTTTGAAAGTTTGCTTAGATTTTAAGACTTAAATGTTACATATTTAAATGCGCAAGTGTGATAAAATCACTTAAAGGGGTCATAGGATGCCCAAGTTGATTTGATTCTTTAGGGTCTTAATGAAAAGTCTGTAACATAGTTTGGTTACAATTTCTCAATGATAGCGTAAAAAACACCTTTTTTACCCTGTCAAAAACAGCTCTTTTCACATCAAGCCATTTTTGTTGCATTTTCCTTTAAATGTTAATGAGCTCTGCTGACCCCGCCCCTCTCTTCAGAGCCGCTCTCAGAGAGACTGTTTACTTATCCGCATTCATCGTGAAACTTGCTAATTAGCACATTATTAGGAAAGGAGATTTGCAAAGATTCATTACAAAACATTACTCTCTTCTTCTGAAGATGAGGCTGGATCATGAATGATTCGCGCGAACATAGACGCATTTATGTAGATCGGGGGCACATTCCCTTCAAAAACAATGTAATCCACTGCGAGTTCAGCGGCTCAGATGTCGGGAGATGACGACTGCTATGTTCATTACATCCAACAACAGAAGACCTCAATCACTTAGGAGTCATTCTTGTCTACATCTGCTCCAGCGGTGAAACAATAGAGGACTGATGACAGTCACTCAAGGCAGGTCTAAGGAAAGACACCAGTCCAGTCTGTGCTGAAACGTTACTGTCAATCAAACTATCGTGGGAGGGTCCTGTCTGTGCGACGAGATCGGCTCGATTTGAAAAAGGGGAAAACATTTAACCAGATTTAAAAAAAAAGCACTGGGTGGATTTTTATCATTATAGGGTGGTTGTGTACACACACTGCCAACACACATTTCAGTTCAAACAACTTGTAAAAGTGCATGTAGCATCCTATGACCCCTTTAATAACCCTAATCTATGCAAAGTTTAATCCAGTTTTCAGCTGGTAAACACATAGTCCCACTGATAAAAAGACAATTTAAACAGCTTTGCAACTCAAATGACCGTTTCAGTGGAAGTCTATAGAGCCTTGGATCAGAATAAACATTAAAATGCACACTGATTTCAACTTTTGCTTAAATGTTAAGACTTAAATGTTACATATGTACATTGCATAAGTGTGATAAAATCACTTACTAACCTTGTATATGCAAAGTTAGATCCAATTTTCAGCTGGTAAACACAACCTTGCTGATCAAATAGCAAAATGTTTGTGTTTAATTAATAAATGGACGAAGTGCTTTAATAAAACATTTGAGCTGCACATCTTTGGTATTAAATTCTCCAAGTGTTACTGAAAGACAAGTAAAAATTGCCCTGCATCTTGAGAGAATGAGAGAGAGAAAAAATTGCTGATTTGCAAAAAATATATAAAAATTACCTAACATTACCATCATAATTTGATGTTTTTTTGTTTTGTTTTTTTCAAAAGAAGAATAAAGTTTTTTGTAAATTATATATATATTGGCTTTAAAGGGTTAGTTCACCCAAAAATTGTAAAGTTACGAAGCTACGATAATACTTTTTTGCGCAAAGAAAACAAAAATAACGACTTTGTTCCACATTTTCGTCTTTTTTTTTTTCATTTTCGCCGCTGCCACACGCTCGCGTATATGGTACTGTCGTGAACGCGCGTCCACAAGTGACGCAGTAGAGATGAAAATGTGGAACAAAGTCGTTATTTTTGTTTTCTTTGAAAGTTTCGTAAATTTACAGTTGAACCACTGATGTCACACGGACTACTTTGTCGAGCATCTTGGTACTTTTCTGGACCTTGAATGTGGTAGTTACCTTGCTGTCTATGGGAGGGTCAGAGAGCCCACATATTTCATCAAAAATATCTTAAATGGTGTTCCAAAGATTAATGAAAGTCTTACGGGTTTCAAACAACACAAGGCTGAATAATTAATGACAGAATTTTCATTTTTGAGTGAACTAACCCTTTAATGCACCTTTCAAAATAACAAAAGAAGTCAAATATAAAAAGTTTCTGTTCAAAAAGTATAATTTCACTTACAATTTGGAAAATAATGTCTTTATAATCATTCATGCAAGTGAAAATCTGCGTATTAGAATTGAACAAATAATTAGTTAGAATTGTACAAATAAGAGCCGTTTTAGGTAGGCGTGGTTGACTCTTAACTTTCATAAAGAATATCTCTTTGGATTTGAGACTTTAATCTTTGCAACTTTACAGATCTTCTTTATGCACCAAGAACTTGTAACACTTCAAAGAGAAAGGAAAAATTTTAATCGCATCATATGACCCCTTTAACTTGCTTTGAGCCCAAAGCATTCCTTTAAGGTTATAATGATTCTTAAATGATTGATTTAAATGAGAAAGAATGGTTTGATTTGGTAATCAAATGTTTATTGCTTTATTCTCAAGACCACCAGCACATTCATCAAACTGATGAACAGCACCCAGGAGACGCAGCCCATGACAAGAGGACGAGAGTTTGGCATATTCCTCAGATTCCAAACTGCACTCAGATGACACAAGACTCCAGCCCAGTAGGGAGAGAATGACACAGAAGAGACAGAGAACAGCAAATCATGATAACACACATCATCAGATGAGACCTCCTTCCTCCCTGAGTGTGACCTGGAAGCTGCGCGAATCCAAACGGTGTAATTAAGCTCTTCCTTCTCACTGACAGAATGGGATTTTCTTGGAGAGGAAGCAGCATCCTCGGCTTTCATTCTCCTCATCCATTATTGTGAGCAAGTGTCTGACAGAGTGAAGGAGGTTTTTCAAGACATACACTTGAGCTACACTTTTTTTTGTGCCTACGTGCTTATCTGACATAATTCCACAGATTTTACCTCCAAAACTTCTCTGTTTCTGAATGGCGCTGTAGGGTATGTTTGCTGTAAGTATGACCAGAAAAGTACTTAAAGGGTTAGTTCACCCAAAAATGAAAATTAGGCTGCATTTTACTCTCACCCCCCATGCATCCTATGTATATATGACTTTCTTCTTTCAGACGAATCCAGTCGGAGTTATATAAAAAATTGTCTTTGATCTTTCAAGCTCTATCGTTGCACTCAGCGGGTGTTGCATTGCTTCTGTCCAATAAGACGTGAAATAAAAAGCACCTTTCCGTAAAACAAAGTGTCTCACACGGCTCCGGGGGGTAAACAAAGGCCTCCTGTAGCGAATCGATGCGTTTTTGTAAGAAAAATATCCATATTCAAAACGTAATGATCACTTGAATCTAGCTTGTGCTCACTGTTGTAAACAGAAGCAGTTCCGGGCGGATGACGTATGAGGTCAGCGTTGTGCATGCGCCAGTGAGTCTCGTGAAAACCTACGTTTGTTAACAAGAGCAAAAGAAGCAAAGTTTCCTTACTTTAGCAAAGGAAAACAAGTCTCCTCTTGGCTTATATCGAAATCCTCCGAAATTCTTCTTTACAAATCCTCGTTTTGTACTTCTAATTAGTGACCGTTGTTTTATTTCGATCTCTACGCATGCGTCACTTCTGAGCGGCGCATGTGCAAAGCCGACCTCATACGTCATCCGCCCAGAACTGCTTCTGTTTACAACAGTGAGCGCAAGCTAGATTCAAGTGATCATTACGTTTTGAATATGGATATTTTTCTTACAAAAACGCATCGATTCGCTACAGGAGACCTTTGTTCACCCCCCGGAGCCGTGTGAAACACTTTTTTTTATGGAAGGGTGCTTTTTATTTCACGTCTTTTGGACAGAAGCAATGCAACACCCGCTGAGTGCAACGATAGAGCTTGAAAGATCAAAGACGATTTTTAATATAACTCCGCCTGGATTCGTCTGAAAGAAGAAAGTCATATACACCTAGGATGCATCGGGGGTGAGTAAAATGCAACCTAATTTTAATTTTTGGGTGAACTAACCCTTTAACACACATACAGATGCAAATGTTTGGCTAGTGTTTGACTGTGAATTAATATTCAGGTAGATATATAAACTATTTAACTAGCTCTTCAAATTGTTGCATTGCCATTATAGAAGTTGACCTGAAAGAGAAAACTGTCTGTAGAAGATTTTATGCTAACATCTGCTACGCCAACCTACAGTTTGACAAATGTGCATTGTGTTTTGAATTGCATGTACATTTATTACAAAATGATGGAATCTTCATAAGCATTTTTATCAAAACTATAATATAAAAATATTTGCACACACGTGTGCATGAATTTTGGAAATTGATGTTGTTGTTTTGTTAATATTAGTATTAATATTGGAATCGATTCTAATTGAAGCCATGAGTCGCTGGTGTTTTATCCTCAGCTGCTGCTTTTGTGATCATCCAGCCAGTTTGCGACTTGACAGCTGGAATCGTTTTTTTTTTCAGGGTTGCCGTGTAGTTTCAGCTCTCTGAGGTTTTTGTTAGAGCAACATGTCTTAAGCTCTTTAAATCTGCTCTGACACATCTCATCTCGGGTTTTGCTTTTTCATGATGAATGGAATTATGAGACAAATAAACACTTGAGAAAAGAGCAAAGGAGCCAATGATAGATCATCCACCCCCGCTGCGCTAAATGTACACTAGCTTGGCAGTTGGATTGAGTTCAACTCTAATGATTTTATTATAGATTCTCAATGAAGAGCTGTGGACAAGTGCACACTAATGGACATTTTTCACACAACCCTGTTAAAGTGTGATCCCCCCCCCCCCCCCACAAAAAAAAATTTGACACCCAATAAGTAAGATTACTTGCATTCTTATACAGCATAGTGTGGGGGAAAAGTAAACAGAGGCACTAAATTTTACAGTTTTTTCACAAAGTGTAGTGTTTTTGACTGCATTTTTGAAGTTCTATTATTCGATCATGTTACACAAGCTAGTAGAATGTGATTGCTGTCAAATAAATAGATAAAAATGTTTTTATTTATTTATTTACTTACTATATTATACTAAAATACTTATGATGCTATATACTTATAATACTAAAATACTATATAAAGTATTAGGCAAAATATTTTATAAAGTGTATTGTTATTTTTATTGATAGAAAGTAATAAAATCACATACATGATGGCTATAAATGGTTTAAAAAGAGTCTCTGTGTGTCTGTGTGTCTGTGTGTGTGTGTGTGTGTGTGTGTGTGTGTGTGTGTGTCTGTGTGTCTGTGTGTGTGTGTGTGTGTGTGTGTGTGTGTGTGTGTGT
>NW_015505223.1:1792030-1796376 GCF_001515645.1 Sinocyclocheilus grahami
TGTGTGTGTGTGAGTGAGTGAGTGAGAGTGTGTGTGTGTGTGTGTGTGTGTGTGTGTGTGTGTGTGTGTGTTTGTGTGTGCATGCATGTGTTATACTGTATTAGACTTTTCTAATTTTAGATTGAGTTAGATATTTAATATTAATTAGATATAAATGAAAAAAAATCGTAATTTGTAAATTTTTGTAATTGTATTTATTTTTAACTTTTGTATGTAATTTGTGTTGATGGAAAGTAACAAAATCTGAACAAAATAAAATCTTGTTTATTTAAACTGTCTTTATATACTTGCTATATTATACAGTATTATACGATACTAAAATACTTTATATTTTCTACTTTTGTAAATTAGATATTAATTAATATTAGATATTAATATATTAATATTTAATTGTATTAATTTTTGTTTTGTCATATTTATTGATCCTTACAAGATTTAATCTAAACAAAATTTAAGCCATATAGTTAAATATATATGTATATATATGTATATATACACAGTGGGTACGGAAAGTATTCAGACCCCCTTAAATTTCTACCATTTTCATTAAAAAGTTCTATTGAATAGTGCATATTTAATGTATTTTTTATGTATTATGTATCTTTAATTATACATTATGCTTAACTTGCTATGCCTTAAAAAAATTTAACAAAAAAACTTTACTGATCTGAATAATCCTTCTAGCTCATGTTCTGTTTCATCTGCTGTAGTTTTCAGTCAGACTGAAGGCGGGGGGATCGTTCACACCACGCTCCCTCAAGACTGCGTATCTGCTTTATTATGGGAAACAAGCCCTTCCTAGCCATAACTCTTCTTCAGTCTTTGGCTGGTCGTTTACTGCCCTGTCTGGCATTGTCTGAAAGGTCACTGAGAACCATTACCATGAGGAAGGTGCCCCAAATCCCTTCTTTATGGGAACATACACATTGCTTAGGCTTGACAGAGCAGTTGCCCTTAGCAACCATGTCCCATTGATCACTATATTGGAAATGCATTGTGGGTAAAGGAATGTCAGGTTCCCGTAAGGGAAGAGGAATTTGTGCAACCATTAATCCATGCATCAGCATCCTGACGTCAACATTCTCGCATGAAGTATCTGTGTTGATGGATTTGTGCTCTACGTGTTTAACTGAAACAGTGTCAAGATGAGGGATGTTTCATTTGTTTCAAACAAGAAAAAAATTCAGTGCTAATAGAAATCCTGCCATGGCATGCTTAAAGGCATAGTTCACCCAATAATGAAAAGTCTGTCATCATTTTTTCACCTTCATGACATTCCAAACCAGTATGACTTTCTTCTATGAAATAATGTTATTTTACTATTTATTATATATACTATTATAGTATTTATTATTATTTTGAATTAGCATGTTTTATTTTTAGTGATCATTAAATTTTTTAAGTTTTGGAACTTTTAAGTGCGCTTGTCACTTTTTAATATTTCTGTTTGGCTTTAATTTTCTCTTTTCAATTTTCTTTTTAGTAGTTTTAGAACTTTAACTTATTTCATTTATCTGCCAAAGCAACATTTCAAATGTTTCATCTAATATTTTTTATTTTTTATTTCGTTTCAGCTTTCATTCAGCTAACAAAAAATATTTTGAATAGTTCTAGTTTTAGTTAACAATAACAACATTGTGGAATACAAAAGGAGATTTTTTTCTTTGCAGTTACATTAAATGGGGTCTGGAGCTTTGAAGTTTCAACCTTTTTGTGTTTCTTTTTTTTTATCTTATAATTTTTTTAATTTTTAAAGCATTAAATATGATAAAGATCAAAATTGCAAAAAAAATTGTTGCATGAATATATGAAGAATTCACACTACCAGTAAAAAGTTGGAAAGTTGTAATCTTAGTAAAATTTATTAGCTACAATTTAAATGAACTGTTTATATATAATAAGTCTGGAGACTGCTGAAAATCCAGTTTTGCCATAACAGGAATAAATTATTTAAAATAGAATATTGATAATTGAATACAAAAATGTAAAATATATTCAAATAGAAAAGTTATTTTTATTTTTATTTTTAAACAGTATTAACTGTAACAAGATTTAACAGTATTCCAGTTTTAAATGTATTTTTACTCGAATAAATGCAGCCTTGATAAGAGACTTCTTTCAAAAATATATATTAAAAAAATATCTTAATTAAATAAATAATTCTGCTCATATTACCTGAATAAGATTTATTGTCACAATTGATAAGTTAATTTAATTCATTGGTGATATCTGTTAAAAAAAAAAAATATATATATATATATATATATATATAACGTTCACTGAAATGTTGTTTGTGGAACCAAAAATGCTGCTTCGATATGGCATCACTGTGAAAAACCCCCTTTGGAACCTTTATTTTTAAGAGTGTGGTGCAGAAATTATGCACTTTATCTGAAAATTAACACATATATACATTTATTTAAATATTTCACTGATGAAATTAATCTTGGGTGCTGCATAAACTTTTAACCTGAAAAATTGCAATTGGCAATTTATTAATAGATATCCAAGTATTTTCATTCTCTAATAAACATGTTTCAAACAAAAGTTTTTTTTTTATTATTATTTTTTTTTTATAGCTGTATTCCCTGTGTCCACAAAATTATTTTCTATTTCCTCTTGCTAATTTTCCTTTTTTATCGCAAAGAAACAGTGCTGCATTGCCAATAATCCCTCTAACAAAAGGCATCATCCTCCAGGAAGTTTTGGAGAGAAACCAACATCAGTAAGTATTAGCAATGTGTTTAATGTTTCTTATGTTCTTTCTTCAACTTATCTTGCCAATCCCTGTATTGTGATCTTCCAGCATACATTGTGAATGTCAATGTCCTATGTTTGTTTGAAAGCATTTGACATAATTGTTATGAAGTGTTTGGAACTGATTTCTAGCATTATGTGATGGTTTGTGGTAGGCCAGTAGTTGGTTTGATATTGTTTGATATTATAAATTTCAGCAAGTGCTGGCACAAATCACAGCAGTGGCAACTAGCAGCGGCACTTCCCGTGGCATCTCCAGCTGCCACTGCCTATTCTGGGGAAGCTGCCACTGTTTGTAGCACCTGTCACGGACTTTTAAACTACCCTGATAGCAGAGATGTCTATTTGACATCTGCATTTACATCTGCAAGACGTATTTTTTAAAGTGTTTGCTCATCTGCAATACGTCTATAGGACGTTTGATACGGACGTTTCCTATCAGATGTCAAATAGACGTTTATGATTTAGAATGTATGTAAAACTGACATCTTAAAGACGTCTATCAGATGTTTGACAACAGCAGATGCTTTCCAGTTGAAGTGATCTTGCAGATGTACGTGTGCTATCTGGGTAAGTATGAATAAAGGTTTATGTTTGTTTACACACATACACAACCACACTTAAAGAAGAAAGTATGGTCAAAGTATTTAGTGTATTTTGATGGCAATACTTCAAACTTGTATACATCAAGCCCCTCTCCCCCAGGTATTTTGAACAGTAAGATTTTAATGGTACTACACATCACAAATGAGCCCTGCACCATCCTGACTGAGTGCACAATTCATTTCTGTTTCATCAATGGAAAGATAATGCCACTGATGGTTTGACTTTCATCTTCCCCCTTTGTGTATTAATCGATTCTCTTTCATTCTGTTGGTGGAGTCCTGCTTGGCTCACTGAAGGAGGAAAGGTGCCTCCTTGTGTCGTGGTCTGGTCGTCCTGGGTGTGGAAGGGCATGTCTTTGTCACGCTGCAGAAACAGAGCCGCCGCTCTCAGAGCAAGGCAGGGCCGCTGGCGTTCCTGGGAATGCCAGAGCCTTGTGCCACTGTACCCACTGACCTGATCCTGGCATCCTGACATTGTTCCAGGTTCTGCCGCTGCGTTGCCAAAGAAACGGTATGTTGCAAAACAATGACATGTGATGATAGTGATACAGGCATGGGAAAATCTCAGCTGGGTGGTCTGATTGGCTGACACGGAGTGATGTCACATGCACTTTAGAGAGATGACACTGGTTTAACAACAACAGGCTCTATAAGATAAACAATAAATAAATGCTGAACGGATGGTTCAGTAAAAAATATTTTATTTACATGTTTTGAAGTGCATTTACATGACCATAGAGAACTGCATATGACAACCAGATGTTTTGTATTATTGTTAATTTTTGAAGTTATTCTTTTGGCATGGCAATTATATAATATCGAAATGTATATGAAAAAATAGATGTATGCATTTATTATGTATCTTAAAATATATACATGTCGTCACAGTGCTATGGTGATTTTCATTTTTTTTGGTGTGTTGCTATGAGGTTGCCAGAGTGTTTTGGCTGGTTACTAGGGTGTTGCTAGGCTAGGTAATTTCTA